>NW_019728500.1:1079825-1098194 GCF_002891405.2 Cryptotermes secundus | reverse complement strand
GTTACCACCGTCTCTCGCAATCCTGTTTACCCGCGCTGCCTAGCAACCCGCGGTACCCTTGGTGACGTCATCGCTGTTGACTCGCGTTGCATAGCGACCAGGATGCTGGGACTCGGCTAACTTCGGCTCCGCTCGGCTCATTTCGGCTGGCGGGGGGGGAGGGGCGTTATCCATAGCTCAACATGTCACAGTATTAACATAATATGGAATATCAGTATATTTTAAACACAATTTGAATTTGAAATCTATGAACAAGTATTTTTCTTACCAGTACTCACTGGAAGATTAGTTAAATTTGCGCATTTCTGCACAATTCTTTCGCGGGCCGGATAAAACCACATCACGGGGCGCATGTGGCCTGCGGGCCATAGTTTGGAGACCCTTGATCTAGAACATTCAGACAGGTCAGCTGTGGCAGCACAGTATCAGCTTAGGGCGCTGCATCCAGCTACACCACACTGCCATCCTCTCCACCAAACCCAGATACATGGATTGCATCATCAGGGAGGTGACTGAACTCCATCCCAGCAATATAAAGAGGGAAGATGGCTTCAGACTGAGCAAGTCATGGGAACCTCTCATCTGCTTCCTGAAAGATCGTAGGAAGCCTCCATCACATGATAGTAGATCTCATTTCTCTGTGGAGCCACACATGTCCATGCACACTGCCATAATCAGGACACAAAATATGCCGTCTCCGGGCACTTGCCAGCCTCCACCTTGATGTCCTGTATTCCTTTCACTACCACTGCTCTCTCATCCCCTACCACATACTGCAACACACTCATTCCACCTCTCTCCCTTACACTCAATTCCTTGCCCTATCTTTTTTTTTCCCTAGACCAGTGAAAAGTCCCTTATCAGGGTCTCATAAACTCCTGTTCCTGTCTCTTATTGGTTTGCTTCGTGGTCATATGGTTTCATTTTGTCCCACGGAACCAATAGGAACAGGTCGACTCTTCCATTTCCCTCATGCTTCTATGTAATTCAAAATTACTGGCCAGCTGATCGCCACCTGCTTTCATGGTATCTTGATCGGCTTATTCAACTCTGAAGATAGAGGCAATATGTTCCTCAGAAATATCGGTTGACTGTCAACGGACTACGAGGCGTTATAGCCTAAAAGATGGAACTGTTCGAAACCACCGCTGTGAGACCCTTGGACCCTACACATGTTCAAATCAAATTTCATTTATGGCATCCTATCTTTTGGAAAACGAGAATTTTTATTCAAGATATCTTATTTTCCCTCAGTAGATTTTGAGATCTCCATACCTTCTCACCCACAGAAATAAAGGATTTTCATGTCATTTAAAATAAAAAAATTGAAATAAGCCAAATATATGAACAGATCATATTGAAGAAATTTGGAGACATACACAGGTAGATGTACAAGTATACACTGCATTATTTAGGTTACTTATACAAAGTTGGTATGGTTGTAGATGGAGCCATTATATTTCTGTCAGTTTGGCTTGGAAGAACAGTAGAGCATTTTATTGTAGCTTTGTGACCTGTAAGTTCATGGGTTCAAATTACTGTGAAAGTTTTGTGCTATTCACTACTGTAAACAATTTGGCTGTTCTAATTCCCACTTCTGTTTTACTATACAAAAATAACAAGTACCACACCGTGGTCACATCTAATTGCATCAAATATGGCTGTGAATTAGTTCCCCATCTTTGTGGTTTCAGCATACCATGATAATGTTGCAGCACAGAGTGAGAAATAACTAACAGTGCTAGCTGACACCACAAATGGTGAACTTCTGTATAAAATTTGATCAAATGCTAAAAAAGTATGTACTTTTAAATTGTAGTCTTTTACTTGTGGTAAGATATCAAATAACTTTTTCACATATTCATAATGTTTATAAATGTATTTAGTTGTCTGTGTTAGTTTATTTCCTGAGGGCTCATGAATAGTAATCATAAACTGTTGAAGTTCTGACATTGGGGAGTAGAGTACAGACTTCTGGGTTGTAATACCATGTGGAGGTGATGGTTCTTCTGAAATGTTAGGTTTCTCTGAACTCATGGTATTACAACCCAAAAGACTACTCTTCACATCAAGGTAATTTTATTTAAAACAAAATTATTTTCATTTAGGTGACTTCATGAAAACTGATCTGAAGAAACTTTCAGAGGGAGTAGATCATTATTCAAACAGATCAGATCATGTTATGGACTTTTCTTAACATGGTTTTCTGTACAAACTACAAAATTATGTGTATACTCGTACATCTCAGTTTTAAAGTGCTGTATTTTGTGCACAAGTCCAAGTGGTAGGTAAAACTGAAGTAAAAAGAAAACCCTTCAATATATTAAGGCTCTTTGTGCCCTGAATCTTAAATGACAGTGATCAGCAGAGAGTATATGAAAGTTGTATTTTAAATACTGTCATGATATTTGAAGTTCTGAATTTTTAATGTTAACTGAAAATTATTTGAAGCCCTCGTTGAGCATACCTGCAAAAAATCATTACATTGTTCAAGAATGTAAGATATGTTTCTACATAATGTGTAGGGTGAAAATTTATTATTATTTCTGTGGTTTTAAATATTTCCATTTCTTTTTAGTTTCTGTTTTGCAGTGAAAACAGATTCTGTATCCATGGCTTCATTTTGAAGAGAGGAAAGTGTGAGGTTAAAAATCGTTTTCATACCACCCAACAGGCATGCTGTTGTACTTGTAAGATGAGGTGTAACAGAATTGCTTAGCTAAATGTGATCAGAAAATGTGCATATCCCCTCATTTTATGTGTAGGTGTAAAACTTTGTAATATGGTTACAGAAGTATTAGACAATATATTGATTTATCCCAAGTTATCATCTGCAACTACACTAGAGATAAATATATTACAATTAGACTTACGTATCCTGATATGGATTTAGAGATAAGATTAAGTGATACGTCAGGTGCTGAGACATTTTATAAATGCTAGCATCAAAATTTTCTGTATTACTGGGTGTATATTTGAATGTTTACCTAGCTAAATAGTGGTGTGGAGAATAAGCATGCATTTGGATAAAGTTGTTCCAGTACCTTACATTTTTGCTTTGAAATTAGTGTGCTGAACTGCTAAGATGCAGATATCACTGACTGTATTTTGCTTTTATGTCGTATACATGGTCCAATGATATATCTTTTATATCTATAAAAAGAAATAATTCAAATTATAAAAAGAGCTTTCTTTTGCCACATTGTTACATTTTTTCAACCAGATTTGGCATGATAGTGGAGCGTCTCCCTTTGGAAGTTTTCAGACACTTGAAAATATACATGGGTTCAAGTCATAGCCAGTTTGTTATCCATTATGTTTGCTATAAGAAATGCACTGGGATCATGACAGTGGGATTCTTGCTGTAGTTTGACAAAAGTCCAGGCTGTCCTGTGCTATTGCCAGTAGATTGGGGGGGGAACCCAAACTACCTTTTGTTATTACTAGGGTAGGAGGGGGAAAATGTAACATATATTCTGCCAGTACTAGATTCATTATAAGTTTTTGTTTCTTACATTTGGGTAACTTCACAGATTTGCTAGTTCTAAACATGGGAAGGTTTGGTATATTGTGTAGTGATATTAATCCATGGGATTTTCCTTTAGAGAGGTTCATGAAATCTGCATAGGGAAACTGCATTATAGTCCTTTAGACTGTATATTGATCTANTGAGTACCAGGAATTAATTAAATAATTTTCCTGGGGAGTAAAGCACGGCCGGTGCGTAAGGCTGACAACCTTACCACCATCTTTGAGCTGATTGTCCAGATAATGTGGGACCCTCAACGTCTCTCAACCCTATGGGCTTTCACGGCCTGGTACAGGAATAGCTTTACTTTTAATGTTTACAGCCCTAGGTTTTTATAGTATGAAATGGGGTTAAATGCTTAGGATTGAGACTAGCTGGATGTAGTGTTAACTGGACTTCAGTATTATGAAGTCTGATAAAGTGTTCATATGTAATGTAATGTAATGTAATGTAATGTAAATTTTACACTTTTAATAACATGCCATGAGTTAGTGAAGATGTCCTTAACCACAGTTTTGAGAGTGAAAGAATGTCCAAAACATGAAACTACTGATTTTTGATCTGAGTGTGTGAAACATGTTTACCAAGACAATATTTTTAATTTGTTAGTGTGTTGTGTGCCTGAGATGTATTTACTGAGAGGAAAGATGTGTAATTTGTGAAGTGTGTGAGATGTATTATCTGAGACAAAAGTTGCAGCTGTCAGCCATTGCTAGAATTATTACTCCTACTTCTAGGGTTGAGCAAAATAGTTTACATGAAATGTCAAAGAGAAATTTATGTAATTCGATAAAACAGACTTATGCAAAAATGTATGAATAATTTAATGTAGCACAATGGAGGAACCATGTAGAATAATATCACCAAATAGTGTGAATTATTGCAGTTGAATCAGATCTAATTAGACAACCTGTCAGTGTGAATTATTGCAGTTGAATCAGGCCTAATTAGACAACCTGTCCCATATTCATATTCCATAAATATCTCTTGTCAGGGTTTCTTGTAATAAATTTCATCAAAATATTAGGAAGGGTTAAGGAAATAAGAATGCTGTGGATAGGTGTACAGTATTACCAGAGAACATCCTGCTATGCATAGCAGAGAACTTAAGTACTGAGAAGAAAGCAGTCTTCTCGGATTTGGCACCATGTATATGTGGTGTTAACCGATGTTTCGGAGGAACGTCGGTTAACACCACATATACACGGTGCCAAATCCCAGAAGACTTCTTTCTTCATAGTCACCGCCGTGAAAGCCTCAAATCTCACAACTTAACAACTGTATTCTAGTATATAGCCACAACACTTCTGCAACATCATGCACTAATTATATTAGTTAAGTAGCAGTTAATGGTATGCATGCAGTATGCCCTTAAATGTTTTTTTTTTTATTGTTTTCTTATATATCAAAACCCAGCTTTTAATGTGGTATATATCTAAGTTTGATACAGCAGTTTGTTTTCCTTTTCTGTATACTACTATATGTTGAATGCATGGAAATAAGTCTGCATGTAAGATGGGAATGATGACACTTAAGGCTTCCCCCATTCTGCCAATTATATTTCCCTCCAGGCCCCCCACTGCAAACATTTGTGTGAACAGGGTGACTAGATAATTGGAGAGGGAATCATAACAGCTTGATGGGAAGGTCCATCCATGGAAATTCTACATGTGGTTTTAATATGTTTGTTAGAAGCTTTGTTTGTTAAGTATTCATATGTATCCCAGACATCTTAACAAATGTATGTATGAGAATTACTGCATGGAAGCTGAAGTGTACTGTGGACAGATACCCTATAAATATTAATGGAAAGTCCTTCAAAATAGGGTCCCAACAGTTCATATGGATTGTGACTTCTTTTTAGATCAAGTCATAAACAATACTGCACAATTGTGTACATGAAAATAGCTATAAACTGAGAAGTCTAATGGCGTAAGTAGTTTTGATAAATATTTAAAATCGGCACTGCATAGATTGGAGTAAATGGGTGAGGAGTGGAAACCAAACTGACTCTGTATTATTTAATTAGTTTCCAAGTGCAGTAATTCTCGATTATAGGATTGGCCTAAGAAAACTTAATGAAACATTTTATGCACCTGTGGTATAAAATTAAGCTGACTATAGAAGGAATGAAAGTAGTTACCGTATGAACATATATTACAGTTTATCTAATCATAATTATGTATTCATCCATTAATGTTTATGGCCTATGTGTTAAAATTACTGAACTTAGGAATGCAGTATGATCTATTTGGTCTGAAATTTGATGGTGGATGGATGCAAATATCTGGTTCAGGATTTAATGAGATAAGAGGGAGAAACGAATGCTTATGATGAGACTCTTGAATTTTAGTTTCCAGAAATTAAAAATGTAAAGAACGTCATTGTGGGAATTTTAGCAAGAGTTCATGAAAGTGAAATTCTCAAGCTGGAAAATTATGTAGGCTTCTGTGTTTGTGAAGTACAGATATCATTGGTTTTCTAGCAAATTATGCTAGAACCATATATTTTATAGACCTGTGGTTCAGGTGAAGAATAAAGCTAATATTTTGAACGAGTTCATAGCTGTGTTTGGAACTTGGATACAAAACTCGTACCAGTATAATGTATAATGTCTTACAGTGCTGTATTATACAAGTTATACTTAGTTTCCTTTAGCATCATTATTTTTAAATTATGATAAAATCAGTATAAGATTTAAATATTTTGCATATGTAATTTGTTTTAACGTTCTTAATAAAAATTATAATCATAAATATTAATGTCTTTGTTACACATTAACCTATTAAAACACTAGTTACTGTATGTACCACCTTGAACATTGCAAACTCTTTATTATTCACACTGTTCATGAATGGATTTCATATAATTTTCTGAATAGACACTGATTATTTACATAAACATTTACTAGTTGGAGTGGAGTTTGTAATGGTAATTACAGCATTCTTTGTAAGATAGGATCAGAATTTTTAAGTTTAAGTCTTCAAAGTACTGACATGATGTGCTGTCAAATAATGTGTATCCTTTTCCCACAGAACTGATGGGATATGATTCATGATAAACTTACTGTTCAAGAAGGTGGATGGAAATTTTCATAATAAATGGAGCTGACACAATACATATGTGCAGACATCATACTTTTAAGATCTGCATTTATAATGTTACATGAATGTCAGTTTTCCTGACATTTTAATTATCATGCTGTAATGCATACATAAGCCCAAGGTTTTTCAAAGGTGGAGGTATATCTAAATGTCCAGCAGTGTATGTACTGCAGCCTGAAAACTAGTGTCAGGAAAACATGTAACATTATAAATGCAAATGTTACGTTGGGATATACGCATTTATGGACGATGTCATTGCCGTTTATTATGAAAATTTCCGCATGCCGCCTTCAACGGTGTACACACATTTGGTCTGGTAACTTCCCATTAAATTATTTTATTCAGTCCCGTTTGGGAGGGTGGGGTTTATATTGTACGTCACTACGCACACCAAGCTATAAATAGACGCACACTACCGACGTGACTCGCTATTACGAGGTTACGAGTATCCAGTAATGGAAAATACTCTTGTTAACTACATTGACAACGTGAAATGTACAAGATAACGAAACTAACAAGCAAACTAGATAATTTCCTGACTCACCCTTAAAGAGAAGAGAAAGACGTTCTCTGAAGAACCGGCCTGAACTATCACAATGAAACGATCACGCCGTCGCCACGAATTGGATGCTGGACGCAGGACCAGGTTCAGCAAGGACAGTAAATAAAGCAGTGGCGTACCACGGAAAATGTTGATAGAATTCTCATCTCGTTACTGCAATAGTATCAAAAAGATAGTTAAACGAATTTTTGTTGTGCCATACCTAAAGGGCATTCGCTTTTGTGGCATATTGAAAGTATTATGAAGCAGATTACCTTCTCCTGAATAAAATGGCACTCGATTTCAAGTATTCCTGTGCAAAAAGTATCTGTTCATTAATGTAGAGCTTGACGATTTGGGTTGCGGTAAATAATTCTGTTATTTCGGAAGGGGGAATGGGAGGAAATTCAAAGAGCAGTACGTGAAGGAACGTTAAGTACTAAAGTAATATACAATTCGTAAGTCCTTCGTGGCAGTAAATACTGCTTGTACATGTCAAATTATTCAATATGTGTAATGTGTTTCCTGCTGTTGACATGTTTTATATTCTGTGCCTGTGCACATTTGTGAATAATCTGAAAGGCAAATGTATATGTATGTATGTTCAACTAATGACGTAAAATGGCGCGAAAAGCAGTTTATGCAGCTTTGGGAACAGTTCGTTGTCCTTTATTTAGCACTGTTGCAGAACTGTAATATAGTGGCGGTATAAGAGCCTGAAGTTCTTTGTGCCATTTGTTATTGTTACGGTGTTGTGCTGGATAAGCTGTGGCAATCTTGGTACAAAGAAATGTGGAATAAAATTCGTTGCCCACGGTCGGAACTGGAGCTTCTGTTTACTTTATGCGGAGGCCAGTGCTTCAGGTAAGCATAGCAATCAAAATGGAGAATAGTTGCAGCACATAGTATATTGATTCTGTACATCGGAACTTAATAATGTTGGGTCAAGAACGGCCATGACCAGCCTAGGCCTACACAGCAAACATGATTACACTCTGACCAGTTGAAACTTAATGTTGAATGTAATACAGGTTATGGCTTGCATTCATAAGCGAATTTTTACATAAGAATGTACCTAATTTAATGTATGTCCGCTTTATGCTTTATAATTGTTTGCATGAATGTTTGTTTTGTTTTTTGTTTTTGACATGTTTCAATTAATTATTGTAACTTAAATTTTGATCTTGTGACTCATTCTATGTCCTATGGCTTGTATTATGCCTGTATCAGGATCAATTAGAAAGTGAAATAAATGAAATGAAATGAATCATATTGATAGTGTTTTGCAAGAAAGTGGCCCTAGAGAAAGAATAGGCAAGAAACTACATATGAAGCAACTAGCTTTTGTCGCCATATGTTAGCTGAGGTTAACTATAGTTGCTGTACAAGCTTAAAGATAGACTGCTCACTTTCTAGCAGGTGTTAGGTTACATTCTATTTGTGTAATTGAGATAGAATAAGGAGTACATGAAGAAACTTTGCCAATGCTTTTGTCTTGGCATTTGTGTACTTACAGTCAGAAGATAATACCAAACTTTTGCTGTGAGTGGTGTAATTGCTTTTCTTTAGACCCATATATAATTGATTAATGAAGGAAACAGAGTTTATAGAGATGTTGTAACAGCATTTATGATACCCACATATGATCTCTTTTTTTTTTTTTTCTCAGGTGGAAGAAGACTGGTAACTGTGAATGGACTGGAGTATTTGCTAATCGTGTGTGGACATTATCACAGAATAATGAATATATTTTGTACAGAGTGACAAATTGCCCTGCCCTTGAAACTACTGAAAAATTAAAATCCACAAAGAAGAGTAGTTCTGGGGTTCACTCAGCAGGTAGAGTGAAAGGGATGCCAAAGAAGACACCCACATGTGAAGTTGCAGATGTTGAAATTAATAGAAATGGTGATGTATTTACCAAACATGATGAGTGCTTATCAGAGGATGATTTATTAAGAAAGTATTTTAGGTTAGATGTGTCACTTGAAGAACATTATGCACAGTGGTCAAAGAAGGATCCGCATTTCAAGAAGGCTGCTAAGAAATTTACTGGAGTGAGGATCCTCTCTCAGAATCCTGTTGAGACTCTCTTCTCTTTCATCTGTTCATCCAACAACAACATTGCAAGGTTCAATGATAGATTATAAATGCATTCAACCAGTTGAATTTATGTTGAATAGTGCAGAAGTAACAGTCTATTAGGATTGTCAAGCATGCAGGTTATGGAGAATTGTGTTTTATTTTAGTGTCTTGCATCGTTATATCAAGAAAGTATGCTGGGATGCATAATTGTCCCAAACTTGAGGGGCATAGACTTAACAGTATCTGCTGTTAATTAGTACTTACACATTACAAGTGATGCAGAAAATTTACTGTCAATTTAGGGCATGCGTAATCCAAAAGATTGCATGTTTCTATATTGTCACATTTTAGGGTTGTTAGTGTGTGACTTATAGATGAATTTTGGATTGGATGATTGTATTTATTGACACTTATGCACTTGGGTTCTCAGTCTTCACTAGTTGTATCCTGGCAATAGATTTATAACAGTCTCACTGTCAAATCTCACATGAAGTCTTCTTTTCACAGTCTAATTCCTTTCTTGCCATTTCTCCTAAGTCGCTTTAGACTGCCATCTCCAGAACTTGACCCAGTTCTTGAAAACAACTAACTCAAATGAACTCTTCTTCAACTGAACTCTCCCAACTTCTAACAGCAATTCATTGCTCCAAGCCCAAGCCCAAGTCCAAGTCACGTTGCAACTGATGGACCATCAGTCTGTCTGTCTTGGTGTCGAGCCCCGGCTGGGGCTCATGACCAGATTTTTTTTTTCTTTTTTCTTATATGAAAGTGTCCTATCCATTCGGGGCGCCCTCTCTGACGAGAGGTAGGGTCTATCATTTGTCAGTCATAATCTGTGTTAGTAAGTCCATTGTCAGTATTTACATAAATTTACAAATTTAATCTTAATTCCTATTTCTATGTACAATATATACAAGGCCTCTGTCAATCCAGACTCAGTACAGCAGATTTTGCCCTATTTCTAACAGTATACGCTAACATGGCAGTCTAGTCACTTGAATGGTAGTATGCCTGACCGCTGCCAAGTTTAAGCCTCTTATACTTTCTGTGTTGGGCTTCGCCTTGTCCGATGTTGCAAACATTCTCATTTTTATGATTTTGTATGACTTCTGCTTGTTTCCTGCATAATTTTATTATATAGTCATATATGTACGGGATTTTAAATGCCATGTGTAAATCGCGGACTGGTGTGCGCCTTGGAAAATTGCCAATGGTGTGGAGAACCTTGTTTTTCAGGTGCTGCAATTTCACTAGATGAGCATCTGCCGCAAACTCCGAGGCGGGACTAGCATAAGTCATTACAGATCTAATTCATTGCTCCCTTGAAGCTTCTTGTTATATAGCCTTGGGGAAAACTCCATGGAAACACCATCTTCTGTTGTCCCATATTGTTTTAGGTGTGTTTACTGTGTCATTGCCTAGCAATGGATCCATACGTTACAATATAATAAAGAAGAACCAACTATTTTCAAACCAATTGCCAGCATACATGTTCACCTTCTTTATGCAAGTCTTATGATGTAATGCCAGAAGACTTAAACAGTGATATATAGCTTCAGTGAATGCTTATTCTCACATATTTATTCTCCTGGCAGAATTGCATGTCTATGGAAAAGACCCTTGTCACTTCCTCTCATATGCCTCTTCATTATTCCAAAGTAATTTATAATGCTATATCAGAGTGACAGTTGTGGATTTATTGTTGGGAACAAAATGTGGATCGACTACATGTGCGCTGCCAGGCTGGGCAACAGTAAGTAGATTTCAAAGTATCTTGGATCATCTGTTAATATGGAAATACCAAGGTTCTTTTTTGACCCAAGACAGTAAGTGGGAAACACAGAATGTTTATAATGAGGAACTGGTATTATAATAGTTAAATCAAGGGGTATTGATGAGACCTAAAAGTTTATGACGGTGGTAGATTAGTACAAATATGTTTCTGGACGTTATCCATCATCCTGTTTTTATCTGAAAACACCGTCATGTTTATATTTGAACACAAAATTTTGGAGTCTGGATTCTATCTCTGTCTTCAGGTAAAACCTATCAGTTGGGCCTAACTGAGTAGGTTTCACCTGAGACAGAATCCAGTCTCTGAAATGTTGTGTTTTTAGATAAAAGCAGGATGATGGATAATGTCCAGAAACATAATATTTGTACCAAGAGGTATATTGGCAAGATATGTAAATTGAAAAAGGATAAAGAAACATGCATAATGCAGCCGTCCGCCGACGTACAGTTGCCACGACTGTCGCTCGAGCTTGAGTTCTTAATCACAGGATATGGGTGCTTTGGAGATGGGAGTGGAACACACTTCGGGGTAAATAAATCCCGGGGGGGGGCTCCAGAACACACCGTGGATTGCAGTTTTAATTTAAAATTTCATTAATGATGAATATTTACATTATTCTCCAAGCTAGCCGCTCCGTCCGCCGACTAGCTACCACTACTCTTAAACACTTCTCTCTTCTCTATCTACTTTCCAACTACTGTCCTCCTTCGCTCCCTATAACTGACCCCCATCTTTTCAAGTCCCCCCAATGGGCATAAAACGAAACAAGAAACTAACAAGAGAAATCCAAGGGTCGAGCCCGACATCTGCCCTACATTCGTATTTTTCGAGATGCCCATAAACCTCTGTAGGTCTTCAAGGAATCCAAGACCCCTCCTGGCCGGTCTCGCACACGGTCAGTTCATGGGTTTATGATATACTGGGAGTAAACAGGCGACGTTAGGGACAATAGCGGCACCCTTAGCCTAAGGAGGACAATAGTGGAATTACAAGTAGACGGTCCCGGGATGGTATCTCGCCGATGGAGCGTCTCTCATGGTATTAAACAATGCATAAGTAGTTCATACCCTTAATTATATAATTTCGACGAGGGACGTACGGTTACAATAATTTTGGCAGAAAAATACTTCTTACTAAGCATCTACTTAGAAGACTATAATATTTATACTTTTTCCAGGATCTCATCCATGGTGGAAAAACTGTGCATTTTATATGGAAATAAGATTGCTGATTTTGATGGTACAGTTTACTATGACTTCCCCCCATTGACTGCCCTCACAGACCCATCAGTGGAGAAATCACTACGTGATGCTGGCTTTGGATACAGAGCCAAATTTATTTACCAGTCAGCATGTAAAATCATGCAGTTGGGTGGTTCTGACTGGTTACAGCATTTACAGAGTTTGTCCTATGAAGAAGCTAAGATGGAACTAAAGAAATTGCCAGGAATTGGTGCTAAGGTGAGCTACTGTATACAAGGTGCTATTGGAAAGTTCCCAGGCTGTTATTGTTGTAACTACCTCAGTGAAAGAAGATGAGAGGGTAGGCGAAGGTCACACTTCCTCAAATGTATTGCATCATTCTGCCATGTGACATCGCACTGTGAACACGTGTTGTTTTTACATGAGTGCTTTTTTTGACATTGGGTTTTGTTTTGTCTGTGAGAGATGGACACCATTGGGATCAGTTATTTAGTTTGCCAGGAGATCTTAACAGAAAATTTGTACATGCACCACAATGCCTTGAAGTTTGTTCCCTGACTATTGACAAATAATCAAGAGAAGCAGTGTGTAAATGCATGTCTTGATATATGAGAGAAGGCTAATGAGGACCCAGATTTTATCTCTAGAATCATATTGGGTGAGGAAAGTTGGATTTAGGGCTGTGATGTAGAAACAAAGCAGCAGTTGTCGCAATGGAAGAACCCACAATCACCAAGAGAAAAAAAGGCGCTGCAGGTCCGGAGTTTATCAAAGTACATGCTCAATGTTTTTCTTTTGACGTGCAAGGAATTGTTCACCGTGAATTTGTTCCTCCTAACACTACGGTCAATTCTAATGTCCACTGTGATGTTTTGAGATGCTTGAGAGAAAATGTGCGTTGAAAAAGGTAGGAACTTTGGCGCAACCACAACTGGCTCCATCATGATAACATGCCTGCCCACATGTCCGTGAAAACCACAGAGTTTGCGACTAACAACAACATGGTTATTGTTACTCAACCTCCCTACTCGCTGGACTTAGCCCACTGTGATTTTGCTTTGTTTCCCAAATTGAAAATGAAACTGAGGGGACAACATTTTGAAAAAGTGTCTGACATTCAAAGGGTGCAAAATTACTTCCACAGGGCTTTTGAAGCAGGAGAAAAAGAATGATGGGATCGCTGTATACATTCCCAAGGAGATTATTTTGAAGGACATGGCAGCCAAAATTGAATAAGTTAAGCCAGCATTTCTTTTTTGACCTAGTCCGGGAACTAGCACGTGGTAGGTTTTATTCAGGTACTTTGTGAAGAAAGCGAATGGCTATGGGCTGGACAGAGGGGATGTGATTCTTTGTGGGAAGACTGGGAAATTTTCTTTTCATCACTGTACAAAAGGTCTCAGGGGCTTACCTGAACTATCAAATAGGCAAGAGTGTCTTTTCCCCTAGTGATTAACCAGTTTTGCATATAAACAGTTTTAATGTCAGTGTCAGGAATGAATGGAGCTTTATCTCCATTCCATGTAAGCTTAAGGGCAGGGTCACATTTACCTGTACTGTTACCTTAAATGTCAAGGAACAACACAGTAAGAAAACAATGTGCTCAGGTAAGAATGGTGAATATGGTGACTGATGGATGGAATTTATACAACTTACCTACTCTTCCTCCTAATTGTGGTGGAACTGAGGTTGCATGTGTGATATGTGGCTTGTATAAAGGAGATAAATGTATACAAAATTTTGATGCTGAAACATCTTGGAAAGTAACCACTTGGAAGACTAAGGTGGATATGAGGAAATAATATTAAGATAAATCATTTTAAGGGAACACATTGTGAGGATGGGAGGTGGATAGTGGAGGATAGTGCCAAGTATTGGACTTTGATGTTGGTTGTGTTCAAACTTTGGGCCCCATTATGGGACTGTTTTTACCTGCATCCTGTTAATGATTATTACTAAACAAAACTTAGTGGCTCATCCCATATGTATATCCACATTTAGGAGCCAGCTGCGATGCATCAGAAAGCAACATATTGACTTTCAAATAAATGTATGAAGTCAGAAGATTTGCTATTGGTTTTAAGATTTTAGTGAGGCTTTAGTTCGGCACTCTTCAAATTTTTAGATGACTCCAGAATTGTGTTACTGAGATTGAAGAAAGTCTGCGGGTTTTTCAGCTCATCGTTATACTTCTTGGGCCTTTTCAATGCGTTCAGTATTATGTCTTTGACAGAAGTCACATTCCAAGGACATGTCTCAGTTATTTGTGCCTGCAATAATGCAGTTTTAATGGCATTGAATTAATTCACACATGTTTCATTTTATTGCAGGTAGCAGATTGCATTTGCCTTATGTCTCTGGGACATTTGGAGGCAATTCCAGTTGATACTCACATTTATCAGGTAGCAGTTCAGCGATATTTACCTCATCTCAGAGGTCGCAAGGTAGTCACTGATAAAATTTACAATGAGATAGGGAGCCACTTCAGATCATTGTATGGTTCTTTAGCTGGTTGGGCACATACAGTAAGTACAGTAGCCATTTTATACTGTGTTTCTCATCTTTAAAGTGGGTAATTTTTACAAATAATCATTCTTCATTGAATTTTAAAATGTCTGCAAAGGACTGCAGACAGCTGAATGTAAGGAGGAGGACAATACGCAGCACTTGTATAATTTATTCTTAAAGACAACTGTAAAATACATGGTGAGCCATAAGCTATGAAGATGAGATCAGTGTCAGGAAACAGTGTACTATTTAAGGAAATTTAATTTTAGAGTTTCCTTTTTGCTGGTTTATTGTTAATTATTTACAGTATATGCTCTATGTTTGGGAGCCAGGTTAGCCAAGTTGGCATAGTGACTGTCTATGGGCTGGATAGCTGAAGGGTCAGAGTTCAATTCCTAGTAGGGGTGGGATTTTTCTCCACTCCACAGCATCCAGATTGGCTCTGGGGCCCACTCAGCCTCCTATCCAATGGATATCGGGGGTGATTTACCCAGAGGTAATGCAGCTGGGGCATGAAGCTGACCACTCACTTCCACCTTCACCTAATGCAGAGGTCAAGAGTATGTGGATCTATGCATCCACTCCCCCATATATGTCTTAATGGCATAGTGCTTAATCACATATTTACATTTTTACCTTCACTTTGATGCTTTACTTTAACTGTTAGTAGGTTATTTTCACAGAAATTGAGGGGCAGATCTGTGGAAGCTCACACGGGGGTAGTGCAAAGCCTGAAAGTTGCTCCATGAATGAGAAATCATCCCCAGTCAGTAAAAAACGTGTTTTGACATAACTCAAAGACCAGTCTGTTCAATTATTACAATTACTACTGAATTAGTCACACTTGCAGGCATATGCAACTAATTTCATGGTGAAAAACCATCCTTGAAAAGTTGATAGTTTGTCAGCTGTTCCCAACTTTTATGGAACTTGAGGTTCATAACAGCATTCATGGCTGTCTGCCATTGTATCACATCCTGAATCAATTGAAGCCAGTCTGTATCTTAAACACTTAAGATCTCATGATTAAAATGTGCAGTTCCAGCCTCTTCTACTTAAACAACAGAGCTTAAAATTATATACACCAATGCACCTAATTGTATTTGGTTTTCTCTTTTCAGATTCTCTTCTGCGCTGACTTAAAAATGTTCCAGGATGATCCTGTGAAACGTAAGCTGGGCATAAAGGACATAGAAACTTCAAGAAAAAGAAGGAAGCTGAAACAGGAGCTTTAATACCCTGCACCACACTTTGAAATATGTTGTTTGAATCCTAGTTTATTGTTCTGTTACACAAGAATGTTTAAAATAAAGACTGGAAAAGAAAGTTATTCAACTTATTATTGAGTTAAATGTAATTTTTTAAACTTTTCAATTCATTTTTTGTTTCACAGTGGAGATCAAGTTTCACACCCATGTAAAACAGTAGGCAAGGTTTTATGGTTTAGTATATTATTGAAATATTTCATTTTTATATTTGCAGAAGAACAGTATTGACATACAGCCTGTTAAATATCCATTGCAGTTTGTTATTTATGAAACATCATAGTTGATGCAGAATCATTGAATTATTAGCCATCACACCTGATCGAGATAATTTATTCCAGTGTAGGCAGTATAGAGGGAACATAAGAAGCACAAGTTAACTGAAAGGCTTATGAAAATTAGAGATTACCAGCTTCTTGCCCTGAAAATAAAAGTTATAGATTTCCACCAAATGATAGAAGGATTGGAAGCATATGGTTGATTTGTCCCAATGAGGTGTTTTTCTTTTCAATTGTCCCAATCCTTCCAGCTGCACCATGGCCCTGGGGTCAACTCAGCCTCTAATAGAATTGAGTACCAGGAATCTTCCTGAAGGATAAAGGGCTACCGGTGCGTAAGGCTGATGACCTTTCCGCCATCAGTGAGCTGATTGTCTAGAGAAAATGTGGTATCCTTGACACCTCAGAACACTATGGGCCTTCACAGCCTATTACAGGGATAGATTTTTATGGGTTAATTTATGAATGAAAATAATATAGCTTACCTTGCCTTTATTGTGGACTAGAATAATCATTTTCCAGCCTGGGCTCAAAGTGATTGACACTGGCCTGCTAGAAAAAGAAAATTAATTTTGCTTGAGTGCTTTTACCACCTAAACTGGCCTTAATTTGAGGAATTACCCTCTAGGGTATACATCTTGGGTCATCAATGTGTACAAATGGGCACCTTGATGCTCTTGGAAGAGTTTTTGTGCATTTATGAGTACTTTAAAATGTAATTGTTTCTTAATGGTTTGCTACTGATTAAAAAGCACATGTTGATGTCCACTCTATGAACTTAATCTGTGCAATGCCTAGAGTTCTGAATGTTACGATTATTATCAGATTTCATTACTTGTGGGGATCAAGTGTAAATAATTTCTATAAAGTCATTCTATTTTTTATATATTTTTGTGAGGTAGAGTGTGCCAAACCAGTGTTTTTGAAAATGTTGATGTGAGAGGGCAGGGTAATTCATAATCAGGTTATTTTAATTTACATCTTCTTTTTGTAAGTAAACATGGTGCCCATTGTTACAGTTTTCTCCTAGTTGGTCATCATCCAGAAGAGTTGATCCTGGTTTACACAGAATGAAATATTTTTATTGCATGGAGGGCCAGGATATGGCATACCTGGTCAAATTAAAGAGTGATGGACGTAAGAAGAATGAGATTCTGTAATGAAAAGATATCAAGTAGCCCATCTTGACCAGCTTTTTAATATGTGACTGAGGAAGGAGAGGTCAAAAGTGTAACAATAATAATTTTCTGAAATTGTTTTAAAAGTAGGAATTCATATTTTACTTGACACTTGTCTACTTACTGCACCATTACTTTGCATTTTCTCTCTACTGAGTTCCTGATAGTAAAGTGTAGACTTGAGTGTACCTCACATTATTTATGATCAGTTACAATGTGTCCAACTCTGCTTTTGGTAACAGAGGTGTCTCTATTACTGTGTTGTCATGTGTTAGTGTTTAGACATGGGGTTTGGATCAATAATTGACGCTTATTTGATATCATATCATATCTTTATTATATTCTACTAGATCCAGTTACAGGTATAAAACCATTGGATATAGAACACGTCAAAACAGAAAGATGAGATATGCTCCAACAGCTGTTGAAACAAGTTAAAAAATATAAAAATATATATGACAAAGTCAGCAAGATGCTGGCAAGGCAAATCACAACAAGATTCACAAGCAGAACAAAGTCCTATATCTAAATTAACAATGCTGTGCTAGGGATCAATTAATATGAATCATGTCAAACATAAAAATAATACAATATAAGACATATACTAGCCATAAATACATATTAAAACTTTCTCACAGGAATATATAAAGAATCAATACAAACAATGATAAAACAATATATAATTGTAAATTATAATGATAAAATTATTAAAATAAATAGAAATCATGTCCACTATATACACAAATCAAAGTATATGCTTGTCTACAGATTCAATTAAAGAACTGTTCAAATCAATTGCATATGCTATTTGTAAGAATCAAGATCACCCCTTGAGTTCCATTCATAGTATTCATTTAGTGAATAGAATGAGCCAATAAGAAGAA
>NW_019728500.1:1072358-1077224 GCF_002891405.2 Cryptotermes secundus | reverse complement strand
GTAGTGATGTTGCTAATTTACTAACTTTGCAGTTCTCTATACTACACACTAAACCTCAGTTTTTATGCACTAGCCATTGCCTGGTAGCTGCTCTCAACAATGTAGATGAATGAATGAATGAATGAATGTATAAGGGGTGGACCTTCTTGGCCCTTGCACCGCAACCACAGTGATCTATTTTGCCTCCCCTTCTGATTATCCCCTCAACAATCCTGCGCTTTGAATGAATCACAGAATTTTGTACGTGGGGACGTCAAAATAGTCACTTGGTTCCATAAAATATTGACCCAAGTGGAGCAATCTTAAATAAGCTAAGGCCTCACATTTGCGCAGGATATGTGTGGCTGTTTCATTTTCTTCCTGACACTTCTCACAAGTTGGACTGTTCCTTAGTCCCAATTTGAAGGGGTGTCATTTGAGGTGACAGTGTCCTGTAAGTAGTCCTACCACCAATCGTAGCTGGTTCCTGTTTAACTTCACCACTTCCTTCGCTCTTTTAGTAGAGGGTCCTCGTATGAGTCCCTTTGCTTGCCTGAGTCCAGTCAAGGATACCCAGTATTTCTTGTGAATCATATTTGTCCAGGCCCTGATTGCCTTTCTGGCAACTCCCATTGTTTATGCCTCAGCTTCCGTGTTTAGTGACGACTGGCGTTGCTGGTTGACAACTCTTCGACAACTCCTTATGGCTGCAACTCCTAGCCATGACTAACTGTTGGCTGACTGCTAAATTGCTGATGGTCCTTGCCAGCACAGTTATTCTTGGTTCCAAGTCCCATGGGACTCATGACCATATTTTACTGCCTCACATGACTGGGAGCCTTCAGAACTCCTGCCTTCCTGCTGACTGGATGTTAAATTACTGCTGGCCCTCGCCAGCACACTGATTATTGGTTTTAAGTTCCACTGAACTTATGACCATATTTCACTGTCTGAGGGTTCTGGGAGCCTTCCAGACTCCCAGCCTCTCCTGTTGACTTGACTGGTGTCCTTGTTGGTATGGACTGCATGCTCCCAAGGATTCCTCTATTGTGCGCTGTTGCCTAGCAATGGGCCAGGCATTGTTGATGTGTTTAGCAGCCGTTGCCTATCAAGGATGTATTTTTCTGGGCACGGTATTCCGCTTTCAGTCGCCATGTCACAGCATGTTTGAATTGCAGTTCAGTTACTAAATAAGCTCTATACTGGATGTGGGGGTTTTCTCCAGTTTAAACAGTGATATTGTCACGTGTCCAGGGATCTGTGACAAATAATTACTGGGTTATGGCTTTAGACAAATCTGTTTTATTGGAGAATTATGCTAAGTGGAACTACAGACAATTATCACACTTCGTAACTGCAAACATTGATCACACTCTAATGCTCCTTGTAACTACGCCACGCGAAGGCTCCTGTTGGTTCTCCTCTTGCTTGTCTCGCTGCTCACTGATCTTATCTTATCTCACTTCTTGGCTTATCTGAGTGTGAGTGTCATTTTATGACCGACGGTCAGTCTGCCAGTCTGCCTTGGCTTATCTGTCACAATCTACCCTCTTAAAGTAGATATTCGTGTACCGCCTAGAGAACACCTTGTCTAAGGGTTCTCTCTGTATTTGACGCAGCGTTGGCTAGCGTACCCTTTTCTGTGGGAATCCAAACAATTCTGTCTCTCTTGCCTAGGCAATTTCCTAGGTAGTGGTCTGCCTATGTATTCGTTGCCTAGGAACTGCTAGCTGTTGACTAACAATGGATGCTTGTTACGCAATGTCTTGACAATGGGTTACCTAGGAAGTGACAATACTCTATGCAGTGGATTCACCTGTCACAATATTAATAGTAGTAAAGCAGCGGTAGTACCTAGTAGTAGTAATAATAACTTAGAAGGGCCAAGAAGACCCATCCCTTATACATACATAGAACAGGAGAATTAGGTTAAGTAACATCATAGAAAGACTCTGAGCCATTTGTGTTGTCATTTTATTCACTCATGGAACTGAGCCCTTCTGTAGGAGCTGCCAATTCTGCATCTACTCAAGAATTTCCGAGCATTTCATGGAACCCGGAGGTTCATCACCGTGTTCACAAGAGCCCTCCACTGGTCCCTATCCTGAGCCAGATCTATCCAATCCATACCATCCCATCCTATCTCTCTAAGATCCATTCTAATATTGTCCACCCACCTATGCCTTGGTCTTCCCTGCGGTCTCCTTCCTTCTGGCTTTCCCACCAATATCCTATATGCACTCCTCGTCTCCCCCATTCGTGCTACATGACCTGACTACCTCTTCCTCCTTGACCCGATCATTCCAACTACACCTGGAGAAGAGTACAAGCTATGAAGCTCCTCATTATGCAGTTTTCTCCAACCTCCTGTCACGTCATCTCTCTTCGCTCCAAATATTCTCAACACCCTATTCTCAGACACCCTCAATTTATGTTCCTCCCTTAATGTCAGAAACAAAGTTTGTGTTGTCATTAGCTGAAAAAAACTGACAATTTCATACATAGTCTTCAATTCCGATTCTACTTACCAAAAAAATTTGAATTTCGCGCTGTATACGTTGACGTAATGTTTCTGACGCAAAATGTCAGGTTTGCCAAGTGGAAGCAGTACTGGAAACCTAGGAAATATCGGAAACATTTCATTTGTAACCTTTGTAACGGGCAGTCTGTCAAAATGGCGTTGAAAGCACTGGTTGGGCAGAGTAAGTACCTTGATTATTTATTTATCTTTTCAGTACTGCTGTATGGATTTTTTGGATGGTAGTTTCAACGTACTCGTAAAACTTTCTTTTTCAAACGAGTATATATTATCTGTTAGGTATAAATTGGTTTAGTTCGTGGAATTGCACAAGAGGGGGTGTTGGTCTTAGTATGCAGAAAGCATTGATTACACATAATATGAATTATCTGGTTCGATAATATATTTGTACCAATAAACGGTGGAAGGAAGGTACGGGTACATAACTCGTAATTATAATGAGTAAATGGTATAATAAACATTCTCTGAAGTTCACTAATGGTATGTGTTTTGATTCAGAATGTGTCTAATGTTTGAGCCCAAATTATTTATCATTTCCATTGTAACTGACTATCCAAATTATTTATCATTTCTATTGTAACTGACTATAAAGACGAAAGGAGGTACGTGAAAATTTATTAAATTGTAAATTACACTGTCCCCCATTAGTAAACTATGTCGTATGTTTCATGCTTATCTGAAGCGATAGGTTCGTCCAAATTACGCATTGTACACACGAATATGGTCGCTTGCTTACGAAAAGATTTACGTATATTCAGTATATTTGCTCTGGTTATTTCAGTGTGAGTCGTGGAACAAAATCGCATTTTTCCATTAATAAGGTAACAGTCTAGTATTTTCACGGTGATGAGGTTCACATTATATCAAATAACTAACGTTCTTGTGGAACGATTCACCGTATTTTACGTGAGAGCTAGATTATAGCTGATCACTACAACGGAATATCAAATGTCACTTCATATCTTTGGTATAATTTAAAAGACATGCATTAAGTAAATTTTGCGAAATATGTTACGAATCGTAAAAGGAATATTATTTTGTTTTTAGACAGCCAGTAAATTTCTGGAACGTAATCAATGTATAAATAATAATTTCGTGAGGGACACTTGCTGCCATCGTAATTATTTCATGTGTCTTTTTAGCGCCGGGTTTTGTTAATTGAAATTTAACCGAAGTTTCCTGATGTTCGTATAAATTTGTTCTTTTTATGCTCGTATTGGACGCGTAGCGCTAATTAGTTCCATTCTTTTACAATTTTTGAAATTACAGATGGTAGTGACGCGATGTGGGTTGTATGACGCATACAGAAAATCGATATTGTGTTAGGCGCAGTGGTTGGCATCCCGCCAAACAGCGAGAAGTTTACGTCATTAGGAGGTTATCACGGTGATCAATAGCACGGTTATTCATGGATACCAGAGAGTTAAATGTCAATAACATGCAATTCCAAAAGTGTTTGATATGAGGGGGCAGGAGGAAAAGTGCCCCCTCATTCTGTATGGTTCTGTATGATGCTGAAATAAAATTTATTTAATATAAGAATTTTACCCCCATTGTTGGGTCTGTTGTATTGGAGAGTCATATGAAATTTGTGTTGAATTGCAGAATTACTGAAAAAATTAGGTGATGGCATATTTTGAGAAATCTGGAAACAATTTTTGTAGAAGAATGACCATCCATCCTCATTCTTGAATGTCAGAATATGATACTGAAAGTAGAGAGAGGGGAGGCAATCTCTGCACCCTTCAACTGACATTTTACTCCCATATCTGTAATACACTGCTGTCTACCAGAGATCACTCAATCCTTCCCACAGTTAGAATACTTTACTGTCTACAGTCTCTATCAAAGGACAATTTTGTATTCACCTATTAAAAATAGATCAGATTTTTGTATAAGTTTAATAGTTCAATAAACAGTGGCTAGATTTAAAAAATATATTTCATTGTAATATGTTAAATAATACTGATTGTAGTGCCACATCAAGAATTTATATGCCTGCAATTTTGTTCCTGGTAGATGTAGGAATAAATAGTCAGGCACAAGAATAGTCTGTCATTATTCAGCTACTGAACAAATACCATAATTTTTGCACATAAGGTTTGTCACTCTTACCACAAAATCCCAGTTAAATCCAATTTATGGCCATTTTACCTAAAATTCATTTAATGCTCTCCCATGTAAACCTTATTTCCAAAGAGATCTCTTTCCTTATGGTTTTCCAACCACAGTTTCATGTGCATTTTTTGTTTCTCCAGTTAATGGTACAGATTCACTCCACTGAAAAAGGTTCCTTGATTTAACTTGCTAGTCATATGATGGGATATGACACACTCGTCATATACAGG
>NW_019728500.1:1070356-1072239 GCF_002891405.2 Cryptotermes secundus | reverse complement strand
GCTAGGGTGAATCACGGCACTCAAGGACAAACATAGATAGGGCCTCTCAGCTGATAGGTATAGTCCGTAGACCTGCTAGAAGACCACTCTTTTCTCGGGCCATTATCTCCGTAACCGTTCAACTTTGGACATAGGTGTTTTGGGTTATATCGGCATACTTTAACATAAGGAACACCCTCCCGAAGTTTGGTCCATTCCTCCTGGGACACCCTGTATAATTACTGTGACATCTCATAAACAGCAGACTGTAACAGTATGCTAATGTAATTCCCATATTGGGGTCTTCTGGATTTTGACTGCTATATAGTCTTATAGGTGGGCACCAGTGGGGGTAGGGCATGCAGGATTTTGATAGAAAAACATGAAGGAAGGAGACCACTGGGAAGACCTAGATGTAGATGTTAGGGTAATATTGAAATATATGTTAGAGAGGTAGGATTGGGGAGGTGGACTGGGTTCATATGGCTGAGAATAGGGAACAACGGTAGGTTCTTGTGGATTTGGTACTGAACCTTTGGGTTCCATAAAATGCATGTAATTGGTTGAGTGGCTTAACAACCATTGCTTTCTGAAGTTAGTTTCTTGATCTCTGAAACACTACTGGAGTAATTAAACCAGTGATGGGCTATTCACACACTGAAGATTAGATGTATAAATATTACTGAAATTGGTAACATGGTTTTGAAAGCCTGGGCATTCCAGTGTACTCGAATGTTCTCTGTTTGTATGACACCTGTGTTTCCTCAAACAGAGATTATGAATGAGGTGATTAAAAATAAGAGAAAGCCAGGGCAAGGCATGGAATGGCGTGTGTTGGTGGTGGATCAGTTGGCCATGAGGATGGTATCAGCCTGCTGTAAGATGCATGACATTTCAGCTGAGGGCATCACAAGTAAGTAGCTCAGGTGGTTATGTTTCAGCTAACTACAACCAGCAGAATTTGGTGTCACTCCTGTTTTTGTTAGCAGCAGGTTTGCTTAAATTCTGACCTTTTAAGTACCTTTATTAGCCATTTATAATGTGTATTATTTAAGAATGTGTACTTGCTTCTTTGCATTTGAACAAATGCCATGTTTAATAAACTGTACTACAGGGAGATTAAGTTCTAAACCTTTCCTGTTATAAAAATTGACTACAACTTTTTGACCCAAATGAGGCAACCTCATAACCAGCAAGCTGTAAGGCATGGAAAACAAACCTCAGGACAGCTAAGCAAGCAAGTGACACTCTGGGATCTCATGCATTCATCAGTAATCTGTCAAGATGACAGGTCCACAGTCTCTTCCAAAACAGTTCCTCCACTTAATGTGATCTAGAGCTTTCTCCTTCAAATGAGAATATCCTCTTTTGTCCCGAAGGTCATCCAGCATCTTCTTACGTCTTCTTCCTCGTCTTCTGGTCACTTCTATCCGCCCCTCTATCTTTCCTTCAATAACTTCTTTTAGAAGGCAGTAACTGCGTAAGATATGACCAATCCAATTAGCCTTCCATTTTCTTATTTCGTGTAGGATATTCCTCTGCTCACTGATTCTAAATAACACTTCTTCATTTCTCACATAATTGGTCCAACTGATCTTCTCCATCCTTCTCCAACACCACATTTCGAAGCTTTCCAGGTGTTTCTGATCCACTGCCCTAAGTGTCCAAGTTTCAGCCTCATACAAAGCCATGCTCCAAATGTAGCATTTCACAAGTTTCTTTCTCAGATTTAAGTCCAATTTGCTGGCAAAAAGATTCTTATTCTTGCTAAATGCAGCTTTTGCCATGGCAATCCTAGATTTAATTTCACAAGTACACCTTCCATCATCTGTTAACAAGCTACCCAAATATTTAAAACATTTCACATTCTCCAGTTGTTTTTGGTCTATCTTTATTGTGACTGG
>NW_019728500.1:1061942-1069452 GCF_002891405.2 Cryptotermes secundus | reverse complement strand
TTCTCTTTCCATCGTAGTTCTTTTGTCTTCATGTACATCAAATCATAATGTCCTGTCCTTTGAAATTGTATAATCTCATTACATATCTTCTCAAGATGTTCCTTTTTGGCCCTATCCGTGGCTCTTTTCAGTTCATTCCTCAGTCTCCTGTATTTCCTCCTGCCTTCTTCATTGTTTACATTCTTCCATTTCCTTCGCTCCTCCATTTTATTCATCATCTCCTGTGTAACCCATGGTTTTCTTGCTATCTTCTCAACTTTACCAACCAATTCACTGATAGTATCTAACATGCATTCTTTTATATTGTTCCACTGCACTTCAGCATTTCCGCTTTCACCTTCAATTGCACCGAGTTTCTCTTCTAGGGTCTCTTGCACGCTTTGTCTTTGAGCATATAACTTCTCCAAATCCCATCTGGGTCTGCGCTTTCGAAATCCTATAATTTTCTTCAACCTGGTTCGGAACTTGGCAACCAGTAAGTTGTGGTCAGAGTCAATATCTGCCCCAGGAAGCGTCTTCACATCCTTCACACTGTTTCTGAATCGATGTTTCACAAGGATGTAGTCCAGCTGATGCCTCTTCCAATCCCCAGGTGCCTTCCATGTGTAAATTCTTCTCTTTGGCTTCTTGAACCAAGTGTTGGTAACAATCAGTCCATTTCGTTCACAAAAGTCAATAAGCATTTGACCTCTGTGATTCCGTCTTCCTAGTCCATGTGATCCAACAATATTCTGATATGGTTCATCTCCAACAATGCTGTTCCAGTCTCCCAATATGATGCTGTTTGTGTCTCCTCTTCCATCTTCCTGAAGAATTTCTTCAATTGTGTCATACACTTTTTCCACTTCATCATCTTCATACTCTGATGTTGGCATGTACACTTGTATAATCAGTATATCTACCGGTTCCGCCATTAACTTCAGAGCAATAATTCTGTCATTACAAACAATCTTCTTAACAGCACTCCTCACTACACTTTTATGCACACTATTGCCACACCTCTTTCAGCCTGTTCACCTCCAGAATAATACACTGTATAATCACCACTTCTTATTTCACCTTGTCCTTTCCACCGCACTTTGCTGACACCTAAAACAGACACCTCATTCTTCTGCATTTCCGTTTTCAAATTCACCAATTTGCCTGCTTGATTCAAGGTCCTTACATTCCATGTTCCAATCTTGTAGCCATGATGTTCTTTCTGAGCTTTGCACTTTTTCTTGTCGTAACGCCTGCATGACATTTCCTCTAGAAACACTCCCCCCTGGAGATCGATTGGGGTAGTAGTTTACCTCTGGATTGTTTTGTCTCCAGAGGAAACATCTCGCATACATGGTATCTCTGATTTTGGAAAGAGACTATCCAGGAAAAGTGATAATGTGGTAGTTTTTCCATTTGCTTTCCACATCTGGGATCTAGTTAACTATAAATCATCTTTCATTAATATAAGAAGTTCATTATCTGTAACAGATCTAAAAGGGTCATAAAATAAATGAATTAATTATTTTTTAATTCTTTCAGCATCAGCTATTATTTTGACATGGGGGGGGGTAGAGAAAAACTAAGAGAAAAGGGCCTTTCATCTGCTGCCAGACTTACTACAGAAAGCTAAAGGAAACTGCAGGCAACTGTTTGGCATTATTAATATTCTGCTTTCATTTTCTTTCTGATTTTGTTATCATCTGCTTTGTGGTGTCCTTGCCTTCACCACACTGTGACAAATGGTGTTGCATCCCAGTCCACTAAAGATTGTTCAGAAATCTTCAATACCACGACTGAGATGTATTCATATCTAGCAACAGATTTTTTTCTGTCAATGGCCATGTTCATTAAATTGAAGGGCCTTTCGTCTGCTGCCAAACTTACTGTAGAAGCGTTCATTACTTTCCTAGCTTGTTTAATAGGACGTAGTATGGGGAACCTGGGGGCATGTGGTAGCATAGTTGGTTTAAGCACTATGCTACAAGCTGGAAGGTTGTGGGATTGAATCTCAGTGAGGTGGATTTTTTCAATTTACCTGATCCTTCCAGCAACAGTATGGCACATTGTAGCATTGTAGCACAGCAGGATGCATGAAATTAAGATTAGAAACTTAATTTTTTATACCTTTCATAGATCCTGTTGCTGACTGATGACATTACATGGAAGTAGGCTGTTTTGCCCGTATTTGAGTGTAAAGCTCTCCAAAACAATTGAAATACAGCCTACTTCTGCATGGTACCAGCAGGATCCACATGAGCTCTAACTGCTGTGCGCACCTGAAATTGTCTATAACAAACTGTTGTTTTGTGTGTGTAGTTGTTGAAGACATCCATAAAAAGAGAGAACCTCTCTCAACAATGGAAGCAGTATACCTCATCTCTCCATGTGAGAGTTCAGTTCAGGCACTTATGGCTGATTTTGCCAACTCTAACCGTTCTATGTACAAGGCAGCCCATGTCTATTTTACAGAAGGTAAGGTTCACATCATTAATAATATGTTTTTGGTTGGCTGGAAGAAAAGTTGATGGATTGATAGATGGATGCATGGATGTGTGGGCAGATGGATGGATGGGTGGATGCATGGATGTGTGGGTGGCTATATGGGTTGGGGGATGGGTGGGTGTGTTCATGGATGGAAGGATGGATTGATGTGTGGAAGAATGGGTAAATCAATGGATGGATGGATGGATGGATGTGTTTGCTTAATTCTTCCCATGAAAATAAATTTTTAAAGACTGTTTAAAAAAATATAATGTTTCTTGTTAAGTAAGTCATGTGAAAATTATTGAGACAGCTTTTTTTTTGTTTAAATTTGCTTAGTGGGGGGTGGAGTCCAACTGGGTCCACTCGGCACAGTGACCACTGATTGGCCTATTGTAGCCTGCCCCGGGTGATTATGATGATGGAGAATTTTGTGGAATGAGGATTGGCAGGGGAAACCGAAGTACTCGGAGAAAACCTGCCCCAGGGCCACCTTGTCCACCACAGATCCCACTTGACCAGACCTGATATCGAACCCGGGTTGCTGCGGTGGGAAGCCAGCGACTAACCCCAT
The DNA here is from genome assembly GCF_002891405.2 of Cryptotermes secundus. Classification (NCBI taxonomy): domain Eukaryota; kingdom Metazoa; phylum Arthropoda; class Insecta; order Blattodea; family Kalotermitidae; genus Cryptotermes; species Cryptotermes secundus. The sequence continues at coordinate 1,066,415 of NW_019728500.1, read as the reverse complement.
TGAGACAACTTCGTCATATCATTGAGAAAAAATATTCGGTGTTCTAAAATGAAAGTTCAGCCAACAATATAAGTACATTTATATTTCCTGTACAACTGTGATTTATGTGTTATTTTTTAGAAAAATGGAGATATGATTGCACATCATTTATGTGATGTGAAGTCATTATTTGTGTTTGAGGTGTTTGAAATTGATAGCACAAAATCTGTTTTATCCTGGATGTGTAGTTATGTTTAGAAGCATCACCCGCATATGCACACATGGGTGAGCGGACCTATACAGTACAGAAATATTAGGGATACCTGTATAACAGAACATGTATCTTCTCTGTCCTCCAGTAATTGTGCTTGTTTTTTCTTCTTCTTCTGATTTTCACTCTTCTCTTTTGTATGTCTACCCTCACTTGGTTTCTCTGTTTTGTCTTTGGTCTTCACAATGGTTGTTTGGTGACTATCTTTATTTTTGAAGCTCTGAAAGGAATCCTGTTGTCATCTATGTATAATACTAATCTTTGTCACAGTATCCTTAGTTTGACCAATTTTGTGTCTAGTGTTTCTACATTCAGATCTTGCTAATATTTAATATTAGCATAAAATACCCTTTGTCAGTATAAAAGAATTGTATCATGGCTGCTGCTGAAAGCCAGAATTATGGAGCCAGCATAGACAGTCGTTGCTAGGGAGCGGCTCCATAAACATGCCTGTTGTTAGACAGTGGCTCTTTAGCTGTCATATAAAGGCTGCAGCAGACATGCACGCAACAGTAAAAGAGCTGTAGGAAGCAGTGTTTTCTGTGGCTATATAATGACAAGCTGCCACTACAAGTCAGTCCGAGTTGAGAGTTGCAGAAGCTGGTAGCTGAGGCCAGATGCAGTTCGGGAACTCAGAGGAAGGGATCGTCTGCTGTTTGAAGCTGTTACCAAGCAGCGCAGTGAAGACCATGACTGAGATCACATTTCTGTGTGACAGTGATTTGTGAAGTGCAGTCTTGGGTTGTGCGTTAAAGTGTCCAATAAATCCAATTACCAATCCAGACCATGTCTGTCATCACCCAACCATGTGACAGTATGTTTTTTTGTAATTAATCATTTTACAATATAATGATGAATCTTTATCAGTTCTGATAATGTCATGTTGTAAGGAAAGCAGCACTTCCAGAATTTTCGTGGATCCCTTGCTGTTGTGAGTCCACGTAAGCATCATGATTTATGTACTTTGTTTAAAATATGTTGTTTTTACAGCATGTCCTGATGAAGTATTTAACCAGCTGTGCCGATCTTCTGCTGCCAAGTATATTAAAACTTTGAAGGAAATTAACATTGCCTTTATACCATATGAAGCACAGGTAAAAAGAATTTAATTTGTGAGTTGTTTTGCTGCTGCCTTTTCTGGAAGGGGTGTAGAGTAAAACCATGGTCCAGCTAACACTGTTGCTCAATTTCTCTTCTTGGGTTCTTGCAATTCATTGTCACTTCATATTTGCAGAATTACACTTTGATCCTGAATTAATTATGGAATGTCAGATTGCTCGCTGATGGACCCAGACAGAAGGGAAATATTAACAAAACTGCTATTTTGAATAGTGACTGTCTTTTAAATAATGAATTAAATTCTCCGATGATGAGATGATGAAACATATTCATTTGTTTATTATTCTCACCTCACAAGTTTGCATGCCTGTTGTTATTACTGATGGCAGGAAATTGAAAGTACAAAGGTGGAGTGGGCGCAGGTGGTGTGATATTTATATAAAGTTCCACAAAAACCTCTCTTTTGATTCAAAAGTTATTGAGGGAGGGAGGCAGACATGAATGGATGGATGCGGTGGATATAATGATCTGTGAGCCTAAGTTACCATGTAAAATAGGGAAAATAAGCTAAAACTAGCCTTTTGTACAGGTATTACAAAGGACTGCAGATTTAGGTAAATGTCATGTCCACTTTTCTCCAGCATTGAAAAATAATATGATTAGTAGAATATGCTGAGATGGAAAAGGCATGAACTACTTATTATTGGAATTATTGAAAGAATGTCACTAGTGATTTTTGTTAATAGACTAGGTATTAAAGAAATTGTTTGTGTCAGGAAAGCTTTAAAGCCAAGCATCAGTCTTTAAGAGTGTTATCTGACATTCCAGTGTGTGCTGTGATTTCTGAGTTCTTGTGTGTTTGTGTTCAGGGTGTGCTACCTAATTGTGCAGGGAGGTGGTACTGAATTGTGTGCAGTTTGGTTTGAACTGGTTTTTGTGGAGTAGATTTTGAATTGTAACTATGGCAGATTATAAAAGACAAAGGTTTCTCTATCAGTGTTATTATACTGAATATGGTTTCAGTTTTAAATAAAGTGTATATTATCTAATTAAATTATCCAGATGAAGCTGATAGAAAATATGCTGTCTTTGAAAGTCAATGAGCAGTGCTCAACAAACCCATTTGTCTTCTCTGCCACTGGCTGTGAAAACTCAAGGCCAACAAGTAGAAATATTTGAATTTATTCATTAATATTGTCTGTTTATCTCTCTCTTATTTCTCCACAGATGTTATAACAGTAAATTTGAACAGTAAATGATATCATGTGTACATACTAAGTCTATATAATATAACAGACAGTATTTTATATGTTTTATAAGTCATGTGATTGAAACTAACTGATGGAAGCAATTATAATGGTGTGGGTAGGCAAGGTATGTTTTGTGCGTGGAAATTTGTCTTTTTGGTGAACTGAGTTACCATTTGTTAACTGTTTTGTGTTAGCTAACCCTTTTTTAACAACTGACAAATAATTATTTTGGGAAAATTAAAATAGCATGGTCTACAAGAGAAAAAATCTCACTTTCAGATTAACAAGTGGTTTGTGTCAAGCCATGTCAGAAACCAAGAACGTTACTAGTCTTGTTCATTTCTGTTTACATGTTTTTGGTAGAATCCACAATGTTGGAAGATGTGTTGCAAATGCACACTAGTGATCATATTCCATATTGTAGTGAGGTCATTTTAAAAGGTGGTCTGTTTCAGCTTCACAGTGTTCACATCTGCCAGTAGTCTTTCTAGGCAGGTGTCCAACTTGTCTACAGCTTTCTACATTGAATATCAGGCTGGTGATGGCATTGCTATGTAAACGTTTTATTTTAATTGGACCATTGTGAACCAGAAATTGCCTTCATTAAATCTGATTTGCTGATAACTGGACAATATAAAATGTTGATCTCTAGGAAACAAGGATATTGGTGCTTTCTTCACATGCTGTTTTACTTGAAAATGGTTAAGTGTCCTAAACATCACCTTAAATTCCAGGCGCAGGAACCAAGAATTTACTCTGCTGCCTGGCTGAGTAAAACATATTCTTAACTATTTTGAAAAAGCAGAATTCTTTATGTTTTAAGGACATAAATATCTTGTTTTAACAGTGTGCCCTGAGGAACTGTTCAATGAATTGTGCAAATCAAATACAGCTAGAAAGATTAAGACATTGAAAGAGATCAACATAGCATTCTTACCATATGAATGTCAGGTTTGTTTAAAGTACTGTTTATGGACATATTGTATTTGTTTTGTTTTCAAAATCTATAGCTTTCTCATAGTTGTAGTGCATGAAGCATGGCATTGGAGAATGTCTGTATTATCATTATCATTCATTATCATTCAACAATCCATACATACAGGTATTACAACCATTTGAATAAAGAAATTGTCAGTTTTACATCTAATTCTCGTGCATATCTTTACAGTATACACTGTACCACTCTAGTATAGGGGGTTTGTCATCTGAATAATATTATCTAAATCTAGTTACCATTAATTTCATTGTCTTTACACAAATACTACAGATTAATCAGCTATATATTACATTTACACACTTGAAAAATCAAAAGACATAAATTCATCTACAGAATAAAAGGAATGTTTCAGCAAAAAAGATTTTAATTCCTTTTTAAATGAGTTAAAATTTTCCCTTTGTTTTATTTGATCGGGGACCTTATTATACAAACTAATTCCCATATTTATCACACTCCTCTTAAAAAGAGCTGTATTACAGTGCTGTACATGAAAATTTAATTTTCTTTGTGTGTTATAATTATGAATGTCCGAATTTATTGCCATAAAAGCCTTGTATTTTTTGATAAAACATGTCACCTCCAATATATACAGAGAAGGCAATGTTAAAACATTGTAATCTTTACAAATTTGTCTACATGACGTATGACTACTAATACCACTAATCACTCGAAGAACCCGCTTTTGCAATTTAAAAATGCTTTTACTTTCCCCATCCCCACCCCACAATAAGATACCATTTCTCATACATGACTCAAAATTCGAAAAATAAATAATTTTTACCATATATGGACTCATTATTTCTTTTAATATTTTCACCATATAAATTACTTTGCATAGCTTTGCTTTTAGAAATTGAGCATGCGCACACCATTTTAGGGTTACTGTCATGTGAATTCCAAGAAATCTCAGTCACTTC
>NW_019728500.1:1059934-1061669 GCF_002891405.2 Cryptotermes secundus | reverse complement strand
ATCTAAGGCCTCCTATATACTTTCAATAAAAGACTGACTTGCTGTGTCAGTTGATTTATTCTTTCTGAACTATTTTGTGCCTCTGTTAATATTTTGAATTAAAAAATGTATTAGCCTATTATACATTAATTTTTCTAATGTTTTGGAAAAGGCCGATAAAATGGATATCGGTCTATAGTTTTTAATATCATGATATGCCCCCTTTTTACGCAGAGGTATCACTTTAGCTAATTTTAATCTATCTGGGAAGGTGCCTGAGCTCAATGAGGCATTGCAAATATGAGCCAGTGGTCTTTTTACATAATTTTACATTTTTTAACAAGATATTCTTGTATCTCGTCATATCCTGCAGATAATTTACCTTTTAGACTATTTGTTACACACACTATTTCATATTCAGCGACTGGATGGAAATATATGGCATTAGGGCAGCAGTTTATCCTTTGTTTCTGTCACGTGTGTTTTTGTTATTTTTGTTGTTTTGACTTAAAAGGTCATCAACTATTTCAACAAAGAATTTATTTAACATATCTGCCACACTTTGTGGATCTGATATTTTTGTACCGCTAAACAGTTGGATTTTCTTATCACCCTTACATGACTTACCAACTTCATTTCTTATTAAATGCCACATAGCTTTCATTTTATTTTGAGACCTTGAAACATACTTATCATTTGCTATTTTTTTGCTTCTTTTATAACACTTATAATTTTTTTATATCTGGTGATATATTCAGCATGTCCCTAGACAGATTATGCTGCTTTTTAAAACCATTTAACAGTCTCATCCTTTTACCAGAATTTCTTATGCCTTGGGTAATCCATTTGTTTTTCCTTGTCATTTTCATATAAACAGTCTTTTTTGGAAATGCTATATTATAATAATAAAGGATCGTGTCCATAAAATCTTTAAAACTAGCACTTGCATCTGAGATTGAGAAACTCTCCTGCCATAACTCCTGCAATAAATAATTAAACTCCTGGATACCCTCTTTAGTAAACTCTTTTTCTGCTCATTTTAGGACCCCTCTCTCGTCTATTTACATTAATCTTTAGTTTTTGTGCCAAGTGGTCCAAAACTTGCTTGTTTGTTACTATGACATCTATCTGTGTTAAGGAATTCTTTGTGACCCTGGTTGGGGCTGTAATTATGTTGGCCAAATTATATAACCGAAGCAAACTTTTTAGTTCTCATGCTCTTACACTGTCATCTAAGAAGTTCATGTTCCAGTCACCACATAAAATTAGTTTTTTCTTTTTCAACTGCACATTTTGGATTACAACTTCCAAATTTTTTAGGAACATGTAAAAGTCACCATCTGGTGACCTATAAATACACACAACAACTATTTTGTCCTTCAACAATTCCACTATGGACATTTCAAAATCTTTTTCCTTACCTAATTTTTGCAAGTAGAGTAGTTCTGTAGTTTGTACATACTCTTTTACATATATACATGAACCACCATTGTCATAACTAGTTCTACTAAATTTACTTACTAATTTAAAATGCTCAATATTTGTTAATTCTAACTGATCCTCCTTTAACCAATGCTCAGTAAAACATAATATATCAACATTTTTTAGGTCTGATTGTAATAAAACAGTTCCAGTATTTTATTTTTTAAGCTCTGCACATTATGATGGAGGATTTGTATATTATCTGCCTTTATATGAGTCATGTTTTTATTTTGCTGTCTCCCATCCATAAAAAATTCATCCCTTCTTTTAGAGG
>NW_019728500.1:1035127-1059834 GCF_002891405.2 Cryptotermes secundus | reverse complement strand
TTCTCTTGGAAAATCAGTGAAGTCAGGGTGTGATCAGTCTCATTTGGCTTTAAAACCCCACTACTCTTTTGCTTTCCTATTATGTCATAGTCTGTATTCAAGAGGAGCTGGGACTTCCTATCCCGGTCACTCCAATCAACAATCTCCACACAAGGGGTCAACTTATCGACTAAATTACTCTGCGTATCACCCAGACAACTCCACTTTAACACAATTGGGACCGATTTGTTTATGCTGAACAGATCATTTATCACTAACTATTAGTTAAAGTTAGTCATCCTAATTTTTAAATATATTGGAAGCTAAGGACAGGTTGTAATACACACTTTTCTGCTAATGTGTATTTTTAGTGACTTCAGTGTGAACCATATTAAAATATAAGCTGTCATTTAGTTCATTTAGCCAGAGACTGGTCATTGGCAGGCTTTGGTATTAGCAGTTTTACTATTACTAAGGGCGTTCCATATATAATGCCTCCTATTTTTTTTTAAAGAAAACTACAACAGATACAGAAATCATAATAATACAGTTAAATAGATCAAGATTTCAGCTACTTACAGCTATTTTTCCACATAATCACCACCATTCGTTATGCACTTTTGCCATCGATGAACAAGAGCCTGTATGCTGTGCCCGTAAAAGTCTGTGCCAGCACAGGCTAGCCACTTTCTTACAGCTGCAATGACAGCATCGTTGTCTGGAAAATGTTGCCCACGTAGTCCGTCTTTCATAGGCCCAAAGAGACGGAAGTCTGAAGGTGCTAAATCGGGGCTATAAGGTGGATGTGGTAGGACAGTCCAGCCAAACTTTGCAATGTGCGCGGTGGTCGCCAAACTGGTATGGGGTCTAGCGTTATCGTGTTGCAAGCGAAAGGTTGTCTGCTTCTCTGGCCTGACTCGGGAAATACGGGCTTTCAGCTTAGTCAGCGTCGTCTTGTAGCGTTCAGAATTGACAGTCCCTGGTCGTTATCTGCTGATCTGTTCGGATGAGGCGCTGTTCATTGTGAGGAGTGGCAGCTGAGCAGGGACGCCCAGGGCGTGGCTTGTCGTGCACTTCACTTTCGCCACTGTTGAAACGCACTACCCACCGCCTCACTGTGCTGACATCCACTGTATTGTCTCCGTACACCTTTAGCAAGTGTCGATGGATGTCAATGGGTACAATTTGTTCGGCAGTGAGAAATTCAATAACACATTTCTCTTTCATACGCACTTCTATGTCAGACGCCATTTTGGTAGACTGCTCTGCTGTCGCTATCTGTCGCACGACAACCAAATTAACAGTACATTGGCGGGAAGGTTCAACCTTTACTACAACACCACCAACATCCAGCTCAGACGTTACATATTGACACAAAAAAATAGGAGGCATTATATACGGAATGCACCACGTACATTCTGTTACCATGGAGTTAATTGTCAATACAATTCAAATTCTTGCCCTTTGATTCTATTTCGTACATTATTCATACCGTATCCAGGTTTAAGCTTTTTATGCTATCCCTGTAACAGGCCGTGGAGGCTCATGGGGTTGTGAGATGTTGAGACTCCCACATTTTTTAGACCATCGGCTCACATATGGCAGTGAGGTTGTCACCCTTACATGAAGGCTGCCCTTTACTCCCAGGAAGATTCCTGGTATTCATTTCTGTTAGAGGCTGACATGATCTTAGGACCACAATGCAGCTGCAAGGATTAGGTCAATTGGGAAATACAGTGACCTCATCAGGAATCAAACTTGTGACCTTGTTTGTAGCATGGAGCTTCAACCAGCTATGTAGCTGCCTCCGAGTACTTTGGTTTCCCCTGCCAATCTTCATTCCACAAATTGCTCAACAAGCACCCTCACCCATCATCTGGGGCTGGTACAATAGGCCAGAAGTGGCTGCAGTACAAGGGACTTAGTCTCACCCCACTAGCAATAAAAAAAAACTATGTTGCTGCATGCAGCTATTACTATTACGTGTTACTATTGCCAGTATTTATAAAGTGCCTTTTTATTTGTGTTTAATATGTTATAATTTTAAGAACAGGCAGTTTCATTATGAGTGGTGTATAAATAAATTTGGCTTTGGGAAAGAATTTTTAGTTATCATTTAGCACGTGGTTTTACTTTAAAAAAGGTAAAGCTATCCCTGTAACAGGCCATGGAGGCCCATGGGGTTTTGATATGTTGAGGCTCCCACATTTTCTAGACAGTGGACTCACAGTTGGCTGTCAAATTGCCAGCCTTATGCGCCGGCCTCCTTTTACCTTCAGGAAGATTCTTGGTACGACCCCAGGGCCATAGTGTGGNTCTCTTCGTCTGATGCCTACCCTTTGACCTGTCCAGCAAGGGAGGCCCTGCCAGTAGCTACGCTACCGCTGGTATAGCTCTCAGGGTCCTTGGCATACTCAAACCCCCTCACCACGATAAGGTGGAGGCACCAACGAGGGGGGTTACTAGATAGCCTTGCTAAATAAGTTGACTGGCCGTATTTGCTTATCTGCATATGAATCATGTGAACATTTGCTAATAGCAATTTTGTTTTTGTTGGCATGGTTTTGTAATACTATTTTATTTAGTTTTTAACAAGTTTTCGTGTATTTACTTCAGAGTAGTGGCTTTCAAAATCTTATTGCAGTATTCAATGTGTTCAAATATGTGCTTTAGCATGGAAGTCTAGTTGAATCCTCTGTAGAACATGACTCAACACAACACAGTAAAACTGAATTCCAGCTGATGCACTAATGTATTAAACTGTAGAATATAAAGGGCTTTTAGGTTAACCTGTTAATACAGAACCCCTTATTGAAGACCTCTTTGGGGTGCAGTGGATTTGAATGCCAATCTGAAATGTTAAATGGGGAGAACTGAACACTTAATATTATTGACCAAAATCATTGACATTGAATGTTAAATGAGGTAAAGTAAAGTAAAGTAAAGCTATCCCTGTAACAGGCCATGAAGGGCCATAGGATTGTGAGACGAGGTTCCCACATTATCTAGACAATTGGCTCAAAGATGACGGTAAGGTTGTCAGCCTTATGTGCCCGCTGCGCTTTACTCCCCAGGAAAATTATTTAATTAATTCCTGGTACTCATTTCTGTTAGAGGCTGAGTTGACCCTAGGGCCATAGTGCAGCTGGAAGGATTAGGTCAATTGAAAAAATCCAATGACCTCATCGGGACTTGAACCCATGACCTTCCGGCTTGTAGCATAGCCCCTCAACCAACTATGCTACCACGTGCATGTTAAATGAGGGTTTCACTGTTTTGTGTTATATAAATATTTCAGACTGGAACAGTGTAACTTTATAGAATTTTACTGACAAAATTTAAGAAGGCTTTGCTTTAGTGAGACAATAGTTGTTTCTTTATAGTGCTTTAATTTGTTGTATATTGATTTTTATTGGCGTTTTAAGCTTACGTATATAGTAAGGAATGATGTTAAAATGGGTTATTGCTTCTGGAGTCACTTAGTGCTGACTTACAGCAAATTCAGTTGATTTGTATTTTATTTACTCATGATGTTCATTAAAGTACCTAATATCTTTTACCATCCCAGTGTGTTTTAGAGCTCTAAACTAGTGTATTCAGGTTTTAAAGGTGCCTGACCAGATATGATATTTAGTTACAGTCAACTCCTGGTTATTTCTTTGAATAAAATACAGCAGATGAAAAATAATCTTTATGTTCTGACTGAGTGAGTTGTGTCAAAATCTTTTTACATTGATTCCTAGCAGTTTGTTTAATCATTTGAAGTTGTGATTTGTAGTTTCCCTTTTTAAGTGGCATTCATTATATTAAGAGAGACAGAGTGAAAGCGGTTTTACTCTTAAATAAACTAGAGCCCTGTTTACTGCATTCTGGAAAATGCATTTCTGATCATATTTCATGTTTATAAGTACAGCCCCTTTCTGCATTAGGTCTGGTAGGTATTCAGGAGCTGGTTATATGTTTGAATGTGTGCTCAGATTGGAACAAATTAAAGGAACTTTGTACTTTGTATGAATGAATGAACGAACATACGAGGAGTGGGCCATAATATTCCAGCCCTTGCACCACCACCATCAGTGATCTATTGTGTTTTAACTTTGTACTTTACATAAGTCTGTAGCAATTGTCAAAAATCTACCCAATTTAAAGTCAGTACAGATAAGATTTGAGGCTTTCACGGCGGTGACTATGAAGAAAGCAGTCTTCTGGGATTTGGCACCATGTATATGTGGTGTTAACCGACGTTTCGGAGGAACGTATCACCTCCATCTTCAGGGAGGAAGAAAAAATAAGAAATCTGCAAGCGAAGAGACCGTGAGAACCGGTAAAAGCAGACTGTGTGGAAATATACACCTTCTACCCTGAAGATGGAGGCGATACGTTCCTCCGAAACGTCGGTTAACACCACATATACACGGTGCCAAATCCCAGAAGACTGCTTGCTTCAGTACAGATAAGTTTCTTGAATCACCATTATTGTGAACTGAACTGAGTTATGCTTTTAGCAGATAAAGCCACATTTCTTTGGCTTCTGGTAGTCCTGTGATTAATTCCTCTATCTCTGGTCTAGTGGTCAGAGTTCCTGCCTACAGATCCAGAAGTCCGGGTTTGATTCCCGGCGCTACCAGGTTTTCTGAGGAGTAGTGTGTCTGGAACAGAGTCCACTCAGCCTTGTGAGGATAATTGATGAGCTGTTTCAAGGAAATAGCAGCTCTGGTCTAGAAAACTGAAATTAATGGCCGTGGGGATTTGTTGCGCTGACCACATGACACCCTCTGTCTGCTAAAGTTGGCACTAACTTCGCTGGCAAAGCGGTGGTTGCTAGGTCGGTATAGTTCGCTTGCAGACTCAAGCCTTGGAGTTTGTTTGTTTTTTATTCTTTCCATTACCAAACACAAAAATCATCAAAGTTTAATGATCTGAATAGCTGATACAGCATCATTAATTAATAAACTGGTCTCTTTCTCAAAAGTGGTGTGTATTGAAAAATTACCCTTAATTAAAAAATATATAAATCAGACAGTATCAGACTTTGCACAGACTGCAGTTCTGCATATATTGTGTGGTGACAGTATGTTCAATTTTCATTTGCAGGTTTTCTCACTGGACTCACCCAATACATTTCAGTGCTTCTACAATCCGATGTTTACTGGTAGTCGTACTGCCAACATGGAACGCATGGCTGAACAGATAGCCACACTGTGTGCCACTCTTGGGGAGTATCCCTCTGTGAGATATCGCTCGTAAGTTAGTAGTCAGAATCTCTAAAGGTAACGGATTTTGGATATAGCAGACAAAATCTGGCTGTCTACAGTTTTGAATTTTTGGTGATGTTTAGGCACTGAGGTTTTGCAGTTGGAAACACTTTAAAATGAGAAAAGAACCTCAATATAAAAACCTTTATCTAATCACATTGTGTGTTTCTGTGTTTACTGCTTGTACTGGCTATGTATCCTATGGTGTACTTTTATGAACTGTTATAGCAGACATCACTGATAATGGACAGCCTTTCTCCCTGTTAGTCTGTTATAATGAGGGTTTACTGTACAAATATTGTTGCTGACATTGCTTATTGTCCCAGGTATGTTTGATATACATGACATTTCAGGAATTGACACTTGATACGTGAAAATGGGTGTAGAGCCAACTCCTGAAGCACTGCATTTTTCAGAAAGGCCTCAGACAGTGGTCAATGTCCAATATAAAATCTGTATAAGAGGCAGAGGGAGCTGGACAGATGTCGCCCCTTTCTTCTCCACTCTCTCTGTGGAGAATTAACAGTTATAAAATACTGTATTACTTTAGGTATAAGACATACGTTTTTCACATTTTCTTCTATTGAAAATTGAGATGCTTCTTATATTTGAGGAATTATTTACTGGTGTGCAAACTGTCCATGGGGTGGCCTGGGAACAACCTATCATAAAGACATTCAGAATCAGTCATCAAGCCACATCTCCTCCCATCTTTAACTGTGAATCAACCCCTCAACTTTCAGTTCAGTCATTGCCTGATGTTCATATTGTTCAGGCGTGTTCAGTTTTCTATCAATTTTTACTCATGGGAAAATATTTCTTATTTGATGTTGCATTCAGAAGAAAAGTTATTCTGTATGCTGAAAAGGTAGGTAATTGTGCAGCTGGTAGAAACTTTCTTTATTGCATTTCTTTGCATTGTGCCCATGCACTTGATTTTGTTGGCTAGGTTTGTAGCACAAATTCCTACCTCCTTTTATATCCTAGTTCCATGCATGTGTGCTCCCTCACAATTTTTATTGCATATTTTCTTGTTACCTCCTGCTGAATTAGCCTGGTCTCAGGTGAATCTGACAGGGATTGTCCAGTGATTGAAGTTATTTCTTTCTAAGGGACCCACTTGAGTAGGTATTTTCCCCTCCACCTGAGGATGAAAACAGACCCAGTTTCTGAAACATGTTTTCTAGTTTCTAGAATACCAGATGGTGGAAAGAGTCCAAAAACCCAGTAACTCTGAGAGGGCTCTGTTGTTTTGAGTGTAGTTATAGCCTGTGTTCAGTTTAGGTATTACTGAAACCCATTTATCTGTTGCACCTTGTAACATTATAGAACATGAAAAGATTAAAATGGTGGCCCTTTTAACATAGCAAAATGTAGTAAAATTTAATTTATAATTTAAATACCTGGATAGAACTGGGCTGACAGCTACAGAAATTTATGAGGAAACTACAAACTATTTGGTATTTAAAGTAGAATTACATTTTTTAAATTAAAACAAAACCTTAACATGGTTAAAGAAACAGAATTGCTTTTCTTGTTTCTGTGAATCGGTATCTCATTCACTGTTGATATTTCCTTTGTTTATGTTCATATTATATGTGTTTCTTTGCCCATGTTTATTAATATTCACATTTAAAATAAATACATGTCTTTTTTCTGAAATCATTAATAGCATATAAATTTAAAGAAAATAATCATTTATTAACCAAAATTAAAAAGCTTTTGTTATCCTTTTAATGATTTATAGAGATCAGTCCAAACCATTTCTAGTTGTGAGGACAGTTTGGGAAGTTTTGATGGGAAAAAAATCTTTTTTCTTACAGTGACTTTGATAAAAACGTAGAATTGGCACAGTTGGTGCAGCAGAAGTTGGATGCATATAAAGCTGATGAACCTACGATGGGTGAAGGTCCTGAGAAGGCTCGGTCACAACTGATTATTTTAGACAGAGGTTTTGATTGTGTCTCACCATTGCTTCATGAACTGACACTACAAGCAATGGCTTATGACTTGCTGCCTATTGAGAATGATGTGTACAAGTAAGTGAAAATAAACTGTGCAGTTTTGTTTTATTCTGGTTTTGCTTTCTTGGGCTTCGTGGAAAGAAGTTTGAGAGTGTTAAACCATCTTAAGCAGGCACTGACTGTGCAGCCCTATTTTCTGAAAGACTAAGAGTTGTGACCTACCCAATGAAAGAAGAATAGCTCACTGACCTTGTCACTGTTTGCACTTTATTTAAAATAATTGTGAATTTGTCTTCTACTATGCAGCTGAAATACTATTTGAACAGTAATTTACTTTTGCTTACATGGTAGCATAGTTGGTTGAGCCACTATGCTACAAACTGGAAGGTCGCGGGTTCAAGTTCCGATCAGGTCATTGGATTTTTCAGTTGACCTAATCCTTCCAGCTGCATTGTGGCCCTGGGGTCGACTCAGCCTCTAACAGAAATGAGTACCAGGAATATTGGAATATTCTTGGGGGTAAAGGGCGGTCGGCGCATAGGGCTGACAACCTTGTCGCCATCTATGAACCAATTGTCTAGAAAATGTGGGAACCTCAACATCTCACAACCCTATGGGCCTCCATGGCCTGTTACAGGGATACCTTCCCCCCCGCTGTGCAACTGAAATATTATTTGAACATCAGTTTACTTTTGCTTGGAATAAAAATGATTTTTCAAACATTTTTTTTTTCAATTCTGCAAATTTTAATCATTTTTCTTCAAATTTTGCGCTTCATGTAAGGCAGCCTTGTAACCTACATGTTGAAATCCACTCACTTCGAGGACAGTTATCCTTATTTGTGCCTGCTGATGCCTTTCTTATTATTTTCACAGATCATGTTGCTTTTTGTCATAATTAAATTGGAAACTATGGGCACAGTAGATCACTGTGGTCGCGGTGCAAGGGCCAGGAAGGCCCACCCCTTGTACATTCATTCATTCATTCAAATTGGAAACTACTGAGTAGGTTGTTAGATTTATGTTTATGAAGACCTGGGTTGAAGCTCAGCCAGGTTTCCTTTCCTAGTTACATGAATAACCCATGTCTCAGACTGCTGAGGCAGCATTCTGCCACCATTTCAACAACTCATGGCTGTTCTTACATTTTCATGCAAACCTAGTAAAGAAGTTATTAGTATTGGTGAAATTTCATCATAAACATAATGAAAACTGGCTGTCAGCTGGAGTTTCACCATGCAGATAGGTGAGCCAGAGAGTTGTGAATAATGGCCTGATTTTTAAATATAACCAGCTTCAGTTCTTTAAGAAACATACAGTATTTGGCCCTGAAGGACAGCAGAGTGCAGTACTATATTAAAAGTGAAAGGTCACACTGTGAAGGTACATGGGGGAATGGAGGTATAGCTCCATCATTCTTGACCTTGGTACTAGATGGAGGTGAATGGTCAGCTTCATGCCCTGGCCACTGTACCGCAGGGAAAGGGTCACTGATACCCATTAGCTATGCAGCTTGGTGGGCCCCAGAGCTGGTCTGGATACTGTGGAGAAAAGAAAATATCTTGCAAACCCCAGCCTGTAGCCTCTTGCCATGCTGACTGAGCTATCCCAGCCTTAGCAGTTTATATAGCAGATGTCGCACATGTGCCTTCAAATTTGTAATCTTTTATAGCTGATATTTCAAGTCAGTGCAAAGAGAGGGAACACTGAATTTCAGATACTGATCTCATGTTTGTTGTCCAGGTATGAAGCTACAGCTGGTGCTCCAGAGAAGGAAGTGCTTCTGGATGAGAATGATGAGTTGTGGGTTGAAATGAGACACCAGCATATTGCAGTAGTGTCACAGTAAGTGCGTAGAAGGATCTATGTTTTGCTTGCTGTTTTGCCTTCTGTGGCAGGATGATAGTGAGGATGAAATATGTAAGTCCAATCTCAACAAACCCCCTTTGTGGGGGCAGGTTAGAGTACTGCCACTGCAGACCTGTGTGTTGTAGAAGGGAAGAGAGTGCCTAGGGGTATAACTGGGCCACCCTGTCACTGGAGGACATAACTGGCCCTCCATGTTGGGGGTTGGACGCAAGGCTGACGACCATGCTCTTAAAAAAAATTGTTTGAGAAATCCAAAGTAGTGAAAACTGGATGATCAAATTCCCAGGAGTGGGCAGATCTGGCAGAATCTTCAAAGAAAGGCTGTGGGTCAAAAAGGGCTGGTTTGCCAATGATACTCATGATGTCAGAAGATTAAATGTAGATTCTAGAGTATTTGTTCTTGTTACTAATAATTTTTCTTGTTATATTGACACTTTTTTTGTATAGGAACGTAACAAAGAATTTGAAAAAATTCATCGAGTCAAAACGTATGCCACAAGGAGACAAGCAGTCAATGCGTGATTTGTCACAGATGATTAAGAAGATGCCACAGTATCAGAAGGAGCTGAGCAAGTACTCAACTCATCTCCACTTAGCTGAAGATTGTATGAAGGCATATCAGGGATATGTGGACAAACTTTGCAAAGTTGAGCAGGTATGGCTTGGAAGCTTTTGGGCCTTCTTGCATACATACAAATCTTATTCTTCTGCATTTTATAAGCTGAGTTGCATTTTGTCTCCATAGCTGTTGTTTGAATTGTCTTCCTGTGAATCTGTGTTCTATTGTTTAGTAATGATAGGTAAGTATTAGAAGTCTTATTTTAAGCTCTGTTAAGGGCCGCGCCATAGCTCAAGCGGTTAGTCGCTGCCTTCCCATCTTGGCGGCCCGAGTTCGATCTCGGGTCTGGTCAAGTGGGATTTGTGGTAGACAAAGTGGCGCTGGGGCAGGTTTTCTCCGAGTACTTCGGTTTCCCCTGCCAATCTTCATTCCGCCAATTGCTCCACAATCACCCTCACCTATCATCTGGGGCTGGTACAATAGGCCAGAAGTGGCCGCAGTACAAGGGACTTAGTCCCACCCCACTAGCAATAAAACAAAAAATAAAAGCTCTGTTAAGGCAGATGAACAGTTTTTACTTGCATTCACATATTTGTCTATTTATTGAATAAATAATACAATCACTTCATGATCTTAATTTTTAATTACATGTTCACATGAAATTTCCATCAGGACACTGGCTATCCTGACTGAGGTTTCTCTGTTCTCCTAGGTCCCCCCAGGCAAATGCTGGGATAATACAGTGATTAGGTCACAGTTGCATTCTTCCAAATCCTTTCCAATTCATCATTCATCAGTTGGTCTGCCATCTGATACTAAAAGCATCATTAAATAACTGCATGACATCAACAGTGGTGATCTTAATTTTGAATTGAATTAATTGGACATGTTGCAACACAGGACTTGGCTATGGGTACAGATGCAGAAGGGGAAAGAATCAAGGATCACATGCGAAACATTGTACCGATCTTGCTGGATCAGGGGGTATCTGCAACAGATAAGAAGCGCATAATTGCACTGTACATCATCTCGAAGAATGGCATCAGTGATGAAAATCTCACAAAGCTAGTCCAGCATGCACAGATTTCTCCACAGGACAGACAGACGATCATCAACATGGCTAATCTAGGACTCAATGTTGTCGTTGATGTAAGTAAATCATAGTTATAATTTTTCCTCTCTGTAGAGTGAACCAAGTTTTTTTTTGCATGAAGTGCATAAAATGAATACATAACATGTCATGTCTGCCTATTCAGGTACATGTATAATCTTTGAAACAAATTAAATATTTTAAATAAAATTTAGTATGGTGGTGTCTACACTAAAGCTTGTCAGATAAATTTCATTTTAGTGCATAACATCATACAGTAACTTATTTCTTTGCATGTAGCTCACACTTCATGAATTTTTAAAAAAATGGGCTCCACTCTAGAAAATTGGTGCAGGACATAAATATAGACCTCATTAAGATGTATAACTACAAAATTTTGGTCAGAAAACCAAGAGGGAAGAGATCACTTGGAAGAATTTGGCATAGATAGTAAGATAATATTAAAATTAATCTTAAATGGAGTGTGAAGGTGTGAACTGGATGCATCTGGCTCAGGATAGGATTAGTGACAGCTTCTTGTGAACATGGTAATCAACCTTTAGGTTCAGTAAATGGTAGGAAATTTGTTGATTAGCTGAATGACTGTTAGCTTTCCAAGAGGAACTGTGCTCCATGGAGTTAACATAGTTGAGATGTACAGCCTTCATTTGAAACATTTTCTGACGTGGTAAATAATTAATGGAATGCAGTAAAAAATAATTATTGATTCCATGCAGATGTCCATAGTTTGATAAGCTCTGCAGTAAGGGATTTATGCCTATAATAAATATACCTTGAGGCTGAATTGTGTGATATGTTTCAGTGCTGAATACTTATCCTTATGAAACAAGTCATCATTCCTGTTAACATTCATTGTGTCACAGTAAGATAGGCCAAGCCCTGGATCTCTCAAAAATTCCTAGACTCGCAGTTCCACATTTGATTTGTAACAACTCGTTTCCAGGGCAATCGAAAAAAGATATACCAAATAACACGTAAGGAACGTATCACAGAGCAGACTTACCAGATGTCTCGGTGGACTCCTGTCATCAAGGACATTATGGAGGAATGTATTGAAGATAAGCTTGACCTTAAGCATTTTCCCTTCCTTGCTGGGCGTGCAGCATCATCTGGCTACCATGCACCTACAAGGTATGCAAAATTAAAAATGCCTGGGTAAAATGCAATCCCTACCGGAATTCACATGATTGTTAAATGGAAATGAAGAAATTACAGATGTCATTCATGAATATATAATATTTTGTAATAGCTTTCTGTCAGGTATCACATGTACTTGTATGACTTCCTCCTGTCTTTCTCTTGAATATTTAATTGGGGTGGGGGGAGGAAAACTTGGAAAGGATTCAACTTCAGTTTTTATACTCTTGTAAATAAACACTGATTTCCTTTATGTATGTTATATATACAGGCTTGTAATACCCACAATTTACAGTTTGCAATGGGAGTGCTGAAAATGAGGATTTGTGATGCCCTTGGAAAACATCTTTGGTACTCCTAGGATGTCAGTGCCATAGTTTGAGAAACATTGCTCTAGAGCGCTACTTACTGACTGAATGACTGGCTAATTGAAATACATTTGCTAATTAAATAGGACTCCTGAATTGAAGAATAGAATTTTCATGATAAGATTTTTCTGTGTGCCAAATTTAAAATTTTCTCTTTTGAATGCCAGTTGTTCCTGTCTCACTGAACACATTGTAATGAGATCCTGGTAACATTTTTCTGTATGCAGTGCACGGTATGGACATTGGCATAAGGATAAAGGCCAACAAACTGTGAAGAACGTTCCTCGTATAATTGTGTTTGTGGTTGGAGGAGTGTGCTTTTCTGAGATCCGCTGTGCTTATGAGGTGACTCAAGCTGTAAAGAATTGGGAAGTTATTTGTGGTGAGTTTTGTCTGGCATATATTTGAGATTTTTATGGATTCATTTTGTAACATTTCAGCACAGTATGTGAACAAGAACCATAGCCAGGGCTCCAGAAATACAACTTACATCTTGCAGCAAGTCAATAAATTCCACAGACTCACTCTCACCATATACTTCATGCAGAAATATTCTTAATGATGATATAAGCTAAGTTACAAGTATTTAATATTTAAGATGAGAAGAACAGTGTCAGTACGTCAGTTTGTATGCTTTCTGCCCTTATACAAGATATGCAGTAATACTGAAACCATTATTAATTTATTAAATTAATAGTGGTCTATATTTGTACTGGGACTGTCTTCACCACTGACTGGTCCAGTTATCTAAACAATGGTGAGTGGGTGACTGTATTTCTGGATCTGTGGCCAAAGCTATCTAAAGTGTGATGACGCATGAATAATTGCAAGTGCAACACTAAGGATTTCTTTTCAGCTGTGATACTGAATTCAATCCAGATTATTCAGTCAAGATATAGTGTAACTGTTGGGGACACCTTTCTGAAATGTGACACCATGTACTATGGCAGTTATCTACGAGACTGTACGGTGTCATATTCACAGTCACTACTGTAAGAACCTCAGAGCTCGCTCACAGTAGATCAGACCGACTGTGGTGCTAAGGTTGATTGACGCTCACTTGTTGTTTTACTTGTGATGTAAAATTACAGCAAAGGGCTGAAGTGCCTAATCATTTTGAACAGTTACTTGTCTCTTTGATAGCTGTTTTATGTCAAGATTGCTTGTGCAAATTTGGGTTCAAGTGGAACTGAATAATCTTCACCAAGTATTATTAGGGTGATGGAATTGTGGAGGATGACGTTGGTAGGGCATGTAATATATATGGGAAAGATGAGAATATACACAAAATTGTATCTGGAAGTCTTGGAGGGAGACCTAGGCAAAGGTGGGAGGATAATATTAAAATGGATCTTAGGGGTCTAGAACCCGGGTGTGGTCAAATGGGATTTGTGGTGGACAAATTGGCACTGGAGCAGGTTTTCTCCGAGTACTTCGGTTTCCCCTGTCAATCTTCATTCCACCAATTGCTCCACAATCACCCTCAACTGTCATCTGGGGCTGGTACAATAGGCCAGAAGTGGCCGCAGTACAAGGGACTTAGTCCCACCCCACTAGCAATAAAAAAAATATGGATCTAGAATCTGAGGATGTGAAATGGAGTAACCTGGCTTAGGATAAAGTCCAGTGGCAGGCTGTTGCAAACATTAATGAATCTTTGGGTTCTACAAAAGAGGGAGATTCTTCACCATCTGAGTGATCTTTGCCTGCTGAAGCAGGATTCTGTTTCATGAAGTTGTGGTTTAGTAAAGTGGTATGTTGAGTAAAGATTGTGTTGTTGGTGTTTCAGGTTCGTCACATATTCTTACACCAGAAGATTTCCTAAGCGGTCTCCAAAACCTAAGTAACCAGTAATTTACTGAGCAGACTGGCCTCACATTGTTCCACTGTGGGACAGTTTACATGTGCATGAAGAGACAAACACATAAGTTCGAATGGAAAGTGCCGAAAATAGGAAGTGAGCATTTCTATTTTCACCAGGTAAATTAGAAAGACTAAGCCTTGTAGTCGGTCACACTTGGCAGTCTTGAAGCTATACTTGTGAAGGTACAATTTGTTCTTTGAGAATGTCAGTGGTCTCAAAACTTCCATGATGTGTATACAGTATAAAGAAGCAAATAAAAATTATGCATTTCATAATACATGTTAATACTCTGTGTAAATTTTAAGACAATGTAACATTCTGCTGTAAAGTTTGCTACATATCATGATGTTTTTATGTAGTGCTGATGCCACATTTAAAATGCCCCATCCTAGACCACTGTGATTACTTATGTACTTATGGAGCTGAGCCCTTCTTGAGGAGAAGCCAAATCTGCAGCTACTTAAGAATTTCCCAGCATTTTATGGAACCTGAAGGTTCATTACCATGTTCACAAGAGCCCTCCACTGGTCGCTATCCTGAGCCAGATCAATCCAATCCATACCATCCCATCCTATCTCCCAAAACATCTGTTTCCTATCGTTATGTCATGATTTTGCCCTGCATTTTGGTGACGAGACAGCAAAATATACTTAGTTTTCTCTGTGTTTACTTCTTTACTTATTGTGTTTTTTTCTTTATGGTATCTACATTATTACCCAGTAGATTCACATCATCGGCATAGACCAACAGCTGATGTGTCCCGTTTAATTTCAGTCCCCCCTGGTTTTCCTGGACCTTCCTAATGGAATATTCTAAAGCAAAGTTGAAAAGGAGTGGCGATAAAGCATCTGCTTGTCTTAGACCATTCTGGATAGGAAATTTATCAGACAACTGTTTACCTCTACGGACTTTACTATATGTTTCGTTTAAACACATTTTAATCAGCTTCACCCATTTCATGGGCATCCCAAACTCTATCAGAATATTGTACAATACTTCCCTCCTAACTGAATCATACACTTTCTAGAAGTCTTACAAATAGCTGATGCACTATCTCATAGATCACTGTGATTGCTGATACAAAAATAGAAATTTGGGTAGAACTGCTGGATTTAGTGTGTCATCTTTATATTGAAATTTTCTCTTTGGGCGAATGGTAGGAAATGACCACTTCCTATTTGAACAACTGTAGAATTCATATTCTGTGTTCCTCAGAAAGTGTGCAGTGTCATTATATTGTGTGTTCGAAGTCTGAGCCATAGGTTTAAGAGAATTCTAGTCCATACTTTAGCTTTTTGTATGGTCCGAATATGATAGTTAAAGATATAGACTGTTTTATTGTAACTTGGTTAGACTTTGTCATTGTAGCAGATGTAACAGTAAATCCATGTGCTTACTTGACATACTCGAAATGCCATGTATTGACATAATGGCACAGAACTCAGTAATCCAAATAGTTGGTGACATCACTGAGATTGAGAAATAAACATTGTTATGTAATTTAAGAATGTGTTTAAAATTTAAATCTCTAGCACCAGAACAGAATACTTGCTGCTTTGGATGGATATGCTGAATAAGAATCATACGTGAAAGCCCAGTAGAGTTTATGTTGTTTGTCTCATCTAAAGAGTTATTATAAATGAATGTTACATTTGATATGGATGAGTTATATTGTTAATGTGTAAGTCTAAAATGTCTCAGTGCTCACTGATTTCTTAGGACTTTATATTGATTTTAGAACTCTGGGATATTTACAGCTAAAATCTGAAAATTTTGATATAAGTTCAAGATCCTGTGAAGCCAGTGATATAGGCCTTTGTTTTGTGTTTCCATAAATGTAATATGTGTTCTTTACATTTTGTTGCACCATTACAAAAAGAACAACAGTGCTGTTATAAAGAAACACGGCTTTATTTTCTATATGGAAATGAAAGAGACCAACAATGTCTATTTTTAATTTTCATATAGGTCAAGAATGTCAGTATTGGGACTTTTTTGTTTATGGGTGATTTCTGTATTTACTTACTTATAAAGCTTTTAGGGATGGAAATTAAAAAATTGTGGGTATAGTATTCATGCAGTTTTCATAGACCAGACATGTGTCAGACAGTCTGAAGTTCCCATTCTTTTCTTGGCAGTATACCCTCACTACCAGTTATGCAGAAAGACCACCAGTAGCAGATGTATTAATTTTGTAAAACAGTGAGAGCTCTGAAAAGAGTTACATCTGCCATCTGTCACTATTAATTAAGTGCAGAAATTTAAAGTATGTGAATTTATGTTGTTGATATTGATTATGAGTATGTACATGTGAAATGTACAGAAAGTTGTCTGAAAGATGTTCTGTAATATAGTTATAAATAAACAAAAATAAGTAAATAGACTAAAACAAATAAATTAAATCATAAAATATTATGTAAATAGAATAAAATAAATAAATTAAATCTTATATGATGCATACACATGCACACGTCTCTATCAGTGAAATCATTATCTGAATTCCCAGTTTAAGATCATTATTTTGTTTGCAAATTCTTCTGGTCCTAGCTGAATTTTGTTAGCATTAAATTTCTTGCATTAAAAATTTAGTAAGCTCTGACTATACAGAATAAAACAAGAATACCAGTAACATTAAAACATTTATTACTCTTACATGCAGACAGGAATGGAAAAGAACTGTTTGGAATATTATTTAAAAATTGGAGGTAAAAAATAGCACAAATACTGTAATTGGATAAATATATCATGTAGCAATTAAAATTACTTAAATATTAAAAGTATATATATTCTTCATTTCTGTGTACACTTTTTGATTCCTGTAAGTAGTCCATTTATTGCAGTATCAGGACTTGGTTCAGTTATTTGCTTTTCTGGTGATCAGTGAGTAGTAACTGAATTACCTAGGGAATATTTTGTATGGGCAGTGTTATTGTAGTCTAAAAAGAATCCAGTATTTGCATGAGCAAAATCCAGAGTCTCAAGTCACTGCCATAATTTAGAAGTTAATGGAATTTTAATAATTTTTTCAGAATGCATCAGCATTTGTTAATGACCTGGGAGCAGGGAGTATCTTCATGGTATTGACCCATCCCAATCCCTAAAGCTGATATGAATGTTCATATTCATACCTGGCTAAATTCCAAGCCATTTTAGTTTTCAGGGACATTTAATTGAGTAGAAGCCAGTACATGAAATATTTATTAGAGTTTCTGAAAAAAAAAATTGGAGGAGTTCAGAACCCAGTTCCTGTACTTGGCTATATTGTGTAGTCTGTGTTAATGGATTATAAAGAACACTAAGAAATTTGAATGAACAAATTTATATAAACAAATCCAAATCCAAATGTTTTTGGTTGGTGGTGGTCAAAAAGCAGGGAATGAAGTATTGTAATTTTTTTGGTGGTGTTTGCAAATTTAAGAATTATATCTAGTCATTCAATTTATTATCATTGTTTCAGGTTACTTTCTGTAATTTAGGCAATTTTTCCAAAGATCGAGCAACATACATGCAAAATTATCTGTTAATGACAATACCTTAAAGTATGTACAGTGATTGAAAGAAATCTGAAAGCAGTGTATTCCATTTCTTGTGTTCAATGGAGTCTGTATAGAAATAACATAAGTTCACTTCATAATTTGCCTCACCTGTTGTCAGACAGGATTATATCCATTTGTGTATGTAGTATCAATATAAAATAGTGTCACATAGTTTCTGTGCAAGGTACAAGGATGCCTCTTATTTTTTTATCAGCATATTTATATGTTATTTTTGTCATTTTGTGGAAAGGCATTTAACAAATCTTATTTGAAGGGAGTACATCTCTGGAAATACTAATAAATTATGACATTAAAAGAAGTTACAGAGAAAATATTAGTTTCTCAGATTTTGCGGTAATATATATGTGTCTTGGTTTTAAATACTGTAAAGTAAATAATTTCTGTAAATATGTGCTATAGATTACATTGATATCAACATAATTATCAGGATGGTGTGTCACCACCATTATTTCGGAAAAATTAATATTACAATATAATATTACTTGTCCTCAGAAGTGGAAACAGCTGTCACTAAAGTTACATGAAGATTTGTGTTTGGATGTTGGCGGAGCAGCAATTATTTTGAAAGTTGGTGACTAGCAATCTTTGTTTTGTAGTGAATACATAATGATCTCTTTTCCAGGAGTCACATAATGAACTCAGTATTCTGAAATGTGATGTGATTGTACATGAAACTTGTATCTTATCATATGTGAATTTTGTAAACAATATGTTTGATTATAGTCTGATCTTTATGGTTAGAATATACTGTATTTATTTAATGGAAAGAGAAGTATCATTGTTACCCATTATTCGTCTAATAAAGCAAGATACCTGTATCACAAAGACTTTATCTCAAAATACCCTTTGAAATATACCCCTTCCTTGAAACCAAATCTTAGATTTAAGTGGGTTGCATCCCTGTTTTGTATTCAGGAGTATTTTGGTCTAAATCTTAGCTCATTGGCTGGATTTCCTGCCTGAGGATTTTTGTGACTTTCCTGAACCTCTCCTGGCAAATAGTACATTACACGGTTGTTGCCAGTTGCATATTCTTTGCTACTTGTCATTCTGTTCTGTACTAGGTAACACATGCAATTTAAAAAATGTTAAATAACGCAGGTATTAATGAATGAATAAATTGATAGACGTGCTCTTGAAAAAACACTTTTATGCCAACAGGCAATCAACTCTGGTGAAGATATCTGAAGATTCTGCATAATAAAGCTCACAATTCAATGTAATTTAAAGCTACTTCAATCCAATTTACATCCTCACAACCAGTTTCTTAAAGACCTTTTTTTTATAAAGAGAACCAGGCTCTTGGTATCATAGTTTCATCCATGTATGCTTGTGATCAATGCTCATTTTGTAGACAATTTAATTTATCTGGTATAAATTACAACCCATGCATATTTCTTTTTCTGCAAAACAGTTTGTATTTTATTGGCTACACTTGGTAGTTAATATGCTGACATTATCACTACTGTAATCCTCATAGCCTAAAAGCAGTTTCAGTAATCTAGTAGTTGACCTTGTCTCGCCCTAGCAGATAGTAGTAGTTCATAGGTTAAATTTCATTATCTAAAGCTTTACAAATTCAGTGAATGTAAATAAGATGTAATAGAATTCCATTCTGCCGATAGATTTGGAGTAGTAATAATGAAGAAAAGCATCAGATTTATTCAACCTTACATTGACCGTGTCCAAAACTAATAGCTACTAACTACAGAAAGCCTGAATGCTACTGATTTGATTATAGAAGATGCTAGTTGGTTGCAGCAGACCTAACACATGGTAAGTGTATGCTTCATTTTGCATAAATGAAGCACATAATTTTTCTGAAAGTGTTTGCAATCACCCATTATCCTTTCAGAATAATTTTACAACACATTTTGGGTGCAGCATATTCATTTATTCAGCATTCCATAAATCCTTACATGGTTATACACCAATGGATATAGAAATAGTCAACATGGGTAAACATTACATACTGCATCACAATTGTGTAATGTCATACCAGTTAAAAATATTAACAATATACAACATGAACAAAAACCATCATCTATAACAATAAAGCGCTATCAACTACCACCCGTAACAAATCCAAAACTTTAATTGTCACAGTTAAAATATTCGTCCAATGAATAAAATGAATGTAAAAATAGGAATTTTTTAATCTCATGAGCTTGGTCTTTTATATTAGGTGGAAGTTTATTAGAAATTTTAATTCTAAAGTAATATGTTCCCTTTTGAAAGACAGTTAAATTACATGTACGAGGGATAATGGAGGTTTTTACTATGTCTTGTGTTGATTGTATGAATTTCAGAATTAGATAAAAATAGATTTTTGTTTTTGACCACAAATAACAAAATGGAAACAATGTACCGTGAGTAAAGGGGCAGAATCTTTAATCTCTTAAACAACTCCCTACAAGAATCTCTACTTCTAGAATTGGTGATGATTCTTATTACCCTCTTCTGTAGTCTAAAGATACGGATGCAGAAGGGTGAATTACCCCAGAAAATTAGGCCATATGTCATAATAGAAGGAAAATATGAAAAATATACCGATCTCATTGATTCTAATGACATAGGGTTTAATAGCCCAAACTGCAAAGAAAGCTGAACCCAGTTTGGACATGAGCCAGTCAATGTGTCCTTTCCATGATAGGGCATTATCAATCATCAGACCGAGGAACTTAGTATCAACGGTTGTAGCAATTTGACTGTTACTATAAATGAGAGGTATGTCCATTGTAATACTATTCTTGGTTGAGAAATGCATAAAATACGTTTTATCAAGATTCAATGGCAGTAAGTTAGCCTTGAGCCATTCATTTATATTTTTGAATATTAAATTTAGTTCATTTTCATACTCAATATGATTAGAGTTCGTAACAATAATACTGGTATCATCCGCGAAGAGAATATGTATTGATTTACTCTTTATAATATTTGGCAGATCATTAATGTATAACAAAAACAACAAGGGACCTAAGATTGATCCCTGGGGAACACCATTGACAATCTTGCCCCAACTTGAGTGAGTGCGCTTCTTATTAGTTACAACTCTTTGATGTCTGCCATGAAGGTAGGATTCCAGTAACGCATTAGCTTTTCCTACTATTCCATAAAACTTCAATTTAGATAATAGAACATCATGATTAACACTATCAAAGGCTTTATTTAGGTCACAAAAAATGCCTCCAACTGGTGTTTTATTATTCAAAGCTTTTAATATTTCATTAATTAAGTTATATGAAGCACAAAGTTAATAGAAAGTCCGTCGAGTGTAACAATTTGTAGGTCACTTCTTTATCACTTCTGCCTTACATGTTTCGGTTTGACACAACCATCATCAGAGGCACTTACTACAATTATGAAAACACTGTCATTGTTTATGATGTACACAGTTATGTTTGTTGTGTGGACGCTGCTACAATATGTTGACGTGTAAAAGCACAACACTTGCTAGGATAGTTGAGTACACTATCAATTCTCACTTTCCATCCGTTTTTGCTTAGCGTAATTCGGAGTAATGTTTTTGCTTTTACACATTTGATTGAACCATATGTGAGANGAAGTGACCTACAAATTGTTACACTCGACGGACTTTCTATTAACTTTGTGATTGATAGTGTAACGGACCAAAAATGAAACAATTCAAAATTATATGAAGCAAGTTATGTGGATGAATCACACCTGAAACCATATTGATGACTGGATAATATACTGTTATCCTTTATGTGATGGAGCAATCTTACAAATATAATCTTTACAATAACTTTTGAAAAGGATGTAATTAATGATATAGGTCTATAATTCATCATA
The DNA here is from genome assembly GCF_002891405.2 of Cryptotermes secundus. Lineage (NCBI taxonomy): Eukaryota > Metazoa > Arthropoda > Insecta > Blattodea > Kalotermitidae > Cryptotermes > Cryptotermes secundus. The sequence continues at coordinate 1,038,359 of NW_019728500.1, read as the reverse complement.
TTTGTTTTATCACCATTTTTAAATAATGGTATTATTTTGGAGTATTTCAAATGATTGGGGAAAACACCCGTTGAAAGTACTCTGTTACAGATATAAGTTAAAGGAGAAATAACAGCAGGTGCGCTAGTTTTTAGAATATTGATGGAAATTTCATCATACCCGATAGAATTTTTGGATCTTAATGACTTAATTATATTTTCAATTTCTTTAGCAGATTTAAGTTTAAGTTTAATTTCAGGGAAAGGAGTCGGGAAAGCCTGAGATAAATAACTCCATTGTTTATCAATATCAAACTCTATAAAATGATCACTCTTAGCATTATTGCTGTTAATTTTATCTACTATAGTAAGAAAGTAGTTATTTAAAGAATCAGCAGTTAATTAGTTACTATCAGTTAGTTCCCTTCAACATTTAAGAACTGCACTACAGTATTACTGATTCTCTTACCAGTAACCATTTTAATAATATTCCATGTGGTTTTAATTTTATTGTTAGAATTTGAAAGTAATCAATTATAATAAAGATTTTTGGCTGCTCTAACGACATTAGACAGAATTTTAGAGTAAGTTTTAAAATAGGATTTAAGGTTTAGATCATTACTGGTCTTCATGGACAAATAGAGCTCTCTTTTATGTTGACATGAGGTCTTTATGCCCCTTGTCATCCAAGGGTTATTTTCATATTATTCATAACTAATTTTTTAGGGAAGCTAAAATTAAATATTTCTAAATAAGTATTAAGAAATGAGTTGAAAATTGAATCAATATCCTGATCAACAAATATGCTATCCAAAGTTTCATAACTTAATTGAGTCAAGAACTCATTTCTAGAAGCTTTACTGAATTTCCTCACAAAATGCCTACAGCTATTTCGGTTATGTAAAACAATGTTATTCATATATAAGATCTGGGCATCATGGTCAGACAGTCCATTAACGTGAGGACATATAGTATAATTTCCATGTCTGTGAAGATCAATAAAAATATTATCAATAGCAGAGCCTAAGTTGGTTTTGATCCTAGTAGGAAAATCCACTATACTACAAAGGTTAAAAGAAGATAATAGAATATCCAATTGTTTCTTGTTATTACTATCAATTAAGTAATTTATGTATTTTACCCAAAGATGGATATACTGTGTACAAAATAGTTTGTAAAATTAATATAATTCGTTTTTAAACCAAATAAGAGTTGCTGAATTTACCATTCTATAAATTTAATCATGGACTTACATTTTGACTTTCATATACAGTTACTTCCAGATTAATTTCCTTCATGACTTGAAGACAGGCACACAACTTTCTAAGTCTTTATGGTGTCTATATTCCTACGTATGAGTATCACTTGCAAGCACAGGTACCAGATTTAGGTCATTCACATCCAGGACTTCCTGTCTCTCTTGATCTTTTCTGAGAGAATAGTGTAAGAAAAAATGAAATAGCTGTGAGAAAAGGTTTTCCCAATTTTTTAGTTAATTATGAACTAGAAGCAAATCTGGGCAAAGATCACTTTCACATGTCCTACCAAATACAATGTGCATTCGCATTTTATTTAACCTAATATTTTTCAGTGGGTGTTACAAATCTACATATGTAAAAGGAGACAGTTTATGACTATGTATGTGTGTTATCTTAATGGTGTATGTTATGCAGTTCTCAAGCAATAATACTTTATATGTACTTAAAAGGTGGTAGCTCTATGCTCAAACTGTGCCATCTGAAGGATAAAGATGCAACTTAATGCACTGACAAAATGATAAGAGTGAATGAGTTAAAGGTATGAAAGATGTAAAGGAAAGGAAGAAAGAGGGTGAAAGGTGAAGATACAAAAGAAATGAGTCCTATTGAATTTCAACAGGCTTTTCCATTAGTCTAATTAAGACATTTGAGAGTAGTGCTCTCTGAACTAAACTGTAGGTGCAGATTTGGATTTGTTGTACAGATGCCTTCCAAAGTTTAAAATATGGTCACTTCATGGAAGAATATTTTTAGAGGAAATCTGCTCTTAAACAAAGCTTGCCTGTCTTCTTCTCTTCCCTTGACATTCAGTCTATCATTTTCTACAACAGTAGTAGCACTGATGCTGTATGTTACTGTGTTTACATACAATAAACTGACTGGCAGATTACTCAGACATTTAACAACTGTTTGTAAATAAATTTTTGTATAAATGCACTGCTCTAGACTTATATTCAGGACATACTTGTAATACTTTGAATTTTAGCTGTGTTAATGACTGTTTCAACAGGTTTTTGTAGTTACCCTACCTCTACAGACGAATTAAGTGAAAACATCATGAAATAAGCCATGAATGTCTCATTAAAAAGTCTTATCTACTCATCATTTGCAATGTTTATCACTACTATCCATCACTGCATAACTTCTACGATTGAAGTCTTGTTGTTAAATGTTATAAAAATCGATTACAACAACCTGCTATAATGAAAAACCTGCTGTAGACTGTTAAGATAATATTTCTACATTCAGAACTTATGTAAACTGTGCAGGAAATGAATGTGTCAAAGGGAACTGTGGTGTTGGCTTATAGTGGTGGGTTGGACACATCATGCATCTTGGCATGGCTCATCGAACAAGGTTATAATGTCATCACCTACATGGTAAGACTCTAAATTATGAAGATTTACAGACAGTTTATTAAGGAAATAGATCAGAAATTAATTTATATACTTATTTTTGCATTTAGTATACACAAAATGAATTTACAAAGAAAAACTGTGTCTTTTTATGAACATGTGCTGGAACTGAGGAACATTTTATATCATCCCAACTGTAAGTTACATGTTAAATTTTTATATTCAGTATTACATTACAGAAAGTTGTAACATAGAACAGATTTGGAGGCGAAACCCCATTCATTGTAGACCTTGACATTAGATGAAGAGGAATGGCCACCTTTGTGCTCTGGCCAATTTACCCATAAGCCCCATTACACATTGTATATGAGGCTGTGTAAACCTATAAGCTAGTGTGAATGTGAAATATGTATGAGCCCTTTGTTGTAAAACATATAAAAATGACAGGCCATGAAGGCACATAGGGTTGTGAGACATTGAGGCTCCCATATTTTGTCTCACAGATGGCGGTAAGTTTGTCAGTCTTATGCACCATCCCCCTCCCCCCAGAAGATTCTTGCTACTCAATTCTGTTAGAGAGGCTGAGTCGACCCTAGGGCCATAGTGTGGCTGTAGTAGTAGTAGTAGTAGTAGTAGTAGT
>NW_019728500.1:999515-1034964 GCF_002891405.2 Cryptotermes secundus | reverse complement strand
ATCTACGACACGAGACACATGGCTTAAAGTCCTTCCCAGAGGACTTGTTCCCTGAATTTTTCCGCCCTTAAACATTCCACGACCTCCGCCGAGTTTGAACTCGCGTACCTTGAATAAAGAGGTGGGAACGTTACCCCTAGACTACGGAGGCCGCTTAGTATTAGGTAAATTGAAAAAATCCACCCCATTGGGACTCCAACCTGCTACCGTCTTGTGACATAGTGCCTCAACCAACTATGCTACCGCATTCCCCATACTTTATTGCATTCTATTAATAGGGTGCATATTCAGAAATTATAAAAATGAATTAGAGTTGTAAGAGATAGAGATATTTTCAATTTTTAATACATAGTGTACTAGCACAGGTTCATATTACATTTTCTTTTATTGCTAGTGGGGTGGGGCTTAGTCCCTTGTACTGCAGCCACTTGTGGCCTATTGTACCAGCCCCAGATGATAGGTGAGGGTGATTGTGGAGCAATTGGTGGAATGAAGATTGGCAAGGGAAACCGAAGTACTTGGAGAAAACCTGCCCCAGTGCCACTTTGTTCAACCCAAATCCCACTTGACCAGACCCAGGACCGAATTCATATTACATGGTAATAGATCTTCAAAAAAATGTGCAACAATGCAATGCAATTGTTTTCTGTAGAATGTAAAACAGTAATATGGCAGTTGTACAATATCAGTATTTAGAATTAGATTTTATGGCAATAACTAATGAACCATGTGGAATTTTGTATGGTGGTAAATCATAAACATACATACATATTCTTCATTAAACCATTTTGTTGTATGTTAACAATTATAATGACAGCCGCACTGTGACATTTTTATATTATATCAGGAACATTTTAAATAAATAAAATCTGTACCTTTGGAAATTATCCACAGAAATGTTCAATCAATTATACAATTCTCATTTCTTGATAGACTAATTATTCAAAGAAAATTAGGCATCATCAGTTCTTCTCAGAACTTCTTGTTATTTAACTTGTATCCCAAAGAAGAAAACACTGTATTATCTTTCAGGCAAATATTGGCCAAGAAGAAGACTTTGAAGCAGCAAAGAAAAAAGCATTGACAATTGGTGCTTCCAAGGTAAGTGACTATGCTTCATTGATTACAAGATTTTATCTTTTTGATCCAGAAGTGGGTGCTTATATTAACTTAGAATTGAATGTGACTATTTTGAAATGACCATTGACTGAAATGCCTTGTGAGAATTAAGAAACTCTTTAGTAGCTATCAATTATTCATGATGATTGAACGTATTTTATACACAAAATATATACCAAGAAAACCTTTTTATCAACCATTCATCCTTACAATATTTATTCTTAAGTCAAATAATAATGTTACCTCCCCATTCCTTTCTTGGTGATTTTTGAAGTGGTGTACCCATAGAATTTCTATTCACAATACATGTTTAGTCTTTTATAACCTTCATTTCATTACACTAACTTACAAGTGACCTGTATAAATAAAAGAAATCCACAATATATAATACTCTAAATTTCCCATTAACTTCATCCCTCTTAGTTACGAAATATTTAATGTACTATTATAGGTCCCCAACACAAACAATATAATATATAAAAAATACAAACAAAATTGGGAAGACCACATTGAGAGGATAGGCTCTGACATGACCCAAAAAAAGGAAGAAGAAGGGTTCTGTTTCGTAATATCTATAACAGGTCTTAATAAGATTAACATTTGGAAGGATAGTAATGGTGATATAAGCCCGTTAACTAGGAAGAGCTGTCTCTGATCTCTACTTAAAAAAGAAAATGACTTTTAAGGTTGAAACAGGTTGTTTTCCACAACCTAATTACAGGAGAACACATTATGATCAGGATAATGATAATCATGTAAATTTGCTTTAATTGTGTAGGTGGTGATTGACGATGTAAGAGCCCAATTTGTGAAAGACTTCATCTGGCCTGCTGTGAGTGCTGGACTGATCTATGAATCTCGCTATCTCTTAGGAACATCTCTGGCTCGCCCTTGCATCTCTCAGGGATTAGTCCACGTAGCCCAGCAAGAAAAGGCACAGTTAATTTCCCATGGTGCAACAGGGAAGGGCAATGATCAGATTCGTTTTGAGTTAAGTTGTTATGCACTGTGGCCACAAGTGAAGGTGAGTTTTACAGTTTCATGCATTCTGGAACAACAGTCTTGTAATTAGAATAAAGGCCTATCAATTGATTTTCTTTGTTTAATTTACTGGGTAAAGTTTCACATCATTATGCTCATGTCTCTTCATAGAAGATGTCCACCTGGGAGAATTTGAGATCTTCTTCATTCTCTCACAGTAACAGACCAAATTTGGAATTTGTTTGAAATATTTCTTTATTGGCTTATAGGTGTTAGCTCCATGGAGAATTGAAAGTTTCACTAAAAGGTTCCAGGGCCGTCAGGACTTAATCCAATATGCGGAAAGTCATGGGATTCCTGTGCCAGTAACACCCAAGAAACCTTGGAGTATGGATGCCAATCTAATGCATATCAGGTCAGAAAGAACTTCCAGCTACATTTTCCCTTGCTCTGAACAGAGTACTCATCTTATCTATTGTACACTGGTACTTCAACTGATAATGAAAGAAAAGTAAAACAAGAATGGGAATGTGTACTCATATTTTCCAAATATATTCTTTGTGGCGACCCTGAGGTACTTGTTATGTCCTTCAGTATGGTCAATTTTGAGGAACTTGCTGTCTTGTACTTCATGATCGACCCTAAGGAATTTGGTGTCTCTGTCCTCAGGGATTCAGTAAGTTAGTCCAAAATGTTCACGATTTTTTGCTATTTTGTCATTGTTCAATACTTGAAGACTGTGCAGTTATTACACAAATTAAATTAGCAGAAATGTATTGAGCTGTTAGGTTAGTACTAATTGTTATCAGCCTGCACTGAGAGCCTTTCTGTGTTTACTCAGAGTGTGCTGTTATTTATGTCTGTAGTTATGAATCTGGAGTGCTGGAGGACCCAGCCAAACCGGCTCCTGATGGAATATTTCACCTGACTGCTGATCCTCAACATGCTCCAGAAAAACCCTGCAAGCTGCAGATCAATTTTGAACATGGTATTATCCAAAAATATATGGAGATTAATGTTTCATTTTCTCTCAAATTATGCGGAGGAGAATATCTTGACTTAAAATAGAGAATGGAGCAGGAAGATACTTACTTCCGGTGTGTCCTCTGTATTGTTTAACATGTGATGTATTTTCTCAGGCATGCCACTTAGCCTAAAGAATCTGACAGAAGGTGGACCTGTGGAAACAGATCCTTTGCAGATGTTGACCACTCTGAACCAGATCGGAGGAAGGCATGGTGTTGGTCGTACTGACATCGTTGAGAATAGATTCATTGGGCTCAAAGTAAGTATTCAGTATTGTAGTTAATATATGTACCTCTGTAACTTTATTACTTTCGAGAAGAACAAGGAATAACAAGTGTCAAAAATAATATAACTTATCAACAGAAATAGCAAGAATATATGGAAAGAATGCATGAAAATTAAATACCAGAACTGCTGAATCAATATAAGCTGAGAGTTAGAAGATACCAGTGTAGAATAACAAAAGGTTTCAAGGAATGGTTTTAATTCTTGTAACAGGAACATACGAAGAGTTTAGTCCATAACACTGATGACGATGATGACTGCAGTGTTGAATAAATGTGAAGTTTAAGGAACACTGATTTATAGATTATTATATGATGGTGCATTAATTGGAAAAATTATATAGTATTGAATGAGATTTGGTAGAATTACTATGAGTAATCAATGGGGAGAGAAGTTGAGGGATGGTGCTTTGGTCTATTCTAAATAATATACTGGAGTTTGTCTGAAGATACTGAGATAAACAATGGAAAACTCAGAAGGTCCTCCCTTTAGCCAGGATTCGAACCGGATTAAAAACTGAATGTGCATCAGATGTGTCACATATGTACAGTTTGTGCCAAAAATACAGTACTGAAACTCGCGCATCTCGAACATGCATGTGCGTTTTTCGACGGGACATAGCTCCTGCCACACGAGTTCCCAGTAGTGAAAAGGAAGTTGTGTTGTGCAGTTGTTGGAAATGGTCTCTCGATGGAGGAAAAAGTATTCACAGTTGAGTATTATTTCTGCTCATACGGAAGTGGTTGCCAGAAAACTCACTTCCTTGGTTTTGAGCAGCCAGATGTTATCGTCAAGAAACCGCTACACAGTACACGTGTGACGATATGGTGTGCCTTCTCAGCACACGGTATATTAGGCCCCTATTTCGTTGAGGATGGGGAAGGAAATGCTCTTACCATCACCCAAGAACGCCACAGGGAGATGGTGATCGGACAGTTTCTTCAGGATTTGAGATTCTGTCATCAAGGGGCCTTCACATGAATAGAGAGTGGTATCAAGTGGACTTCTTTTCATTTCAGTACTGATATTTTGGGGCATATATGTTTTGTAGGGTTAATTTTTTCTGATGACAGAAATCGCCAAATTCTCCACTAAGAGGAATTAATCTTACTGTATTGCTATTCTATGAATGATAAATCCTTTGTCCTTCTCTTGACAGTCACGTGGTGTTTATGAGACACCTGGTGGTACTATACTGCATGTTGCCCACACAGACCTGGAGACTTTCTGCCTAGATCGAGAAGTCCTGCGCTTGAAGACTTTCCTCCGAGACAAGATGGCAGACTATGTATATAATGGTAATGATATTAAATTAAAACCAGCAACTTCTGTGATTGAAGTGCAATTTCAGAAAATTTCCTGATATCAGATACTTATAACCAACAACACAAATGAATTTCCGAAAGAAAGTACCATGTAATAAAATTAATGAGAAATGTTGTATTATGTAGCTAATATCTACTGCTCAGACTGAACATGATACAAGAGTTAAATGAGTATCTTATTTGGGGGGGGGGTAAGAGAAGAAAACTGGTTGTCATTATATTGATAGATTTTTTATTACTATTTATTTTAAGATTAAAATTACATGATCAGTACAACAATATGTCACCTGAAGATGAGAGTACAGCAATTATAATTATGTATAATTATGAAGTGTAATGTAGTGAATAGCTTCACAGTCTGTCTCAATGATATTAATATAACGTATTAAAACTATAGCAAAATTAATTACTCCACAATATAAATCCTTGTCTTTTTATTAATTTTAAAAACATATAATTCATTTTTAGAAAATTTAAAATTAAATATGTCAAATATTTTAATAGACATAAAGAGTAAGAGAGGTGTTTCTTCTAAGTTCTAACGAATGCAAAAAAAAATTCCTCTGTATGCTAGGATGAATGGTTCTCGAGAAACAACAAGAAACTCTTTTCTTTGGAGGGTTTTCCAGAAGTTTCTGAAGGGTTCTGAAGTGTCTGGAACCTCATCTTCCCATCCACTGCTCAGGACAGGTCACCTGGCTTCTGAAATTACCAAATCTCACATCCCATGACTTGTTTTTTCAGGTTATGTGAAAATGCTGTGCATGGGTGTACAGGGCAGGTGGCCAATACAGATACCAAGATCAATGTGTTTGTTGATAGCAGTAACTCCAGAGATCGGCCACACCATAGCTCAAGCGGTTAGTCGCTGGCTTCCCACCAAAGCCGCCTGGGTTTGATCCCAGGTCTGGTCAAGTGGGATTTGTGGTGGACAAAGTGGCGCTGGGGCAGGTTTCCTCTGAGTACTTCGGTTTCCCCTGCCAATCTTCATTCCACCAATTACTCCACAATCACCCTCACCTATCATCTGGGGCTGGTACAGTAGGCCAGAAGTGGCCGCAGTACAAGGGACTTAGTCCCACCCCACTAGCAAAAAAAAAAACACTCCAGAGATGGGCTAAAATGGTTTATTGGCTATTTATCTGTCGCCTAGCGAATGTAACGCACATGGAAATTTATTGACAAACATTTATTGAGCTAGATTTAATTTCAGTAAATTGTTCCTTCAGTATGTATAATGGTTATAGACATACCCCCTTCAAAAACCCCGGAGTGTGTCACAAAAAGATAATAAGCTATATATTGTTACCTAGTAGGAATTTTTCTGAAGTATTTTATTCTTAAATTTTATGAAATCACTGTGACATTGCTTTTAATTCACAGAGCATTGCTATTGATTTCTATGTTGTTATAGGATTCTGGTTCAGCCCTGAATGTGAGTTTGTTCGGGAGAGCATTGCTCTCTCACAGCGCTATGTCACTGGCTGGGTACAAGTGGAGTTGTACAAGGGCTCAGGTAGGTTACCATTAACATTTCTACAAAATCTTTCCAAAGTTACCCAAATAGTACAGACCAGCATTTATATCACAGACTCACATTTATCTTTCTTTCACTTCTGTTTACTGATATTGAGTATGGTCAAATTTTATTATAATATAATTATATTATAATAATTATTGTATATATTTATAACAACATTTTTGAGTATGGTCCTTTTTGCATGAAGGTTCAGAACAAATTACACATGGGGGAGAGGAAGCCAACAGAGACTACAGGTATACACATTTCTCATGACTACGTGACAGTGGTGAGTCACCAGGTGTGGCCAGATGATCTGATCCCGCCATACTGTTATAACTTTGGCATAAAACACAGATGGGTGAACAAGAATTTCACAGAGAATTATGATGAGAAAAAAGTTCTAAGTATGGCATCTTAAAGGACAGAGGATTAAGTGAATAATGTTTAAAATAAATCTCAGATAAAACGTTACCAGTATGTGAACTGGTTGAACTAGGTCAGGATAGATTTCAAGGGTACAGTTTAGTAACGTTAATGGTGTTGTTCATATTCAAATTATAGAGAAAAAAGCTTCCGTGTGCTTTAGAAAATGTCATAAAGATAAATATGAGTATGTAGATACAGCTCCATGGCCATCTGCTTGCTCTGGTTCCCTGTACGCTGTGGGTGAAGTGTCGCCTTCCCATCTGCATGATCAGACACTGGAGGTGGTGATAAGGTAAAATGGTCCAAAATGCCTGACTGAGGAATGAGACCTCTATTATCCTTTGTTGAGAGATCTGTCATAACACAGGTTTAGTTATTGTGGCAGATTCATGCAAACACCTCTCCAGGCATAAATCATAAATTGTTTTGATATTTCAGTTCACTGTCACATTCATCCTAATGGCTTCCTATAATTTATGACAGTACTTGATTCATCAACATCATCTGCAAGGACTGAACTTGGTAGCTAGTTCATTCCTCAGACATCAGTCTGGTAATTCAATCTTTGAGGAGTACCACTAATCCTTTTTTTTTTTTTGGCTTGAGCAGGTTACCAGCCTGTTGCAAACCACTCCTGTACCCCTGTCTTGGAGACCCAGGTTGTTTATCCACCGTTTCATTCCCTTAGGCAAGTTGCTTGCCATGGCTAATGAGTCCTGTCTACCTTCCATGTACCAGGTGCTACCCACTGCACCAGTGGGACCTGGAGTTCGCATGCAGCAGGGTCACCATTCCCTGTAGTTCGACTGCCTCTTATAAAAGTTCCAGCTTACTGCCTCAAATGTTGGTTCATTATGCCAGTATACTGGACTCACTCTCTGGGATTTAATATATAAACAACATTCTGCAATTTCTCTCTGCACCATCTTCATGTGGCTGGTTGTTGTTGTACGGATGCATTCCTTTATTACCTCATATTTTTTAAAAGTTTATTTCGGATTTTCGGTGAGGGTTGTGATGAATTCAGCATTTTTCTAATTTAACTTGTCTCATTTTGGTCCGTCACACTATTAATTACAGAGTAGATAATGAAAAGTTCAGTCCAGTGTGACATACAAGTTTATAACACTTCAGTTCTCATTCACCTTACATGTTTCGATTCAAAAGAATCATCTTCATAGGCGCACCACTACGATAAGGAAACACTGTTACATAAGATATTCTAACAATATGCACTTTAGATATGACTAATGCTCTCTATATAAATTTTGTTATCACGTTGGTTCCGATGTTTATCTTAGGCACGCACAATGGTGCTTCTTGAAATGTAGATTTACTTATGATGAGCTTCTTTTAGTGTATTTCCTGGTTATTCTGACTAGGGTTTTTCACTGCACGCAATATGGTGTTCACTTTTCCATACATTAGCCTCCAAATGTATTTAAAATTGTATTAAAATTTCCATGTAAACAATTAGTTATTATGTTAAAATATCTTGATCCGACATTGGGTCATGTTGTTTTCCTCCTGATGGTGGGAGATGTCGTGTATTTCTCTTGATTTTATGTTCTTATTATTAGTCGTGTAGTTTACGTGCGTGCTGTGTCATTTGCACTTATTGTCGTTTGTACTCATTTTCTACTCAGCATTTTTCAATATTAGGCTAGGCCACTAATAAAGAGAGCAGCTGGGAGGTTATCGTTAGTATTTGGAAGATCCTTGGTTAGATCCTACCAGTCACTAATTCTCTTATGAAGACATACTAAAAACATCTGTTCTAGTTCGAGTGCTGGCTCGAAATTCTCCGACAACTCTCTACAACCAAAATCTTGTGTCCATGGATCAGCATGGAGACTTCCAACCTAATGATGCCACAGGATTCATCAACACTCACGCCATTCGCCTGCGAGAGTTTCAACGATTCAAGACACAACTTGAAGAGGGTCAGGTCTGATAGATATTGTGTAATACGTTTTCTTAGAGTACATCTTACTCAGTGTAGGCAAGGCAACTGCAGAAAGAAAAGTCCTGTATGTTTAACGAGCTCGCCGGTATAGTAATGTTGGTTCCCATCATCTGTTGAAAATAGAATCTAGTGATTTTTTAACGATAGAATAAAGACATACGTCACTATCTGATGATGATGTGACCTCAAAGCTTATTATACACATGTCAGCTCGTCTCACTGTTCACCAGCAGTGGACTGACTACTTCAGAAATAATTTCAATTAAACATTGGCTTCAAATCCTAAGTATTCACTGAGTTTATTAAATAAGTTTTAGCTGACTATAAGTTGTAATTTTGGAATTTGGAATGTTGTTTCTACGTTTCAGAAGCTGTGTGAGTTTCTGTAGTGTACCGTGTGTATGAACAGGGGATAAAATACAACATAAGCACGAATATAAAACGACCCCATATTTTTCCAATGACAAGATCAGGAAAAAGTGGATTTGAAAAAACTGAATATGTCATTTATTTCTACAGGTTGTAAGAAAATTGAAATAAAAACTATTTTATTAAGAAATAATAAATACAAAATATAATACCTTAAATAGCAATTCTAGGTATTTAAAAATGTGATTGGAATCATGTTCTTCATACTTATTCTTATCCCTACCACTATTATTATTAGAGACCAGAAAAAAGATGACCCATCTTGCAGTATTTGGAAAGAGACCTCGCCTTATATTCGGGCTAATACGGAAAATCGTTTCGTGTTTTATGAACACATGTAAGTATCTGTAGCAGTGCGGGTAGTTTCTTTTAGGTGTTTCTTAGTCTCCTGGGGTGAGACTGGGTCCATTTGGTATGTAGGCCACTAATTGGCCTATTATACCAGTCTCGGATGATAGATAAATATGGAGCAGTCGGTGGAACGAGAATTGGCAGGGGAAACCGAAATGCTCATAGAAAATCTGCTACAGTGCCACATTGTCTGCCACAAAACCCACATGACTTGACCTGGGCTAGAACCGGGAGACTAACTTCCTGAGCTATGGAACAGCCTTAGCAGTGTGGGTAGGGGTATCAGCTGGAGATTTTAGGAAGGACACTTCAGTATAATTAAGCATGACTGTATGGCATAGTTTATGAACACAAACAAACAAACAAACAAACAAAACAGACATACAATAGCTTTACGGCACTACACCATTTGATGTGATGAGAAATGCTGGCGACATTATAACACACTACGGCGTGGAAAATGTTGAAATACATTGGCTTAGACCACTGCGTATTTCCTCTCGTCTTTTCACGACGCGAAACGGACATTTCGAGCAGAGGCAAACATTCAGTGCAATATAGTGGTGTGATGCTCTCAGAGTCTAGATCGTCTGGATGGAGTTCCGGTAGGTAGCATAGCAAGTTGCAAGGGAGAAAGTATGCTTTTTGGAGAGTTCCTGTTTGAGACAGTTTCGGAATGAAGAGTCTGACCTGGCACAAGAAGTCTGTTGCCGACTGCGCGTGTTTGTGATGTCACTGAGCATGTTTTCACTGAAATGTTCTTTGCGGCTGCTATGGCTAAGTATCTCACTGCATAAACCGAGCATTCATTTTCCCTTGTATTTTATTATACATTCACGAGATGGAGAAATCATCATCATTGTCGTCAATCATCATTAGTAACAGCAACAAGAGATTCATAGATTGCATCGTAGTATTAGTAGATGCTTTGGACTCAAAGGTTTATATTCAGAATAACATCAAATAGAAAACAAACTCCGTGGTTTTAGTCCGCAAGCGAACTATACTGACCGAGCGACCACCGCTGTTTATGTTTTATGGAGGCCCCGAGGTGATCTCCACGGTCGGTCCTCCTTAAATCCGGCCTTTCGTCTTCAAAACTACACCTCATATAAAAGAAGTGGACCTATGATGTAAAATACACGTCTCAAGAGGATGTTCAATTTTAATGTGAAACACTTTTCTGCACAGTGCAGGCCCTATACTAGACACGAGAAAACTGAATTACTTACCGGTATTGTGGCATTTATTTGTTCTGCAATAATGGAGTTACACTTCAATCAGTGAATATCAGAAGATCCAAAGTCACAAAGAGCGCTTATGGAAAATGCGTGTAGTCCAAATTCGAGTATAGTTTTCCATCTTCATGTAGTTTACCATTAAATGTATTTAAACATATACGTATTCTGTACATTCTTGTCTCAATAATTACTTTTTCCTGGCGAGGACATTCAAGATACATGACAGTTATTTTTTTCTTACAAATTATTCTGAAAGTAAATAAAACATTCTAATATTGAGGTGTACTGGGAGGTTAATATTGTCACGTGTATGAGTGACTATAGACGGGGTTTGGATTGGTGAATAGATTTATTGACCACTTACAGGTCGTAATTACAAATAACTGTAAAATTATTCCACACTTTACAACTGACTGGAGCACACAATCTAGTGTTCTCAGTTTTCTTTCACTAGATGTTTCCTGGTAACGGCTCCAACAATGACTATTTCTCTGCCTCCGACTCAAATCCTCTCTTCACTGATTCCCGTACAGAACTCTCTGTCAACTGACTTCGCCCTTTGCTTATAATATATCGGTATGGACCACGTAGATATAATCCTTTTCCATTGTTGTAGTCAATCTGTTGCATTATTAAGAATCTGCTGCCTAACAATGGGAACGTGTTTATCGAGTCGTTTCCCAGAAACGGTCGCTGTTTACAGAGTCACCGCTTAGCAACGGGTCTGCGAGTAAATGCTACAATACTCAAAACAAAACTCTATTGCACTTATTTATTTGTGGTTTAGTGAACAAATGCAGAGGTAGCCGAGATCAGGCTATATCGCGCCGAATGTTACGATGATTAGTGAACAATGAATTGCAGACAATGCGGAAGTGACTGTGGGCCATTATGCGGAACTATTCCGGTTTTTGTCTGGAGTGACTAAGATATATCACGAAAAACTTAAGATTAAGATTAAGATATACGATTTCCGGGCAAAGATATGAATTTGGGGGCCTTCAGAAGTTCTAAGCACTCAGAAGTTGGCATTCAATACAATACGTACTATCATGTACATGAAACAGCGACCGAAGGGAAATGAAGTGACAGGAAGTTATAGAAAACTGCATAACTTTTACTCTTCGCTAAATATAATTAGAATGATCGAGACAAGGAGGATGAGATAAGCAGGACATGTAGCATTAATGGAGGAGAAGAGGAATGCGTATAGGATATTGATGGATAAGTCAGAAGGAAAGAGACCACTAGGAAGACCAAGGCGTAGGTGCGAGAATAATGTTAAAATGGATTTTAGATGGGATTGTGTGGTTTGGATTGTATTAATCTGGCTGAGGATAAGGACAAATGGAGGGATTTTGTGAACACGGTAATGAAACTTCGGGTTCCATAAATGCTGGAAAGTTCTTTAATAACTTCACCACTGATGACTTCTCAAGAAAGGCTCAGGTTCATGAAGTTAGTTAGTTAGTTAGTTAGTTAGTTAGCTGAAACACTTCCCCATATTTTCATTTGAGCTCTACTTTATAAAGTTGATTAGAAACTTTGTTCATGAGTTTATTTGAACTACTCCGTTGGCTTCGCTAAATATGTCACAAAATTATTAAGCCGTATCCATCAAGATTATATACAGCATCAATAAGTTTAATGTTACTATAGCAATGAACAAAAGAATATGCTCTAGATTTTTTCAATAGTCTGTAACAATGCCCATAGCAATAGCATCTTATCAGCGTTCATGCTTGGCTGAGTCCTTTAACAAGTTCAACAATTCCCCCTGACTAAGTTGCCGGACTGGCGTGACTTCATTTATACATATCAAGTTACCCTGTTCCACGGGAACGTTACCATGTCTATTCACGGAATTTGCTGAACCTCATCTAATGTTATTTCCTTACAGTCTACGCAGAAGGCCGTTCGTTCGAGACCTAACCATCAACAGGAAGTAAACATTTTGTGTTGTACCAGGATAAGCTTACCTTTTATTCAATTATTGCACTAATTATTTACAGCCGAAAGATTCTGAAAAGTAACTGACGTTCACAATGTAATTTAAAATAACAGCATCTTTCACGATTTAAATTGGAATTATTTAAACTTACAAACAATTCTAAGAGAATGAAGGGGTATACAAATAGGCAAGAGCAAATCATTCCTCTTGCATTGAGATCACTTCACTTCCCCATGAGGGCCTGCTGACGGATGCAGTAAGTGGGTTCTACACAGAACTCCAGTGCTTCTGCCATTCATTATACTGGTAAAAGGGTATCCCTGTAACAGGCCGTGAAGGCCCATAGGGTTGTGAGATTCTAGACAATCGGCTAACAGATGGCGGTGAGGTTGTAAGCCTTACGCGCCGGCCGCCCTTTGTCCCCATGAATATTCCTAGTACTCATTTCTGTTAGAGGCTGTGTCGACCCCAGGGCCATAGTGCTGCTGGAAGGATTAGGTAAATCTAAAAAATCCACCTCACCGGGATTTGATCCCGCGACCTTACGGCTTGTAGCATAGTGCCTCAACCAAATACGATACTAAGAGCTCCCTTTCATTATACTGCACAACACATTTTCAGTACTGTTAGCGTTAACAATTGTGAAGTTTTACCTGGAGTCCCGTTAATTTTATGTAAATTTTGCCTGAGAAGCTAGAGTAAATTAACTTTTCCATGACAGCAACGATCTGATTTGTTGTTGTTATTATTATTATATTATGTATGCAAATCATTAAGAACTGCACTTCAGTACCCTGCTTATTCCAGTGGCTCTCGACAGAGATGGGACAAACGATTTTGTTCATAATTTTTCCATTTGCATATATGAAATACGTTTGACCCCTGAAAAAGAATTTAAAAATAATTGCATTGTTGCTATTACTATTATTTTTGTGCCTTATTAAACGACGCTTTTAGTAGCGAGTCTATATAGCGTCGGACCACAGGGTGACTGATGAATGATGGTTTGGAAATGATTCCGAAGACTGAGTTTTTAACGTAATCGAATAATTATCGCCGATCGAGAGTCGAACCTAGCATCTACTGATTACAAGTCTACAGCGTTATCTATAAACCAACGTGTTCTGTTCTTATTATAATTAACTGCATGGGCGTGTCCTACTTCTTAGTGCCATCGTTTCTCAGTTATTTAAGAAATTTCCGGAATTATGTGGAACCTGAGGAGTTATTTTCGGGTCTACAAGATACTGGACCTCATCCTGAGCCTGACGAATCCAATCCAGACCCTTAGACTCTGTTTTTGTAAGGTCCACTTTAATACAATTTTCCGTCAACGTCTAAGTCTTCAAATCTAAAACCTTTTATGCATTTCTCGTCTCACTTTATTTTTTTTTGTAGTTTGTTTAAGTACACTGTCATTAACTGTAGGCCACACAGCGACGCATTATTGGTTCTTCTTCAATAATTAATTGGAAAAATGTGAAAGGAAATGGATGTTGTCTAATTTAAGGTGCCGTACTTTCTTTCGAAGGAAGGGGCTGTGGAAAACCACGAGAAACTCAAGCTGGTTAGTGTCCAGAGATTCGAAATTGACACCTCTCGGATAAACGGAAGAAGAGTTACCGCTAAGCCAGCTCGTCCAGTTTTCTATCTTCCTTGATTAATTCATCCTAATAATATTTCCGTGAAGAGTACAAGTGACAAAAGTCTCTCATAATATAGTTACCGTTGTTGCTACACTTTCTCAGCTCCTGTCAGCAGGGATGAGAAAATTTGGGCGAACCCTTTATCATTTTAAATATTTGACAAAAATTTAATTCAAAGATTCGCCTGCATCTAAGATATTATCACGAAAATTGTCGCTAGTAAATCTGAGTTACATTTTTCGTGACATATTACAAAATTAATCACTGCCACAAGAAACTTTTATTCAACTTAAATGGGTCTGTTGTAGGTAAAAGGGCTTTTGAGAAATACTGGAGAGGACTTTTCTTTTTGTCTTATCAGACACTGAATACTATTTTGTGAGACCGTGTCCTCCGCAAGAAATATGCGAGTATTATGACATTTCTTCTTTCAGTATCAACAAGTGAGGTTAAATTAACGCACAATGCTACCATTTCCTTGGAATCCTTTTGATTCATGGATTGTGTAGCTTTCAATGGCGTGGACTGGTCAAAGTTTTTCTTCCATGGTATTCTTCATTTTTTACTCGGAAACTTACTCTTCTTTCTGTAAGGAAGTTTTCGGAGTAAAAGCACTTCAGTAGGAGGAATAAGCAGAGTAAAGAGAAGACAAGGAGAAGCAAAGAAGGAGGATAAGAAGACAACCTGTGCATCGCAACTCTAGACCGCTCCTGACTCGTTTGGCGAAAGTTCAATAGCTCGGATTGTAAAGCGTCAAGCGATACAGTGAATCCCGAAAACTGAAATGGAAAGGCCCTAAAAGGAAGCAACTCTCTCCTAATTTGAGGCGTCATCCCTGCATTTTCATAGATGGAAGATCACAAAAAATAACGCCAGTAGGAACAGCTCGTCTTCGGTTTGAGACTGAACCCTAGACTCCCACATATGAAGCAGGATTACTGTCTTACTGAGAGAAACACTTTGTTTCTCTGCTATTCTAATGCTTCCGTCCTGAGTTCTTGGCGTAAAATGAATAAAATGAAGGCATAATAGAAATGCCGATTATATCCCTCCGTTATGTATCTCCAGAAGGAAAGAGACCACTGTGAAGACCAAGACGTAGGTGGGTGGACAATATTAAAATGGATCTTAGAGAGAGAGGATTATATTGTATGGATCGGATTGATCTGGCTGAGGACAGGGACCAGTGTCTGGCTCTTTTGGACATGGTAATGAACTTTCGGGTTCCATAAAATGCTGGGAAATTCTTGAGTAGCTGCAGATTTGGCTTCTCCTCAAGAAGGGCTCAACTCCATAAGTAAGTAAGTATGTATCGCTTTCAAAATCATTGAAACAATTTTAATGAAGTATGATATTTGAGGGTGTCCACACGAAAACTGGAGACGGGTTAGCTCAGTCCGTGAAGCGACTAGCCTACGGGCTGACCACTGGGGAAACATGATTCGATTTTCTGCAGAGTGGAGGGGATTATTCCTTGTCACAATCTTCAGACCGACACTGGAGCCCCCCGACCCTCCTGTACAAAGTGCATCAGGAGTTGTTTTCTTATGAGTAAGGCGGCAGTGGCGTGAAGCTGACCACTCACATCCGTCCAGTATCGAGGTTAAGAATGGTGGGGTTATATATCCACTCGGCCATATGTCTTCATGGCGTTGTGATTAATTAATTAAGCCCGAGCATGACTTTACGTTACGGCGCTAACAATTTTTGCAATTTTGATGTTGTGTCGCATGAAGCCGATTTTCTGTGTCTGAAATATGAAAGGTATTTTCCGTCCCGTTGGAGCGACACGCTATGAAATTGCTATATAGTGGTGATGGTAGAGGTAAAAAAGGTGAAGCAATCCCTGTAACAGGCCGTGGAAGCCTATAGGTTTGTGAGACGTCGTGGTTCACACTTTTCACAGACAATCGGCTCACAGATGGCGGTGGGGTTGTCAGCTTCACGCGCTGACCACCCTTTACCCCCAAGAAGATTCCTGGTTCTCATTTCTGATAGTGATGAGTCGACACCAGGCCCACAGAGAGGCTGGTAGGATTTGGTTAATTGAAAAATCCAATTACATCATAGGGACTCGAACCCGAGACCTTCTGGCTTGTAGCATAGTGCCTCAACCAACTACGCTACCGCGTGACCCCGTACAGTGAAGATGACGATAATTATTTATTTACTAATTTATGTTTTACATAACGATGCTGTCAATTCTACTACACTACTACACAATACAGTGACGTATGGTGGGAAGATAGTACATAATAAATTGGGAAGGATGTGGAAGGAAGCGGTCGTGGCCTAATATGAGGTTTTACTGCGGACTCACAGCTTTGGCTGTAGTTGAATTAGCGACGGAAAGCACGTGGACGGGGTAACTCATTTCCCCATCAAGACATACCAGACCGTAACTAACCCCCCTGTCCCAGCATTTCCTTGAAGAGGATGTGACGAAAACCACGGAATACTTAATAAGGATAGTCGGTTTCCGGGCCGAGATTTTAATTCAGGACCTCACGAGTACGAAGCAGGAGCTCTACCCACTTGACCTCTTCGGTCAAAAGATCATGAGGATGAGGATGATGATGATGATGATGAGCATGATAAAAAATAAGGTAACAGCAAAGATTTTCTTGTACTTAATTACTTAAGTACCATCCCATTACAGGTCCACCCTTCTCGACCTCGGCACTAGATGGCGAGTGGTCAACTTCACGTTCCGGCCGCTTTATTCCCGAGATTTTTGTTAGTGGGGTGGGACTAAGTCCCTTGTACTGCGGCCACTTCTGGCCTATTGTACCAGCCCCAGATGATAGGTGAGGGTGATTGTGGGGCAACTGGTGGAATGAAGATTGGCAAGGGAAACCGAAGTACTCGGAGAAAACCTGCCCCAGCACCACTTTATCCACCACAAATCCCACTTGATCAGACCCGGGATCGAACCCGGGCCGCCACTGTGGGAAGCCAGCGACTAACCGTTTGGGCTATGGCGCGGCCTATCCCCGTGATAGATCCACCAGTTTCCATTAGACAAGAAGCTGAGTAGGCCCCAGAGCCGGTCTGGACGCTGCGGAGAATAGATAACTCTCTTTCTCCTGCCGGGAATCGAACCCTGGCGTTCAAGCCTATATTCCTTCGCTGTGCCGACAGAGCTATCTCGACTCTGATGAAAACGAAACAACGCACAAAGTAAATAAAAATCAGATACTCTGAATTATCAACAGACATTCAAAATAAGCGAGAAGTCGAACCCCATTCCATACAGAAATACACGTAAGTGTGTTCTCTTCCCGCCTGTAAGTCAGAAAATAAGTAACTGTTACGTCTACTGTCACTCTTAGCGGTACATACAACCTC
The DNA here is from genome assembly GCF_002891405.2 of Cryptotermes secundus. Lineage (NCBI taxonomy): Eukaryota > Metazoa > Arthropoda > Insecta > Blattodea > Kalotermitidae > Cryptotermes > Cryptotermes secundus. The sequence continues at coordinate 1,017,348 of NW_019728500.1, read as the reverse complement.
TTATATAGTAGGTGCTGGACCTTCTTTCCCGGGGTAAAGCAGTCTAAGCGTGAAGCTGACCACTCATCTCTATTTAGTGTCGACTGTTAAGCATGATTGGAGGTTGTCTCGCGATCCGATCAGAGTCATGAGACAGAAAGAATATGGTCAAGAGTCACGCGGGGCCCACAACCAAAAATGAAAGTGCTGGCGAAGGCCAGCAATAATTTACCCTGCCCTACCAACCGAGTGGAGGTTTATATACACTTCCCCATATATTTTCATAATGTGGTGCTTGAGCACTACTACTACTACTACTACTGTTGCTGATTTTTATTTCTCAGATTTCTGGCCATGTGGCTTCCTAGTTTTGTTCTACGTTGCTATATTGTTGACATTGTAATGTCGGTCCTTTGTTTATCAACTGGCTTCAGTAGAAATTCCAGTTAAGGTTCACATGCTTCGGAAAAGAGGCAAGCAAGCGAATCAGAGTTTGGAATGAGATTTCGCTGATGGCAGACAACAAAAGAAAGCCTTTAGCAGACATTCTGTGAGACTTGTGAGGGGATCATTCCTATTAATATGTTCGACGCTACAACTTTTTACTTAAAGCTTTTACTAGTATCTGTAGGGTCCAGACGCTTCTCTGCGATTCGATTGAAAAGTCTTACGGCACTTCTAAACTATAGTTCAAAGTGTTAATCCGTTAGCAGTGGCTGTCTGTCTGTCCGAGAGTATGGGATGAGATATCTGCTAGCAACATTCCCTTAGAAACAGCGAGAAAGCAAGGTTACTAAATTCCAGCAGGATATATTCGGTTCGATGCAAATATTAGCTTTCAAGCTATTTTTCGTTGCATTTAATTCCAAAGGGTCATTATTTGCTTCAGCACGGATATTTTCATGTCTGAGATTATACATTCACATCCTGAAGGTTCATGATTAACTCATTCACATCCGTAAGCCCTAATTTGCAGTGTTTTGGAAATATGCTATATCATCAAAAGCGCATACATGTGGGGAGGGAATTTTCATTCAGCTTCTCGTTTCAACAACATGCGATTGTCTTCTTTGCTGTACCAGGGCCTTCTTTGATTCTTATACATATTGTACGGACATCTAGCCTTCGCTGCGCCTCATGTAGCCTCGATCGGACAATACAGAAAACTGCCACGTAATAAGCACCCTTGTTGCCTGGCGCTGTGTTGCTAGTAACGCTAGCGGTAGTAACCGCTGTTACTACCGTCGTCTCTCGCAATCCTGTTTACCCGCGGTACCCTTGGTGACGTCATCGCTGTTGACTCGCGTTGCCTAGCGACCAGGATGCTAGGACTCGGCTAACATCGGCTCGCTTCGGCTTCGCTCGGCGCATCACGGCTGGCGGGGGTGGGGGAGGGGCGTCATCCATAGCTCAGCATGTCACAATATATTGCAGTTAAAGAATTTTGTTTCGCTTTGGTAAACGTCTACTATTGACGAAATCATTGCTTAAGATGTTCTTCCATGATCTACGTGGACCATTTTAGTAAAGGAGCAAGCGTATTGGTTATAAACATAATATTACCGTGGCTTATAGACCCGTTGCTAAGGGATGACACTGCAAACAGCGGCCGTTGATTAGTAACACCGGCAACATACACGCACGCAACAACAGAACAACGGGGTTATCAATCATTTTCGAAGCGAAGGTTCGGTAAACACGTTTACGCTGCAACGGACACCAAAGCAGCAATAGAAGAACGATGGTTTCTATTTGGTCCGTGCCGAGATGTCATAAGCAGGACAGTTTGAAACGAGTTAAGTTGTTAGTTAGAGTTGTCAGCATTTCAGTCGAGTGAAGTGACGCGAAGTAGCTGGTTGTTTGGTGAGAGAGTTCTGTTGACATGGCAGTTCAGTTGAAAGTCAGCCTGTGAAGAGAGAACTAGGAGGTCGGTGTGAAATGGCCGCCAGTCTGGTACCCAGTTAGCTGAGTTGACAACTGACAGTTCTATACGGGATTTGAGCAAGGGAGCAGAGGAATATATCTTTTGCAACGAAATCTGTTTTTGTTTATAATAAATTTGAATACTTGTGTGCAATTCAGTTCTAATAAAATAGCGCCAGGAAAATGAGATATGCACTAAACAGAGCCGCTTAAGGAGCAATATACCAGCGGACAGGTTTCGATCCCAGGAATGATATTTTGGCCATAATATAATTCGTGACATACCGTATTTACGCATGTATAGGCCGCGTGCGTGTATAGGCCGCAGCACAATTTTCAGACAGAAATTATAGAAAAAATAATTTTCTTGGAATATTATTTCAGGAGTAGAACATCCTGTATTACTAATTACGAATATATTTCTTTTTAAATGAAGTGTGATTTCGAATATTTCGAATATAAGCCGCACCCCAGTTTTCCTCTTGAATTTTTGGCAAAAAATGTGCGGCCTATACATGCGTAAATACGGTATATGCTTAAAATAAGTGGGTACTCCATTAAGTGTTAACTCGCAACAACAAAAAGGATGTTCCCCATATTCAATTCCGATGAGCATCTAGATTTATAGAAATTCAGACACTCAAATATTTCTTCAGCATTAACAATTACATGTGAAAAAAAATTGCACAATTATAATATCATGTGGTTTCTCTCTACTCCGTCCCAAACCATATTGTGAGCTTTCAGGTTATGACAACGTGTCGCAGGTTTCCATCATACCGGAGAAACATTTTCGGGTCTCCTACCCTGAAGATGGAGTCTTATGTTAAATATTTGTGCCAATCTACCAGGTTACAACAAAATGTCATAACTCACAAGGTCATAATACGAATGTCTGCGGGCGTGAAAACATCATATCTTAAAACCTCGTATGAAAACTTTTAAAATTTGGGCGTCGTTTTGTTGGCAATGCCGACATTTCTATAGCCTTAACGTGTACCTTTCAAACCAAAGAAATTATGGTACAGAAAAACCTACCACGTGACTGCAATATATAAATACCCACTGTCCATTTGCAGCATTAATCATGAATGGCTTACAGAGCGAATTCCCTCAAGATTTACAGTCAAGCAATAAAAGAAATGGGGCTTAAGACGGTCTTCTCTCTTCATAACTCGAGAACACACCTCTCTTTCATGTCTAGATAAATCCCTTCTCTCCCGAAATAAAAAAGATTCCCTTCCTAACGTCAATTTGAATCGAAACCTTTTCCAAAACAAACACGCATTGCTTTACTGTGCTTTTCTAAAAAGTTCTTTGGGGTGAGAAAACAGAGAGATAGAGAGACAGACAGATACCGACGAAGAAGAGAGAAAGAAGAATGAATGGAAAGAAGAAGAATACTGGGTAAAGTGCAGGAAAGAAGTCCGCAAGACTTTCATTGAGTTACTACAAAGTAAACCTTTAAAAGTGTTAGCAGCTAAAGCGAAAGGACAGAACCTAGAGCTCTGCTTGCCCCGTGCTCCCCCCCCCGCCTTTCTCTCTTTTTCACGAACTCATAGAACACAAGAAGCGTCCACTGACATAGCTACAGACTGCAATTGAACTGATGTCTCTGTATTTACAGAAGTGTAATATAATTGTGACGTGTCACAGTGACTAAGACGTGGGTTCGTATTAGTAATTAGATTTATTAATAATTTACAGGTCGTAACTATAATTAATTATTACACTATTGCTGCTTTGCACAATGTAAAATCACCCCACACTAACCTCTTCAGTGCATCTGCACTAGTCTTCACGGGTTTATAACACGGGAACCATAACAGTCTCACTGAATCACACGCTCCGAATATTACACACAAATAAAATCTTCTAATCACACGTTAAATCTTCACAGACCGATTTCTAGTTTCCCTTCAAATACGAACTTCCCTTGGCTATCTCCTTGCTTGCTTTTTCGCGTGCTCCTACGGCTGCTACTACTACTACTCGTAACTGCTTTGAACGAATTCTGTCACTTACTTATATAGGCGGGAAACAGATATGGACCTACATTAAACATCTATCACGTGATCGCTAACCAGCCAGTCTACTGGCGCGTCGGTCGGATCTACAGAAAACACAGCTTCCTCTATCATTGCATGTTGGACGTTGTTTACAAAGCTGTTACCTGGCAACGCATTGATGAAATCCATTACATTATCCTCCAGGTATCTAATCCGAGTTTTCCATTTCTCTTCTATCAAGAATGTTCTTAGCCACTCTAGTTTGATCCACTCTAATCACAAGCTTTACACACTCAAACATCGCCTCCTAATATCCATTATAAGATCAGGGAAGTTTTCAGTTCCTGGTTAATTCTAATTCTCAATAACAATTTTCACGCATTACTACAGGGCAATCTGCCCATGAGCAAGGCAAATACCTTCTGCAAGATGTATACTTTTTCCAGAATGGCTGTCTATTTATAATTATTATTATTTAAATAACTTGAAATGATTTATCTCTCTTTTTATATGTTGTTTATTTGTCTTCTGTGCATGTGTTTGTTTTTGTTATTGTTCTGTATTCGTATTGGCTCTGTAATTGACCGTGGGCTATTGAGTTCAGTACATAAATAAACAGAAGAACTGAATTAAATTGAATTATTTACTCTGTTTGTAATATATTACTCAGGTCCATAGTTATGTAATATCTATAGCCATTTCTGTCTGCAAATTAGGGAATTCTTCTCCGTCATTTTCTGTCTTCTGTTGTACTACAAGATTTCACCCTAGGTCATATTCAGTTAATGCCTCTATTAATGAATATGTTCCAAATTCACGATAATGATTTCTTGTTACTTGTTGATGATTTGAAAATACATCGCGTAATAATGTCAACAGAGGATTCTGAATATTTACAAACAAATATTTACGTGATAGAAAAGTGGTGTTTCGAAAATTACCTGAGCCTCAAAATTAAGAAAACTAACGTTAATATTTTTATTTGCAGAACTAATTTTATTTATTTTAAGTAACATAATGGTGATGTTTTAATTTTGCATGCTGACTGTGTGAAAGATTATAGCTTCATGTAGGACAGTAAACTGTTATTTTATTGAATTTGATTTGTTTCATTCTAGTCTGCACACTATTAAATTTACAATTAAGTTTATTTCAGTTCAATGTGGCATATAATGCCTTCACCACTTCAGCACTTAGTTACCTGACATGTTTCGACTCTTAATGAATCATCATCGGAGGTAATATACTTCAAGAATGTTCTTATTATAAAAGTTTACATCAAACATCTATTTCGACAATGGAAAATTAACAACTACATATAGTGAGCATCATAAATGTTTTAAGTGTATATAGTCTTATAAAAACATTGACGTATTGGTGGGATCCTGATCGTAGTGGTATACCTCCGATGATGATTCATTAGGAATCGAAACATGTTAGGTAACCAAGTGCTGAAGTGGTGAAGGCATTATGTCACAATGGACTGAAATAAACTTAATTGTTATTTTATTAATCAGCATGTTAATTATATCATTTCTCAGGCACTAACATTTCTATGGCTCATTAGCTTATAAATATCTTTCTTTCTTGTATAGCCGGACAGTTTCGTGTGTTGTTTTAATTATGTCAAAGTTTGAGTACGCTTCGCTCGTCTTGAATAGTCAAATTCCGATAAACTTGAGAATATAAGAAAGTAGAAAATTTGTTACACGTATATTTGATTTCATCGGTCTGACGTTTCTAGAAATTATGGCTTCATTATAACATTTTTAATATTTATAATACTTTATTCCAGATGACAGCATTTTCTTGCTTTATTTTTTATTAACTCTTCAAAAGAGAAACAGACTGTCGCTCTATCATGGAGACTGTTAACGTTCGTGCTCCAAGTAAATTAATTAAGGAAAGTTCCATATTTCCTGTAAGCAACAGTGTGAAGTTAAATCCCTGAGCAAGGTGTGCCAACTTTTGAATGTTTTTTTAACAGGAAAACTGTTTGGATTCTATCATTCTTTTGTATCATATTGCCTAATTGCTATTTTCTTTTGCACTCTGTGTTACCTATATTAAATTCTTACAAGCCACTGCTCTTGGCAAGCTCTCTAATAAATTAATTGATTACTATACTTTCACATCATTTTACAGGATATCTTTGTCCATGAGCTACACACAGTCCTTGTCCCTGAGGCTCATCACGTAATAGCTTCATGGATAATGTATCTTTAAATTACACTGAGTGCTACGTTGATATTTTCTTTCAAGATGGGTCTATTCCTACAACGCCCGTCTTCTGCAGTTGCACGCTGCAATGTTAACTTAGGGAGTCTTGTGAGTGCCACTGAAATGAGTCTAGTAAGATTTCAGTGTCACTGGTATCACGTCCACTTTCTCTTTACACATGCATTCTACCGCAATCAATTAATCTCTGAATTTCAATATACTTTTTGATTCTTTTGTCGGGGCCCTTTCATCGGATGGTGCAGAAACGTCGATCAGCAAATATGTTGAAGAAAGCAGTCTTCTTGGATGTGGCACCGTGTAGATGTGGTGTTAACCAACGTTTCGGAGGAACGCATAGCCTCCATCTTCAGGGTAGAAGGAAAAATAAGAAAATATAGCTGAGTTTATTTCCAACATTAGTCTGCTTGCGCCTGTTCTCACTGTCTCTTCGCTTGCGGATTTTCTTATTTTTCCTTCTACTCTGAAGATGGAGGCGATACGGTCCTCCGAAACGTCGGTTAACACTACATTTACACGGTGCCACATCCCAGAAAACTGCTTTCTTCATAGTCACCGACGTGAAAATCTCAAATCTTACACAGCAAATATGTTCTTTTCTATTTCGGTGTATGATTCCAGGTTTGTTGCATATTGCTATTGTTCTTCTTCTTCTTACCTTTATTTTATTAGTCAAATTTCCTTATTTTGAGAAAAAGAACAACAAAGTAGGAGAGATCACGATATTGTGTGTCTGTGTCTCCCCCTCATCAACTTTGGAATGGCTGAACCGATCTTTATGAAACTTGGTATGTATGTATATATCATGGCACCTGAGCCTGTCTCAGCGCTGTGTTTCATAAATTCCTCTCATTAGTCTGTGTGTCTGTATCACACTGTCATTGCTAGACAACGGCTCGGTAAAAATGTTACAGCGGTAACGAATACACACGCAAGAGCAGAAGAATTGTTCGACGCGTAGTTTTCTATGCGGTTCGTGTCGTATCAAAAGAAAATATGCCATTAGTTCTTCTCAGAACTTTCTTTTCACCTCTTCCCTTTTGTTTGATAACCCTAACGATGCTTCCGAACCGTGCATTTCAGAAGCACCTTTAAATATAATAAGAAACAAAGAAAAACTCATACGAGGAGAGTGGGGAATGTGACAAATCCTGTCTAACTGTCGCTGATGTGTGGAGAGGATTCCTGTGAAGATTTGCCGGCTCTTATTCTGCGTGCTGTATCTGTCTTCTGGCGACAGACGGACAGACAGGCAAGAAAGAGGAAGCAGCAGCAGATAAAATCTTTCGTGCGAGGTCCTCCTTTCCTAGTCTTTCGTAATGGTTTGCAAACAAAGTTCCGAACTTGGTCTAATCGGGTGCATAGTCACGCTCTGCAAACACTTCCCACAGGAAAGCGTTACAAAAATAGTGGTACATGTTTACCAGTTTGTACCGGCCTTAAATGCTCCGTTGATAATTATATTTCCATACAGTATCCCCAGTGAAACAAGTTTAGAAATTCGTGGGCCTGCCACATGTTTGTATAATTAACGTTCCCTAAATCCAGAAATGAAATTATCATCAACATGTCTGCCTACTGGTCTTTTTATCACTCATGAAGATCAACGAGAGAATGATGAACACTCTACATGGAGAGGTTTCATGCTTCTAATATCCATCAAATTTGGAATCATGTACCAAGGTTAGCAATTCCAGTGCTGGAAAAGACAATATTTTCCCATATTCTGAGAGTATGTTTCAGTTAATATTTTCATTTATAAGAATGTGTGTCCTCTCATTAGAACAGTGTTTCTCAACCGCCGGGCCGCGGCTTGTTACCGGGACCTGGCATCAATTATACCGGGCCCTCGTCTTATAGAAAAAAGAATTTACCAGGTCGTGGACTGATAAAGGTTGAGAACCACTGATTTAGAAAATATAGATATTATTTTATGATTTTTAAAAAACAGAAACATTAGTTATCACGGCCAAATACAGGGGAACAAAACGGAAAAAGTCTGAAGAATACATTGATTTTTACCTCAATGCCCCTCTACACTTTCGCAACGTACAAAACTGTGATTCCTAGCCACAGATCCAGAGGTCCCGGTTTCGATTCCCAGCACTGCCAGATTTTCTGAGAAGTAGAGGGTCTGGAACGGGGTCCACTGAGGCTCGTGAAGATAACTGAGGAGCTATTTCAAGGAAATAACGGCTCCGGTATAGAAAAACCGAGATTAACCGCCTTGGGGATCCGTTGCGCTGACCACGTGACACCATCTATCCGCTAAAGTTGGCACTAGCATCGCTGACAAGCGGCGGTCGCTCGGTCGGTATAGTTCACTTGCGGACTACAGGCCACGGACAGAATTACACTCTACCTACATGCAAGTAACACCAATAATTCTTGCCGTATACTTCGTAGCTAACACACAGCAGGAAGTGACACTGGTTTTAAAATTTTCGAAATCGAGAATCAGCTACAGTGTGCCAGCACGTAGATACATTGAGAGCAATCAAAACTGACAACGCCCCCATGAAAATATTGCGCAAACAAGGATCTAACCTGTGGGAAAATGCGTGGTTTGTATTGGTTTGCGAAGGTGCCTGACACCCTTCTCTTGGTAACCGATCTTCTCCCCCCCCCCAGCTCATTCTGTAGACTGGCAGGTACAGAGAACTTGTCTGAAAGCGTTATCAAACATTCATGGTTTGGGAAAACCCTGGCTACTTGTGCAACATCTACTTATCCGGAACCGTCGCTATAAGGTGTTCACGATTATTGAGTTAGCACGGGATAAGATGAAATATCGTTCCCTGGGGCTTCTTGTACAGTATCAAATTATTAAATTATAATTAAAATATTTGTTTGTACTTGGAAATGGTGTGTAAGGATTTATACTAAATTAATCAGATTCAGGGTAGGGATCGGTGGCGGACTCTTGTGAACACGGTAATGAACATTCGGGTTCCATAAAAGTCTCAAATTTTTTTTTTTGCCTTATTTGAGCGACTACCAGTTTTTGAAGAGAGGCTCTCTTCACTTGAATCTGCCAATTAGTCTTCATAAACTTTAACTTCTATGGCAATTATGAGGCCGAATGTTGTATTGGAAATGTCATAAAATGACCAGAATTTTTGTGAGCAGTAACATTCCAAGAAAATTGCAAGATGCAGAAGCTACAGCACAGGGCATGTGAGGTAACATACAGCTGCAATGCTCTTGTAGATACTGGATGCATCTGAGCAGCTACAGGACCTGCAATCCTGCAATCATACTGAACACGACTAACTAACGAGCGATCAACCATCATTCAATCAATCATCCAAGACATTTACCTGTGTAGCTAGCCGTCAGCCACTTTACTGACATAATAGCCAGTCGATGAACGAATCAACCAACTTGTCATCTGAATAACCGACAAAAAATTAGTCCAACAATCAACCAGTCAACCAACTGACTGACTGCATGGAGTAAAGTCCTTCTTGAGAAATTAAGATTCGCTCGGCTGGTAAAGAAATTCTGGTTCCTGTATCGAAAAGTAGTGTTCATTACCTTGTTCACAAAAGTCATCCTGTATAGAGGGCTTGGTCATTGAATTACAGTGAAATTTAAAATAATAAAATAAATGAATCGGTATAGCGACTAGCTACTGGCTGGACGACTGAGGGGTAGGAGTTTGATTCCAGGTAGGGTAAAGAATTTTAATTTCTCCATGTCGTTCAGACGGGTTTTGAGGTCCACCCAGCCTCCTAACCAATTGGTACGGGGGCTCTTTCTCCGGGCGTAAAGTGGCTGGGGCTTGAAGCTGACCACTCACCTCCAACTAGTGTTGAGGTCAAGAAAACGTGGGTATATACATCCACTCCCCTATACGCCTTCATGGCGTAGTGCTTACATAGTTAAGTACAGAGGCAACTTTACCTTCAAGTCTTGGTCACAGATGAAATTAGTGTAAATAATAATTCGGGTGATGTAATTAGGCAAAATGATAGAAGTGAGACATGTAGCATGCATCTGAACGAAGGAGTTCCCTACCAACTTCACTCATTTTATTTGTTACATAATAATTTATATTTAGCCTGAAATATAACATCCCACGCTGCGTAACCTCTGGATTCAGCACAGAACAATTAAGCAGCGATAATTGTAAGAATAACGTAATAGTAAGCAAAATAACCACCGCACAAGGATAACAAGTTTCCTGTCCATTAAGATGCTGGAATGGTATAATAAAAGGCATTAAGACCATGGAGACGGATATGCAAGTTTTATATAAAGCTTGTTTCTGCTCCTAAAGGTAGCATTAGACCCGCCGTAAGAGCGACCACCATAAGCAGCTACTGAACGAACCGTTAAGCTAAAAAGAGAGAAACAGCCTTTTAATGATACAGAACCGTGTGCCTCTGCGTCCATTTCCAACGCAGGCGTAATTACCATGGTACACCTAGAGCAGGCCAGCTCGTAGCAACCAAACTAATTGGATAATTAGCGAACGGGCAATGTACAATGCATATTATCCAACATTCAGTAAGCCTTTGCAACCGTCGCAGGAAAACAGGGACGCATAGAGATCCCACAAAGTCGTAAATGTGTTGTTTTTATTCAGCTGACTGGCTGACCCAATAACCATCCACCTAACTAATCAACTAACTTATTAACCAATTAACTGAGTGACCAACTAGTTAACTAGTCGACTAACTAAGCAACAAATTAAGTAACTAGTCCGTTCTAAAGGGTTCTGATGATGGTGTATATCACTGGAGATTACTGCCTTTTTGGACTTGTCAGATTTAATCTATCCTCAACACAAGGATGTCACTGGATTGGGGTTAGAATAGATGAAACCATCAGTTTCACCTGAGGACGGAAACAGGTTTGTAGAATCCCAGACGATGGGCAAGGTACATACATTCTATCTATCTATGGCTCTAGAGTCCTTTGTTGGACCTTGGCCGCTTTTTCAGTTTCTTAATCCTATACAAAGTCGGTAGGACTCCTTGGACACCACGCTAAAAAAAACACATCACACAAAACTACACAAAGAACAAAGGACACACCAGCACACAGTAAATACAATGAAAATACACTTACAACTATAACAAATACAATTATATACAGTTCTTGACCTGGACACTAGACAGAGGTGAGTGGTCAGCTTCACGCCACGGCTACTTTACTCTCGTTGAAAGAGTCCTCGGTACCCATTGAACAGGAAGTTGGGTGGGCTTCAGAACCGTTATCTTGCCGCTGATGGGAATAGCACATTGAGTGCGCAGATCATAGCCCGCCTCTATACCGACTGAGCTGTCACGGCTCCTAAGAGAGAACAACGCATCATAACCAACTGATAATTAGTGTTATAAGGAAGAGTTTAAACACTGTGGCATGCTGTGACACCGAACGTCTTCATATTCTGGAGATGCCGAGTTCATATCTCGTCCCAGAGACCGACAATCCCGACTGAAAGGTTTTTCCTCAGTCCCTCCAGGAAAATTCCGGAACAATTTATATGAGGCCACGACGGTTACGTTTCACATGCTCTTCAATTCGTTACTCACAAAGATTAAAGTCGTTCGACCCTGTATAATTTCAGTGATTTAAAGCGTCGTCAAACAAACAAAGATCAGACAAGATTAACTCTGACATGCTTTTGTAATCGAACGCCGTTACGGACCGCATGCTGATTCGGGATTTATGGATTAAGTGGGAACAGACAGACAGAAATTCAAACAGATGTGAGCGTCCCAGTAGATTTTTTTATTTTCCTTTGCGAAAACGTGGATAAACAAACAAACATGAATTAGTGAACCTGTCTCTGTGCTCCTGATATGAACTGAACGCAGTTCGATACTTGGCTGCAGTCATACATTAAGTTCAGCGTTAAAGCGTCGGTAAATATTAAAATGGCTGATCAAATAACGTGTCGTAATAATTCAACAGATCTGCATACGCACAGGATACATAGTCTGTAACATCAAAGTTGTCATTTGATGCTGTAAAACAAGGCTTATCTCGAAACTGTATAAATTGGCACAAAAGGGAGTGATTTCTGTGGTTCATGGCAGGCTATAAACCAAATGCCACACTTCGTTATAAATCTTTAGGCTTTTCCCCAAGAAGAAAACTTGTAATATGATTAAAGCAGTTTGTCTATATCCAGTAATTAGATTTGGATGAGTTCACAGATTTCGTCGGTAAGAAATTTTGGACGATGAATATATATCGTGCCAGTGACAGTAGCCGCGCAGTCTGAGGCATGAACTGTCTTCATTCGTTCGGACGCTGGGATCGTGGTTTCGAATCCCACTCAATGCATGGATGTCTGTGTGCGTTCATTCTGTGTTTGTGTTGTCCTGTGTTTAGGTAGCGGCTTTGCGACCATGGATGTCTGTGTGAGTTTATTCTGTGTTTGTGTTGTCCCGTGTTTAGGTAATAGCTTTTGCGACGGAGTTCTACTGTCTGTGAAAAATTATTACCGAACTGAATAAGAGCCCAGGGCCCTGAATGGGCCGGAAGAGCTACTGAAAAAAAATGTTCGTCGTACTTTATAGCGAGCTTTTGTATCCATTAAGAGAATTTATGAGTTATGTGCCAGTCCGACTTGACGGGAAGAGCATCCATCTCTTATTTCTGAGGCTGTACTTGTGGTCACCTCTTGTATATTTTTAACTGCGATTGTGTGAGAACAGAGCATAGAGGAGAATATGCCAACTTGAGACACAACAACTATAATTACAGTAACTAATCCCAAATTATACAAGAATAAAACAGGTTAATTGCAAAACCGATAAACTAATATAAGAAAGAAGCAAAAATATGCAGTCTTCCTTTTCTTCCTTCTCCTTGCCTCGACTGCAAACATTCTTCTTCCTCCCTTTTCTTTTTCTCTGAACGCCCTCAAACTGACTCATGGTTGAGTTCTATCTTCCGGGATATTAGGCCTTGTAATCCGTTGAAAGTTGATCGTCGTTCCGGAGCAACTTGTCGCTTCCATCTTCAGGGTCGAAGTATAAACCAAACAAGAAACCAACATGAAGCAGGTAGTATGCAGTTCTAACAACCTACGTCTATATGTGCAGTCGTTCTATATTGATTTTGAGGTTCTTGCATCTGCCACTTTGAGACTACATTCTTCTGATATATGACGCCGTGTAGTCCGGTATAAGTTCATCCATATTTCTGAGGAACGTACAGGCTCCATTCAGCAGGTGAAAAATCTCGTTTTGCTTTCTGTCTGGTTCTTCCTGGTTAAACTTTTGGCTTTCTCTCCGACTCTGATGATGGAATTAGTATTTTCCCCGAAACGTCGTTGAACGTCTACCGACTTACATGGCATTACATCAAAGACGATAGTATAGTAGAGAGAGTATACTTTTCCTTGGCGTTTGAGCATTCATTTCGGTGTTCACACGAGCGCCTCTCCTGTGCCAGAAGAAAACTCTTCACACCTTCTCCTCCCATTTCTGTAAAATCCATTTCAATATAAATACGGATCTCAAACAACAGGGTGAGGTTATAGATTTACAACTATATTTTTATCTTTCGTGTTATGTAAATTTAATATATTTAACATCTAATAATTAGATTAAACTCGGGTAATGCTTGCTACCATTCAGTCCAGAACATTTCGTCTTCTCGTCTGCTATCCAAAAACATAAAAACTAAAATAAACATAATTTTGTCTGTGGCTCTGTATGGGTGTGAAACTTTGTCTCTGACATTAAGGGAGGAACATAGACTGAAGGTGTTTGGGAACAGGGTGTTGAGGAGAATATTTTGACCGAAGAGAGATGAAGTGACAGGAGGTTGGAGAAAACTGCATAGTGAGGAGCTTAATAACTTGTACAAATATAACTAGAATGACCAATTGAAGGAGGATGAGGTGGGCAGGGAATGTAGCACGAATGGGGAAGAAGATGAATGCATATGGGATATTGGTGGGATAGCCAGATGGAAAGAGACCACTGGGAAGACCAAGGCGTAGGTAGGTGGACTGTACAATTGGCGGCTTCTCAAAAGGGCTCAGCTCCATGAGTGAACATTTAATATTTAAATTAGGCTACTCTCATGGTGGAATTAATATAGCATAGAAAAATCGTAAGTTTATGAGTACGTACACAGTTGAATATGACATTCTGCGAGACTTTGGAAGTGGCTGATAAATTTCAGGATTGTATGTAAAGTCATATTCATGGGTTGTGTTTGTTTGAAATCTTTTACCTATATTTTTACCTCCTTGAAACTTCGCGTCCCACACAGACTGTCAAAAAGGGATCGTTAAAAAACTAATTAACGAAAATTCCGCTTCCCCTGCCAGAGTTTATGCAGTGTTTCAGCACGAGGTTGGCTTATGTAAACGTCAAAATTAAACAGAGCAAAACACAGTTAACGTTGGCTCGAGATTGCTTTCTTCTGGTTAATAAACCCAATAACATCACAGATCAGATTCAGGTCACGAAATTAATATTGAAATGATTACAAAGTTTAGCGATGGAATTAACGCAGCTAATTTGGAAATTAATTTTCTAATGGAATCCCACGCAAACATAGTTATCACGTTTTTAATGAACAAGAGGTCAGTAATTTTCCCAGTGATTCTCTAGTTACATTGGTAGGCTTCTCATGTAAGATGTGGCGATATGGCGAACTCTGATGTCAGTGGTGTCACATTTCGGGTTCTGCTACAAGAGAATGAATTTGCCAATGCCAACAATGTATTGTCACTTAGTATATGGGTGATTATAGACGGGGTTTGTGGTAATTGAATTTATTGACTACTTACAGGTCATGGGGGTACGCAGTAGCGTAATTTGTTGAGGGGCTAGACTACAAGCCGGAAGGTCGCTGGTTCAAGTCCCGATGAGGTCATTGGATATTTTTCAATTGACCTAATCCTTCCAGCCGCACCATGGCCCTGGGGTCGACTCAGCCTCTAACAGAAATGAATACCAGGAAATAATTAAATTATTTTCCTGGAGAGTAAAGCGCGGCCGGAGCGTAAGGCTCACAACCTTACCGCCATATTTGAGCCGATTGTCTAGATGATGTGAGACCCTCAACGTCTCACAACCCTATGGGCCTTCATGGCCTGTTACAGGGATAGCTTTCCTTTCCTTTTTACTTACAGGTCGTAACTACAAATAACTACAACACTATCGCTCACTTCCACATTTTACAGTTCGCTAGAGCACAGAGCGTAGTGTTCGCAGTCTGTTACAAGACGTTTCCTGGTAACGGCTTCTAACAATGTTTATTCCTCTGCTTCCGTGCTCAAGTCCTCTCTGAATGGCAGCTCCCTTCCAACTGAACTATTCTTGCTTCAGACGCCAGTACAGAACTGACTTCGTTGCTCCGTTTGTCTTCCTTATAACGCCTCGGCACAGACTGAACAGTGAACACAATCTTTCCAACAATACCTCTATTGTTGCGAGTCGATTTGTTGCTGCGGGAATGTGCTTACCGAGCCGTTGCCTAGAAACGACTCTGGTATATTTGCTTATCTCGCAGTCTTTGCGCAGTACCTGTTCTACACGCTAAGCATATAATCTATACGTACATTATCATGCATTCAGCACTGAGGCAACAATATATTCAGGAAGAATCACGCTGGAATCCTTGTCACGGATAAAGACCTTGTCTTGAGGTTACTGTGGTTCAGTTTCTTCTGATCAATACACACCAGTCATACTGAGTGCATAAGTCTAGGTGATACAATTCCGTCTTCGTAATCGGGAGGCCCAGGCCAGAAACTGGCTGTAGCCACTGAGATATTTTGTGGTTATCTTTGGTCCCTGTATGCAAATTCAACAACAGACCCTCAAATAAGGCAACAATCGCTTCCTTCCACATCCATTCCAATTCATTATCCGCTATTCATCCTTCCATTTGACACTATCTATCTGTCTATGGCTCTACAGCCCTTGTGGACCTTGACCGTTTTTCAGTTTCTTAATCTATACACATTCGGTAGTACTCCCTGGACGGGGGATCAGCCTGTTGTAAGGCCACTATCTATACACAGAACAACATGAACACAGAATAAACGTACAAACACACACAGAGATATACATGCCTCGAGTGGAATTCGAACCCACGATCTCAGTCTTCAAGCGGTCGACGGCAGTTCATGCCTTAGACAGCGCGCCCACTGAGAGCGGCCCATTTGATGCTATACATTCTTTAATCTGAGCTACTGACGTCATTAAACAATCATTGTTTCATTCTTAAATCAGTGGGCATAGCTCAGTCTGTATAGTGACGGGCTAGATGGCTGAGGTTCAATTCCCGGCATGGGAAAGAATTTTTCTCTAGTTCATAGAGTCAAGACCGGCTCTGGGTTCCACTCAGTCTCCTATGTAACTAGTACTGGAGGCCATTTTTCAAGGGTTAAAGCAGCCGGTACGTGGATGTGACCACCCACATTCAGCTAATGCCAAAGTCAAGAATAGTGGAGCTGTATCTCCACTGCGCGACACGTCTTTGTGGAGTGACAATTAATTAAGCACAAGGAAATTATACTTTACATGTACATTCTCTCTCTCTCTCTGACTGAAACATTTTGTTTCAGTTCAGTCGGTAGGACTCCTTGAACGGGGGATCAGCCCGTCGCAAGACCGCTACCTAACAAATAGAATAAACGCACACGAACATCCATGTCTTGAGTGGGATTCGAACCCACTAGCCCAGTGTTAGAGCGGGCGAAGATAGTTCATGGCTCAGACCGCGCGACCACTGTGAAGCTTCAAGCAAAGGCGTGAAGCTCAGGAGAATTACAAGTGTCCACTCAAGGGCGGACTGACAGACATTGCACTTGGGCAAGACAGTTCCGAAGAAGGAAGAGAGTTCCAAGAGGAACAACTTCCAGGAAGTTCACGCTGCTTTATAGCCGGATATTTCTCGCGCACGCGCTGTGTTGTGTATAAACTCACATCTTCCTTGGTACAAACACCGCGTGTTAATCACTGCTAGGCGCAGGATGCAGATAGATGTAATTAGTGTGAGGGGGAAGGGGAGGAAATCTGACCATCATCATTAGACTGTTCAGTCTATTCGATTACATCGCCTTCCATTCTGTTAGTACACGGGATACTGTTACGTCACAAGAGAGTAAACTGTCTGACGAGGCCAAATTGATCTCATAATGATCGAGTGAAGTGCTTCTGATCTAACGCATTTAATGACGATGATAATGATGAATATGACGATAATAATAATAACAATAATAATAATAATAATAATTTCTCCAAGTATAATTAGAATGATCAAGTCAAGGAGGATTATGTGGGCAAGGCATGTAGCACGAATGCGGGAGATGAGGAATGCATATAGGATATTGGTGGGAAAGCCAGAAGGAAGGAGACCACTGGGAAGACCAAGGCATAGGTGGGTGTACAGTGGAGGTCTCTTATGAACACGGTAATGAACCTTATGGTTCCATAAAATGATGGGAAATTCTTGAGTAGCTGCAGATTTGGCTTCTCCTCAAGAAGGGCTCAGCTCCATAAGTAAATAAGTAAGTAAGTAAGTAAGTAATAATAATAATAATAATAATAATAATAATAATTCAATCAAATTCATATTTATTTACGTTCGAACTTAAAAGCCCAGAGGTCAATTACAACGTCAGGAGAAGTAAGAAGACTGAAACAACAAAACACAAACAAACAAAATACAAAAAAAAGCAGTTTACATAGCAGCAG
>NW_019728500.1:902512-999506 GCF_002891405.2 Cryptotermes secundus | reverse complement strand
TAATAATAATAATAATAATAATAATAATAATAATACACTAAAGTCGGGCTGTCTACAGACTACACGGCGTTACAACCCAGAAGATCAATATCTGTTTAAGAATACTTTATTGACCTAACTACTTTATATTTCCTGATTAAATTGACTAACCGCGAGAATTCTCTGGTAGCAGGACCCGAAGATTAAACACCTCTAACACCAAAGACCGCAACTGCGGATAAGCCACAGACATTTCCATCCATTTCTCATCCACACAGTCTGCTCGCATTTCCTTAAAATCGATTTTAACGCTGCCTGCTCATTTCGTTCCCTGTTTTATAAGGTGACTGTATTCCACAAGATGTCTCACAGGTGGTCCAGTCTGTCGGAGCTACATCCAGTCCTTCGAAACCTCTTCGATTTCACTGCCTCAGTTACATTAAACTGCATTAACAGTTTCTTGACTGGGTACAGAACACAAATGAAATGAGTTCCAGTTATGATAAAAACGAATATTATCTCTTCTTCCTATTCGTTTATCATTTTGTTGCGTTCGCAAATTATTCACTCAAACTATAAGTACTGTCACGTGACTTAGCGACTCTGGGTGTTTGGATCAGTAATCGGACTTACTGAACACTTACAACTCGTAGCTACACGTAAGGCTTGTGCTCTGGCTGTTCTACACACTTCACAAATCACTGTAGGACGCACTAGGTCTCCTCAGTCTATTACAGTCTTCATTAGCCGTTGCTTCGTAGAGGCTTGGACGGCGGACGTTCCCTTCCTCCGGATTCCTGAACTGTCTCCCGCCTCAGCTTCCAGCTTCTCACAGCAACAGCTCACAACAGTTGAACCCCAGCGGTTATCTGACGGGCTGACTAACTCAGCCAGAGTCAAGAGTCGGAGTTACTTACTTTACGACTGGCGGTTTACTGTCAATTAGTTCGTCTTGGGTCCTTGAGGCTCACGACCAAAATTATTTCTTGCAACTGAACCATTGCGGTCATAGTCTTTATGTAACATCCTCTCTGACGAGAGGACGGTTTATCACTTGTGAATAGGTTTGGCCTTTGTCAAGTGAAGGTATCGCACATAAAGCATGTTACTGAAAATACTTCTCTGTCAGTCCAGGCTTTGGAGAGCAGATCATGCCTGTCTTACTTATCTTATGCTATAACGGCAGCTTAGTAACTTGAACGGTTGTAAGATTGACCTCCTTCAAGTTTAAGCCTCTTTTATTTTCTGTATCTGGCTTTCCTTTGTTCTGTACTATGAACATGTTCATTCTGATGATTTTATATGACTTATGCTTGTTACCTGCACAATTTTATTACATAATCGTATACATACGAAAGGTTGAAAGCCAAGTACAATTCGTGGACCAGTGTTCACTTTGGAAAATTTACAATGGTGCGGAGAATTTTGTTTTGTATGCCGTGCAATTTTAAGAGGTAGGTGTCTGCCTCAAATTCCCAAGCGGGACAAGCATACGTCATCTGATCAGTGCCTTATGGAGGTTAATTTAATGTTGGCTTCTGAACGTTCATTTTTGAATTGGGACAAGATTCTAATAAATGTTCTGAAGGTGCTGGCTTCAGTCATTTCAATGTGTAGCCCCCATGTATCCTCTTATGGAAAATTACACCGATATATTTTACATGATTAACGAAGAGGATATTCCGTCCATTCAATATAAACTGAGCCGCAAAGGGTCTAAATCTACGAGAAATGTAGATGACCTGAGTTTTTTCTTAATTAATTTTTATGTTTCAGCGCTCATACCACTTTTCAGTAACACTGAGACCTCGCTGCAGCTTTCTGGGAGCATGACAGGTGTCATCAGCAAAGAGACCTAGATAGGCACGAGGCGTTTGGGGTGTAACACTTGTATATATACTGTACAATGTTGGGGACAGGGCGGAATCTTGTGGCACCCCTTGGTTACTACTAACTCCTAATTTGTTTTGCTCATAACATTTCTGCACGGACCGCACAGAAAACACCTTTCCTCTCTTGCGGTGCAATTGTTGCTTAGCAATGGGATGGCGTATTCCAGTGTTGCGTGCGCAGACATCGGCTCGGACGGCGCAGAAATCATCATTCCTCTGTTGTTGTTTACAAACCGCTGCCTAATAACGGTCGGCTATTGTGACTTCACAATTCTTGCTTTGAGCAAATATGCGTCAATCCTGCCTCATTAGTTGAAATACACTAAAAACATAAAAACGACGAAGATGAAAGTAATAAGACTAATAAAAATGTTTGCGTTGCATATCTTGATCTTTATTAAACTTCCCTTTTCTGGTTTAATTTAAAGTTAAAGTTATCAGTCCTTTATCTTAATAATCTCCCTGGTCTACCTACGTCACAATTAAGGAAAGAAACCATTTAATTGCCTCTTCTGCCGCTCTTTTTTTTTTTTGCATTTAGATTAAGAGAAGAATTCCACCAACTCGGCGTGTAAAGGACTAGCAAATCCAGCCGAGAGAACAACGCCTACTCCTCCAAGTTGCCACTCTGAGTAGTCAATCTAGTTTTTACATCTTTTGATTATCAGACCCTGTATCAGGCTGTACTTAACATCCAGTGACAGCAATTATCAAAATGTCAATTCAGAGACCTTAGTGCTACGTTATTAAATATGAAACTCTATCAGTGTCTAGGAAGGGGCTGTCAGTCAGGTTAGTTCAGTAAGTAAAGTGACTAATTATGACCTGGCTTCGACTTCCGGCAGTAGGAGGGATTTTTCTTCCTGTCGCGGTTTTGCCGGCTGTGGTGTTCGTCCATCTCTCAATTCAGTTAGCTTTCTCAAATCTGATTACTTACCTCCACCTAAACTGAAATTTAAAATACATGGAGCTATGTCTCTACGCTCCCGGACTTCTGGATGACAAATTCGCAGTAGGAAGTCCTGTTGTGATGTATGAAATGATTCCGCCTAAACATGGTGCTATAAAAATGAATTGCCTACTGAACTGTTTTAACATGCGAATGATGATCATTCTGAGAAAGTTCACCACTTTGTTGTAGAAAGGTCATATAGCGCTACAATTTTGACTTCTGGCCCTCTCATGTGACTGTAAGAATTTTTTTTAATTGTAGCCCTGGGTGATCTTCCTTACATCTAAACAACAGAGCGCTGGTATTTCCCCCAACCTGACAAGAACTGGATATTATTAAAACGCATGCTATTATGATTATTATAATTATTATCAAGTACAAATACAGCGAAACCGCAGTAATCCAAATCCACGTCAATCCGAACTTCCGGCAATTCGAACTGACTTATATTACAAAAAAGGAACCACCAAAAATTACAACTTTAATATAATTACTTTGCTTCCTTGTAATAAGAAAGGAATGATAACAAATGTAAGTCTGTTACCACTTGCTTCTAGCCCGACGTATACTCGAGCGTCGTCTACATAAAACTAGAGAAAATATTGCGGCGTATTTGCTCCATGTAAGAATGGCTGAACCACAGAAACAGCCGTTTCTAGGTAACACACGCAAGCAACAAAGGAACAACGAGGTTAGCAATTCGCTTCCAGGCAACCGCTCGGTAAACACATTTCCGCACAGGCGCAATGACTTCACAACAAAATGGTGCTTAGCTATCACGTGACTTGTGTTTTTTGTGTGGTCTGCACTACGCAACAATAGAACTGCGTTTTCTGCATTGTCCGTGCTGCGGGTATATAACAAGAATCCGCTTGTGGCTAAAAAGAGCTTTTTGCTGAGTTCCGAAGTTCTAGGGTGATTGAACAAGAAATAACAATGATTTGAAGTGCTAGTTTCCTTATTGAGATCCGTTGCCAAGAGATGACTAGAGAAGACGGATAAGCCTAATGCGTGTGAAACGGTAAATTGTAAATTGTGTAAACTGGCGTTAGCGCTGTAATAAGTGTGATTAAGAGAACTTGTGCCCCCACCTTGTCGTAGTGGTGGTGCTTGCGTGACTCTGTGACCTGGAGAGCTATGTAACTAACGGTAGCCGCCCATGCCGGAAAAGTCAAAAGGTAGAGTCCAGACTAAGAGAGATACCTTGGCCCTCCAGGTTGGGGGTTGAGCATGAGGCTAAAAAACTTATCCTGTAAAAAAATTTTGTTCAGAAACCTAACAGCCAGTCTCGGGTCATCATGCGTGGATCCATTCCTATGGCAGCACGCATTGGTTGTGGAGACTGGTTGTAGAGGAGGCCAAGGCTCACCTCAGCCAGCCTCGGGTCATCATGCGTGGATCCATTCCTATGGCAGCATCCATTGGTTGTGGAGACTGGTTGTAGAGGAGGCCAAGGCTCACCTAGGGCTGTAGCGCAAAGTGGTAAGTAGGTAAGTATGAAAGAGAAATTGTAACCAAATTGCCAATAAATCCAATCACCCGATCTAGAACCTGTTACTTTCATCACGCGTACCCCCATACAGGTGGGTTTAATCCAGTAATCCGATCAATGCCATATTCCGACCAAACCAGTGCTTCATTTAGTTCGGAGAGCAGTGGTTTCCTAGCATTTTCCCATAACAAATTTCCTGCAACGTCCTGATGCAAGTTTTACTTCTGTGTACTGAGCTTTTCTCTGTTACCTGCAGAACTGGGTGCTGAATCCGGGCCCTGCCGTGAATATTCCTCGCCGCGTCTCCAGCACATCGCAAAGCTGGCCCACGGACTTATATTCAGGCTATTCATATTGATATTCCACACAATGTCGCCCACAAGATTTTAGATCCTGTGTAGAACTTTCAATTCATATCGAGTATCTCCTCTTCTCATTCATAAGTTTAGAATCTTATTTCAGACAGGCCTCGATGTTTTCCTTGTAAAGCGAGTCTTATTGATGACTTCTTTTGTGGTGACATTCTCATACTGTTCCTTCCTTCGCGCCCATATCATCGGTCTGTGTCATTACGAAAGCGGCGCTGGTAGCAGTGGTCTCATGCCGAAGTTTAATTAAAATTACCTTTGACTTCGCTGTCAGCAGTTCCAGCCCCCACTCCTCAATTTCCTTATCTTCGGCAATGTTTTGCACCAGCCAGTGAAAAAGAAAAAAAAAATATAAAGTTCACTTACTAAAGTGCCTAGATGTTATTTCACGTTCCAGCCCTTCCGAAAAGTTTCCAATATAAGAAATACAGCGGCCGAGGAAGGTGCTGTAATTAATGTCTCCCTGTGCTGAAGAAGTTACGGCGCAAAAAGGGGCTAACAACCCGACGTGCTTATCACCGTCTGATGTCTGGATGAAGTAGAGATCACGCGGACTGAGGCCCTGTGTGGTTTTGTGCAGTTCCTCTAGGCTAACGGCGGAAGTGTGTTTAAAATTACACGAAGAACCTTTTCAGTCACGTCGTTTCGCGTACATTATGCACTCATTATTCTACAGGTATAAGTCTCTTAACCTCAACTATCGGAAGTATTTAATTAAAGAGAAATAAATACACGCAGACAGACACATAGGCACATANCTGCAGAATTGGCGGCTCCTCCAGAAGGGCTCAGTTCCATGAGTAAGTAAGTAAGTAAGTATATATATAGATAGATAGATAGATAGATGCATACATAGGCAGAAATGTAGACTGAAGAATGGATAAAGGTAAAGCTATCCCTGTGACAGGCCTTCGAGGATCATAGATTTGTGAGACATCGAAGTTCCCACATGTTATAGATAGCTCGCTCACAGATGGCAGTGAGGTTGTCAGCCTTACTAGCCTGCCGCCCCTTACTCATTTCTGTTAGAGGCTGAATCGACCCCAGGGCCACAGTGCGGTTCGTAGGATTAGATAAATTAAAAAATCCAATAACCGCATCGGGAACCGAGACCACGACCTTCCGGCTTGTAGTACAGTGCCTCAATCAACTACACTACCGCGTGTCCACAACTGAAGGATGGATAGATAAATAAATAGTGAGGCGGATAACAGGTGGATAGAGAGAAAGAAAGAGGTAGGAAGAGAGGTAGATATGTAGACATACAAAATAGATGCAGAAAAGGGATAGATAGATAAACAGACAGAGAAGTAGAATGAAGAATGGTTAGATAGATCAGTAGATAGAGAGGTAGATATAGTAATATACAGACAGGCATGCAGAAGAATAAATGTCTAGACAGGAAATGTGGGTAGATAAACGATAAAAGGATGAGAAGCGGAAATGAAAGGGATATGAATGCACGGAAGAACTGTTTCCTTGACATGTGCGAGGATGGACAAGTACAGAGAAAACTCAGTCACTGAAAATAACAGGAATGTTGGTAGTTTTTTTTATTGCTAGTGGGATGGGACTAAGTACCTTGTACTGCGGCCACTTCTGGCCTATTGTACCAGCCCCAGATGATAGGTGAGGGTGATTGTGGAGCAATTGGTGGAATGAAGATTGGCAGGGGAAACCGAAGTACTCGGAGAAAACCTGGCCCAGCGCCACTTTGTCCACCACAAATTCCACTTGACCAGACATGAGATCGAACCCGGGCCGCCGCGGTGGGAAGCCAGCGACTAACCGCTTGAGCTATGGCGCGGCCTCAGTTCGGACCTAGCCTGAAGAAGAGAGTTGTACTGTCCATATAGATGACTATTGTACAGATAATAATAGAGCTTCTGCACGAAAATTATGGGTCTATCAGTTACATTTCAAATCCTGGAACACTATTCTAATAATGCGAGAGATGCCTCCAGAAGCAAACATCATATTGCTATCAAAAATATAAAGTTTCCGGATATGATTAAAAGAACATAAAGCAAGAAAAAAAAAGAGCGCATCTTCTTGATTGTGTCAGTTGTTTGCAAATTTCGTTGTCTGAACCACGGACGCAGGAAACTAGCCTTGAATTTGAGATATATATATATTTTTTCCTATGTAGCTACACACACGTTCCCGCTGTCTGCCTCTCCCTATATGCATTTGAACTCGGAGAGAAACACTTTATATCTTTTTAAATGCAAGACCATAGCCATCAATAACATCAGTTTCCATGGAAACCGAAGCCTCCAATTTAAAACACAGCCCCCTCTGGCCGCTTTCAGAAGGTGTAATTATGAACAGAGCTCGCATGCCAGTTCTGGCGTCATACAACCACGTCATTACACTCGTAAAAATATGAATACTGTAGTTGGGGGTGACTACGTGTTTGTACTGCCGCGTTTTCAAGGGAAAGTGCGGAATGGAAGTCGGGGTGCTCGTATTTTTTTGGGGTTTCACAAAAAAAATAATCAAAGTTTGATTACAATTTGTTAAAAATTGTGACAAAAATTTGACGAAGAAGAATACCGAAAATGTTCATAGGAACATCTTTTACGTGTATATTAATGTTATCACAATCTTATGTACGTAGGCTGAGTTCTAGATTATTTCCAGTCAATATTTTGCCATAATCCAGAAAATACGTGTATAGAAAGTCCTAGATTAGCGTCGTTGTTACGTTATGCGAAACTACGATAAGTGGTCCATTTTTACAATAAGAAATTGAGAAATAAATGGGGTACGTCCCCCAGCCCTCCTTCTACCCATAACATGCATTACACCAAAGAAAATATGAACAAGAAATTTCTAGTTGTCTGGGACTCATAATATTCTACAAAATAAATTAATCATAAGATAAAGTTTAAGACTTAGGAAAGAATTAGACCGCGCCATAGCTCAAGCAGTTATTTACTAGCTTCCCACCACGGCGGCCCTCTTTCGAATCCAGGTCTTGCCATGTGCGATTTATGGTGGACAACGTGGCACTGGGGCAGGATTTCTTCGAGTACTTTGCTTTCCCTTGTCAATCTTAATTTCACAAATTTCTCCACAATCACCATCATATATCATCTGGGGCTGGTACTGTAGGTCAGAAGTGGCCGCAGTACCAAGTGGACTTAGTCTCACCCCACTAAGAATAATTATAAAAAAATGAATAGGGAAGAATTACGTAAAGAATGTAAGTTCTTGGATGTAAAACCGTGTAATCCGTTGGAAGATAACCTACTTTTCGGAGGAAAATTTCGCCTCCATCTTCAGAGTCGAATAATAAGTCAAGCAAGAGACTAGCATGAGCGAGGATATATGGATAGAAGCATCAGTCAATCGAGGGACCCCGGTTTCTCAGATGTCGTGTGTCGCTTCTGGTGTTGCTGCTACTGCGACTCTAGTGCGTCTCTCCTGGGTTGTGATCTGTTAACGTAAGATCTGCTTTCTGCTTGTGTACGAGCAGTGCGTATGGATGTCGTAATTTCCCAGTGCTGTTACATTCGGGATGCCGTTTTGCCTGATGCGTTAGTATAGTTTCTCAGACGCTTTATTGATTTTAATTGAAGTATATTTATTTTAAGTTAAGAGATATCGCATTCACATATAATATGAGAAGTTGGACATACAATAAAAAACGAACTCCGTGGCCTGTAGTCCGCAAGCGATCTATACCGACCGAGCGACCGCCTCTTGTCAGCGAGGTTAGTGCCAACTTTAGCGGCTAGAGGGTGTAGCGTGGTCAGCGCAACGCATCCCCACGGACGTTAATCTCGGTTTTCTAGACCGGAATCGCTATTTCCTTGAAATAACTCCTCAATTATCCTCACGAGGCTGAGTGGACCACGTTCCAGGCCCACTACTTCTCAGAGAAATCTGGTAGCGCCGGGAATCAAACCCGGACCTCTGGATCTGTAGCCAGGAACTCTGACCACTAGACCACAGAGGTCATACGGTACAAACATTTTAGTGAATTTGAGACACCTAAACATGTTATGAGAAGGAAAGGGCCCATTAAAAAGTGGGATTATAAACGGAAATATATTGTATGAAATGAATTCTTTACTCAATTTATCCACCGAAACACACACAGCAGTCCACAATTCATCCATTCCTCTAGCCATATATCGAAATATCAGTCGATCTATCGTTTCCCCCGTCCCCCGTCCCCCGTCCATCCACAATGTGTTTCACGGCTACTGATCACGCGGGCTGCGGAAGGCGACAATAGAACTTTTTCCGCAACTTGTAGACTCGTAGTTTGGAACTTAATATGACTTAGTAAAAACGAGGAAAACATGGACTCTAATGTCTTCATGTTGAATAACAGGCAAGTAAAAACTTACTTCTTATATAAATATTGGAAACCATAATACAGAAGGGAAACAAATTTTCGAAGAAGGGAAAATGACTTTGGAAGTTTTGACACCACTCAATAAGGAGTAACAACTTTACATTTGTTAACAAATGAACCAACTTCGCGGGACGTATAATTACCCGAAAGCGCACTAATAAATAACTAAAACGCAAGGAGAATAAGGGGAGAATGCTTAGTTGTTCTGAAGTTATTAAAGACTGTGGTTTTGCGTGTACAGAGTTTCGCAGGTGGCGCTGAGGACACCCAAGTTACTAAATCACAGGCTTCACATGACAAAAGAGACGGTACTTCGTTGCTTCTAGCTTCCCTTCATTATAGCCCGTAATTTTTGTGGACGCTGCAGGTGTAGTATTACAGACGGTCTGTAATTACATAAAGCCTAAACACAAGACGCTAGTTGCTATGTACCCAAACAGCGTCTTAATGATCGGAGTACAGTTTCACTTTAAAACTGTAATATTAGGGGGATTGTGTAACAGGATTTTTTCTTTTATTTATTACATCCCTTTAAAAAACTTTATGGTTCTTGCTCTCTTTGAATTGAGTTTATGTTTGATTTCTTTACTCGAGATGGATGTAGGCTTATTTCCATAGTCCGTTTATGTTATGCCTCTTTTACGTAATATTGAGTTGAAACCATACATTTTATAGTGTTCATTAATTTGAGAAATTCTAAAAAATGGTAATCACTAAGAATTGGCCAGGAAGACATAAAAATAATATATTTTCAATATTTATCCAGGAATAAGGTAGGCCAAAGCTACATGTTTTCCATTGATCTCGTTTGATTTCCCTATTTAACATGTTGGTAGCACTGCTTGCAATTCATCGCTATATGGGAAACTGGCATACACGGATAAAGGTTTATCAGTATGTTAATAAACAGCACAAAATAATATATATCTTTTTTTTCTGTGGCGCTACAGCCCCAATTTGGGCCTAAGCCTACCTCTATGAAACTCTCCGTTTCACTTCGGTTTTCTAGACCTTACACATTCGGTAGGACTCCTTGGGCGGGTGATCAGCTCGTCGCAAGGCCTCTACCTGTAGACAAACAGAGAAAAACGCACACAAAGATCCATGCCCTGAGTGGGATTCGAACCCACGATCCCGGCTTCCGAGCGAGCGAAGACAGTGCATGCCTTAGACCGCTCGGCTACCGTGACCGGCAATATATATCTTGGTGGATTAAAAATGAAAGAAAGGATTATTTTTTATTGTTTCAGGAGGACTGATATCTGACGATGGTGCTTACACACGGAATTACAGGATTTTATACTTTGTCCATTGTCCATTGTTCTAAAGAACACTAAAAAACAACGTTTCAGAAACTGGATCTGTTTCTTAAGCGTTGTATTCTTTTAAGGCGCGTCCACATTACTCGTGCTCGTGCTCGTGAGTAATGTGGACGATATGACAAGTCACGAGACAAGCACATTTTAAAAATTTATTTTAAAAACTAGAGCCAATAAATTAAAATACTACTACAGCCTATACACACTACAAGTAAATATACGGATCCTCACGCGCCGAAGCCTGGCGAGCAACTGAAGTAGTGTGGACGAAGATTTACGAGCACAAGTAAAAGCCAGACGAGTCTCCCGACGAGCACGAGAACGAGTAATGTGTATGCGCCTTTAGAATACCGGACGATGGGCGAAGTCTAGAAACACAGCAATTCCAAGGTCTGAACTGTAAAAACAAGATTTTGATGAAGGGTTTAAAAGTTATAATCTTGCCACTATGAACTACGTGTACTTACACTGCCATAAACCGCCCTCAAACAACAAACTCTCTTCCTCGTGCCCCTTTCCACGAGCGATCTCTACTTTTTCCATTGAATAGCGATCATAATATTCTCTGTGATACGTAATAATTTCCAATCGCACGGACGTGAGCGGTAGCCTCAGGACGCTGTTTCAGTATTCGCACTCACAATTAAAGAAACTTGAAATTACAACGGAATTTTGGTGTAATATTCCATAGAGATTATACAGGTCGAACTGTGGTGGAGACTGACAAACGTCTAGCTAATTAGAACCTATATTTCATTCACGTGGCTTTTAGACGAGAAGCTGATTTAGAGAAAGACAAATGTAATGCTATAATTCTGACAGGACAGAAAAGAAGTTCTGGGGAATAAGAGTAGAGAGAAATGAGTACATGACAAAGAAATAAATATCTTCGAGTAACATAAAACGGAACGTGAAAGACCTCCTCTGTGGTCAAGTGGTCAAGTGGTCAGTGTTCCTGGCTACAGATCCAGAGGTCTCGGGTTCGATTCCTGGCGCTACCAGATTTTTTTAGAGTAATGGGTCTGGAACGCGGTCCACTCAGCCACGTGAGGATAATTGAGGAGCTAACTGAACGGAAAAGTAGCGGCTCCCTTCTAGAAAACCGAAATTAATGGCCGTGGGGATTCGTTGCGCTGATCACGTAACATCCTCTATCCGCTAAAGTTCCTACTAACTTCGCCGACAAGCGGCGGTCGCTCGGTCGGTATAGTTCGCTTGCGCACTAAAAACCACGGAGTTTGTTTTTGTTTTTGTAGTTTGATAAAAGAAATAACTTTTTATGCACTTCTAGTTGCAGGGGTCGTTACGTAAGACCGAGTGCTAGGTGGAGAGACTGAGTAGAAACTAAGGGCAGGGTTGTGGTGAAATTAAATTAATTCCATGAAGCAGAATATGCCTCAAGGAAGTTGGTTAATAAATTCATTGTCTTTTAAGGAATCCGAAATATTCTTTTCTTTTTCATAAAGCCCGCCTCTGGACTTGTTCCTGAGAGAATGGAATCCAATTAGCACCCTGACACTACGCGGTCACCCGTCCAAGTGATGACCAGGCATGACGTTAGTTAAATTTGTGCACACATGCTTTCGATTTGTGAATAGCATTCGCAAATATTAGAACTTCGTAAGTTTCGAAAAAAATGGCATTAAAATAAATAACACGAAAAAAATATTATCACGTGTAGGGGCGACTTATAAGATGTGTTTTCGATTGGATGATTGGATTTATTGACACCTTATACACAGTACTCGGAAGTACAGGCAATGCAACACTATCATAATTCTATACTTCCCAATTCGCCGTTCTACGCGCACTAGGTGTCTCAGTCGTCACTAGTCGCATCCCGGCAACGGATTTATAACAGTCTCACTGTAACTTCAAACCACACACGAAATCTTTTCACAGCCTAATCCCTATCTTGCCAGTATTATGCAGCTGCCAATTCCGAAGACTCGACTCAGTTCAATTCCTCTGATCCCAGGCTCATATCCCGGCAGGCTGGTGTCTCGAAACTCGACTCTCAGCCCTCGACTACTGTTTTGTTATTCTTTATAACTACTTTGCACTACCACGCAGAAAACACAGCCTCTGTTGTTAAGGACGCGTGTGTAATAATCCGTTGTCTAGCAATTGTTGTCTTACTGTTGCGCGTTTGATTCCACGGGAATGTGTTTATCGAGTCGTTATCTAGCAATGAGCATACATATCATAATATGTTACCAATTTCGATAGATATATTTATGGAGTTATCTAACCTATCTATCTATTCCTGTCACTCCAAATTGGAGCACAGGGCATCCATCAAACGCATCGTTTCACCTCAGCTTCTTAATCTTAAACAGTCGGTAGGACTCCTTTGACGAGCGATCAGTCCGTCGCAACGCCGCTACCTACACAGGACAATACAAACACAGAATAAACGCAGACATCCATGCCTTAAGTGGGATTCGAACCCACGATCCCAGTGTCCGAGTGAGCGAAGACAGTTCATGCCTTAGACCGCGCAGCCACTGCGATTAGCGAGTTATGTAATTCCTTGGGAATATTAAGCGAGCTTACGTACTGAACCATGTCGCGTCTGTGAAGGTGCGGATTTCTCTTGGTGGAATTTTCCTTTGAAGCATGTAGGAGGTTGTGTAGGTGTAAGAATTTGTCGAGCGGAGAAAGCACGGGCTTCCTTTTCAATTTCAGAGTTGTATCCTTTCTCGAAATATGGGAGTTTTCTGTGTCGATATGTGACGCCATGCTGAGTGTGTAGTGATGAAGTATTTCCGGCAATCTGATGGTGTCACAGAAGATGTCTGGAGGTGACAGCACTATCATCCGGTTCGCAAGGCGGAGAGCATTTCTTCCTGTAGGTCCTTCGTAGAAGTTCTGAGAGCAAACTTCCAGCAAGAAAGAAAAAATACTTTGATTAAAAAGATCTGCGTCTTATACTGTATGTAGGATGGGGTTTATATATGCAAGTCCATAAGGAATAGTATAAACATACTTCGATGTGACAAATAATAGGCTCATTTCAGATAGTGCATGTGAAAAAATGGAATTAACTAAGAACTTCAAGGCAACCACACGCTTAATATACTGGTTTGACCGTAAGGTTTTAAAAGTTGTTCGGAAAATCTGCTTCTAAAATCCCGGACAAGTTAATGGATTTCCTTGTTGAAGGTTTAGTGGTTTCCCTTAGTTTTTCGCCTTTCTACTGAGATGGAGATTATATGGAAATTTAACTCCACCCCTTCGCCTAATACGTATTCGTGGCGTGGTGCATATGTATAAAGAAAAAGCTTTCTTTAATCTAACCCGTCGAATGCTAGGTAATTAACTCAAAAGCTGGCTACGTCAGCCTTATCCTGTATATTCTCTATTCAAAATTCAGTAACCCCGTTAATAATTCTCAATCGAGAAAACTAACACAACAATTGATATAGTACCGTACAGTAAATAATGTGTTTAGCATAATTTGTCTCTTTTTTCGAATTATTGTGGCACAACGGGTTTTACATTGAGAGAAGTAAAAAAAAATCAAAATTTCTACTGATAACATTTGGTTCTGTTGTATGGGTGTAAAAGTCTATCACTCATGTTGGAGGAAGAATATGAACTGAGGATGTTCGAATAAAATGGATAAGCTATAGAAGATAAACAAGGGGCGAGAGAGAAAATGGCATAATGAGGAACTTTATAATCTATACTCTTCGGCAAATGTTTTAGGGCGATCACAGCAAAGAGGATCACACGGGACCGAGCATACAGAATGAGATGAAGAAAACAGTTCTTTTTCGTGTTCACACGGGACCGAGCATACAGAATGAGATGAAGGAAACAGTTCTCTTTCGTGTTCACACGGGACTGAGCATACAGAATGAGATGAAGGAAACAGTTCTCTTTCGTGTTCACACGGGACCGAGCATACAGAATGAGATGAAGGAAACAGTTCTCTTTCGTGTTCACACGGGACTGAGCATACAGAATGAGATGAAGGAAACAGTTCTCTTTCGTGTTCACACGGGACCGAGCATACAGAATGAGATGAAGGAAACAGTTCTCTTTCGTGTTCACACGGGACCGAGCATACAGAATGAGATGAAGGAAACAGTTCTCTTTCGTGTTCACACGGGACCGAGCATACAGAATGAGATGAAGGAAACAGTTCTCTTTCGTGTTCACACGGGACCGAGCATACAGAATGAGATGAAGGAAACAGTTCTCTTTCGTGTTCACACGGGACCGAGCATACAGAATGAGATGAAGGAAACAGTTCTCTTTCGTGTTCACACGGGACCGAGCATACAGAATGAGATGAAGGAAACAGTTCTCTTTCGTGTTCACACGGGACCGAGCATACAGAATGAGATGAAGGAAACAGTTCTCTTTCGTGTTCACACGGGACCGAGCATACAGAATGAGATGAAGGAAACAGTTCTCTTTCGTGTTCACACGGGACCGAGCATACAGAATGAGATGAAGGAAACAGTTCTCTTTCGTGTTCACACGGGAACGAGCATACAGAATGAGATGAAGAAAACAGTTCTCTTTCGTGTTCGGGAGGTCTGGTTTTCCTTTCTGAAGTGCTTATAGTGCCTCTCAGTCCCTCTTGGTAAATGACAGGAAAGATAAACTTGTCCCTTTCTTTAATTAATTAAATACTATACCAAGAAGGCGCATGGATGAGTGGACTTACAGCTCCTCCATTCTTGACCTCGGCACTACATGGAGGTGAGTGGTCAGCTTTACGCCCCTACAAATTTACTCCCGGTACCCATTGTATAGGAGGCTGGGTGGGCCCTAGAGCCGGTTTGAAAGATGTTGAGATGAGAGAAATCCTTCACTGACGAGAATCGAACTCATAGCCAGTCTTTGTACCTATTGAGTTATTTCAAGTCCGGAAATGCCAGTGCAATGCTTTAATTTAGTCTACAACCGCTTTCTGTATCATATTTTCGAATTCATTATATACTAATCATGACACTGACGCTATCTACCTCTATTCTGAGCTGCTATAAGCGTTGTGAAGTAAACCTTAGAATAAATGAATAAATATACGTAAACGTGTTAATATTATTACTTATTAGAGCTAAAAATGCGTAAGAAACGATTTATATCGTTATTATAGATATGGATGTATACCCCTTTTACCTCCAAGAAGACATGCCGAATTTCTGTCACAGAAATCCATGGTTAAAGACAGTTTCAAGAAGAAAAACTATCATAATCAAAATCTTAATTCAGCGCTGCAAAATATTGCAACAAACATGAGAAAACTGAACAGAATTGTATTCCATTTGGATTCGAAGTTGGTGTCTTTCGAGAGGTGCGCGGTTGGTATCTCGATCGTAACGAAGAATGTATTATCTGGGGGTTTTACGGGTTTCCTCTCACTTCACATGAATCCCAAGATCTGTTTGGCAATAGACCACGACCACTTCCATTCCGGTTCTTTCAAGTTCACAGAACGTCCTTATCCTCTTACGAGTATATCATTCGACACCTAACAGCCGCTGTAGTTGGTACAATGAAGTTAAATAAACCTAAGATATCCTGAAGATATCACATGAAAGGTTTTGGACTTGGGGATGTTTCAGGATTTTATGTTTTGTAAGATTTGTTATAGATAGGGACAGGACGCTCCGAGTCCATTAGTGAGAGACAAGTCTGCTATGGAGGGAACTGCGAGTTACCTGTCAGGAAGAGTGGCGTGGCAAACAAAATCACAGGCTCTCGTCTTAGAAGCATGTTTTCCCTCGGGAGTTCAGTCCATGCGTCTCACGTGTAACTACGTTACTCTAGCAGCCTCAACTCTGCTCTGCTTCCTAGCTGCTGTTTGTGTTGTGAGTTAAAGTCTCTTAGCCCCAGCTGTGGGCTAATCAAGGGGGACCCTAAACATGAGTTTTATGTGAAATACAAACCAACTACCTCGATTTCCTTGTAACTCCCTTGGCGAATTGTTCATCGTAAATTGTTTATAAACGCACTGCTCCTTAAGCTTAAAAACTCTGAAACTAAAACTAATTTATAAAATAATGCTGATGTCTTAGGAAGCTTTCTGTTGCCTTCATTTCCTTCTGAATATTTTAAGACTCTTTTTATAACGAAATTCTGAGCATTGCGCAAGGTCTTTCCAAGTACAAGACAAATACTATTTTACCTTCTTTTTTTCCTTGGCACTACAGCCCCAGTGGGCCTAGGCCTACCTCCATGAACTTCTCCGTTCACTTCGGTTTTTCTAGATCTTACACATTCGGTAGGACTCCTTGGGCGGGTGATCAACTCGTCGCAAGGCCTCTACCTGTACACAAACACAGAAAAACGCACACACGCAAACTAAACATCCAAGCCCTGAGTGGGATTCGAACCCACGATCCCGGTTTCCAAGCCAGCGAAACAGTACATGCCTTATACCGCTCGGCTACTGTGACCGGCCATTTTACCTTTACGCGGTGTTAATAAATGATATCAGAAAAGGGATACATAAAGTTCTAGGAAGAAGCAATGGACTGCTGTTTTGATACGGTACGAACGGCATGTGAAACGAAAGAAACTGGGGAGAACATGCAGACTAATAATAATAGTAATAATGAAAGGTAAAGCTGTCCCTGTGCTTAACTAATTAAGCACTACGACATGAAGGCGTATTGGGAGTGGATGTACAGATCCATGTTTTCTTGACCTCGGCACTAGTTGGAGGTCAGTGGTGAGCTTTTCGTCCCGGCCGCTTTACCCCCGGGGAAATAGCTCCCAGTACCCACTGGATAGGAGGTTTGGTGAGCCCAAGCCTCGGTCTGAACGACGTGGAGAAGAGAAAATTCTAGACCCAACCGAGACTCGAACTCTGACCCNTTTCTATCTTCGTACTTATTTGCCGGCTTCGGTAGACCACTTGACTCCTATCAGGATAGTGTTACGGTAATAACTGAGGCAAGGGGAAACTGCACACTCAACGACACGATTTCCACTCTCCATAAATTTTTTATTTCAGAAGCGAAATACTATA
Organism: Cryptotermes secundus; assembly: GCF_002891405.2. Taxonomy (NCBI): domain Eukaryota; kingdom Metazoa; phylum Arthropoda; class Insecta; order Blattodea; family Kalotermitidae; genus Cryptotermes; species Cryptotermes secundus. The sequence goes on along the minus strand of NW_019728500.1, from coordinate 982,144 downwards.
ACTTCATTAGCAAGCACGGAGTAATGTGACCCTGTATTACTATCAAAGCTTTATCGAACCAAAATGAAAGACTGATAAATTTAGATAAACTTGAGGAGTGCAGCCCAATGACGTCTGACTCCGATGAATTCAAAACGTCAAGTTTTTGAAGACTGGTATCCTGCAGGAGCGTCGCGTCATCCCCTGTGAAGAATTTGAATCGACGGCCTCTCTCCCAGAAAAGAATAGTTTCCTATTGGCTGATTTTAACTAGTCAAATTCATCATGCAATCAGCACTACACAATCACATAACGAACTCTGAGAATAAGAGATCCCAAGATACAGAACTCGGAATCCCACATGTGAAAGCGGTTATTTCTTAGTTAAGGTTCCAATTACACCCTTCCCAAGACACCTTTATGACCGCTAAATTTATCAGCAAAACAAAATTTACATCTTCGGCAAACTACAGACTTGCCTCCCGTGGTGGCCTTGTCCCTTTCCGGTCATCCAAGCTGCAGGTAACAAAACAAGGCAATTGTTTCTGTCCAGATGCGAAAAGCAAGTCATAACATGATAATAAATCGGTCTCCCCAGTAAACCAGTCACCCTTCTGAAATGGCTAAAGAGGACCATAGCGCCACATGGAGAACTGTAAAAGGTTTGGACTGTCACAATACACTCTAATTGATTCACAGACAGGAACTGATACATAGACATACAAATAGCAAGGTGATTTCATAAGCCTCCTTTCATTTTTTCAAAACAAAGGAGTAGGCTAAATATGGAGGAATAAGAGATACTTAACTGGCTTATACCTGTGCATATGTAAGTATTCGAGTGTGTTAAGTTGGGGAGTTATCATGGAATTGTTATGTGAGGTCGGCTTGTCTGCCTACACCATGAAATCAAGTAGAAGATACTGTAACAGTCATGTTCTCCGCCTTATGCCTCAAATTATCTGGAAGAGACAAGTTAGGATAAAGTAATTTGCAAATGTTTAATCATAATCAAACACCGTCCACGAAACACAGATACCGTAATTCTGCGGTATAAATGATGTACCTCATTAGCCGAAACTAGTACAGCTAATTACACAAGGAACCAGTGGAAAGTAATAATTCGGAGAGAGTGCAAGTTATGCTATTGGGAGACTGATGAGAAATGAAATTAATAGCCGGTCTAACTAAACACTTCTCGTTGTTCTACTGTCGGGAGATGAATGGTTCTCATGTTGATAGATGAGAGCGCAGTCCTCCGCCAGCTTGCTTTGTGTGGACAGGTGATCTGCCACATATGACCGGAACACACATTAAGGCTTCGTTAAAGAACGATAGAACAACCATTACCGTTTGGACTACATGTATGAAAAGGGGGTAAAACTTTGCTCCAATAAATAAAGTTTTATTTATGATTTCGTGTAAGTCATTTGCTCAGATGATCACTTATTGCAGACACAAATGTGTTGGCACAGAAGTGATAACATTACAAATGTCATAATGTTTAGACACCATAGGGTTCTGACGATGGTGTATACCACACAGAGATACCGGATTTTNATAATATAATGAAAAATATTTCCCAGATAAACATTATGACAGAGATACTGGGTTTTCGGACTTCGTCCATTGTCCGGATTCTAAATAACTAAAAAAAACACAACGTTTCGGAAACTGGATCTGTTTCCGTCCTCAGGATAGGNCAGTTTCCGAAACGTTGTGTTTTTCTTAGTTATTTAGAATCCGGACAATGGACGAAGTCCGAAAACCCAGTATCTCTGTCATAATGTTTATCTGGGAAATATTTTTCATTATATTATCACATATAAGGGTGTATGCGTGATTTATAGACGAGTTTTGGATTGAATGATTGGATTTATTGACACATTATACACTCGGAGATGAAATATCTTGACTGAAAAAAGGGCATATAAAACACGACCTCTAAATTCTGCTTTCATTTCCAGTGTGCACAGAATATACAAAAATTCGAAATAATCATAAAAAAACTGTCTTAAAAATTTACATTTCCTGCAGATGCTACTGATTCGAGGGATGCGTTTCATGTGACGTCAGAGACTGGCACATGAAAATTGTATACAAAGATGAGATAGGGGGAGTGACTGAAGGTGCACATTTTGACATGCGAAATGTGAAGTGAGATCTCAAGATTCTGGGATACAGCAAAGGAAACTGAGGCCCGAGTTACATTTATATTTCATAATTTGAAATATAGAGAAGTATGTCGATATCACAGGGATATCACGAAGCTGTGTTCACAGAGTCTGCCGCTCAGTACAAAAGTCACGTCTTATAATGGAGCTACGTAATGAAGCCATGATGATACACCCAGTGTTACAGAAATCCTTAAATTGTTAACATCAAAATAACATATATCATAAAACATGATTCGTATTTTCGTTTTCCTGTTCGGGATTACAGCCTAATTCAGACTAGGACAACGTATTTGTAGACGATTTATAAACCCTTATTAATATAAGCAGTGGGATTACCCAAACAAATGATTAGCATGTAATTAGAAGAAAGTACAGAAATAACGAGAAAGTCATTTACTCTCCAAAGGAATATCTAATTAGAGATCCAAATATTTGAATAACCTTTATAACGTGGTACTAGAAATTGTAATCGCATACAATGCTAATAAATTCTGATTTATTTACTCCACAATCGATTGCAAAATTTATATGTGGCCACCTGAAGTAAATTTAATGACGTTTTCGCGTTCTAAATCATACAGTTTATTCATACTTAGCCGGTAAGTGCAATAACTATCCCAGCATAACTGTCACGCATGTATACATTCAAGGAGACCGAAATGTTTCGACCCTAACATTATTATCATTATGGGAATGATTTACACAATAACGTAAGCAATCATAAGTTTTACATCAAATAATAATATAATTGATGTATAAAGTGGCATATTTGGTAAATTGTAAAAATATATTTCAGTTTAAAATAAATCTCCAAAAAAGTCTCTAAAATATAAGCAATGAAATTCTTGTACGCCGTATGCCATTAAATAAACAATTATTTGTATACAGTGGCCGTCTTGTAGTGCACTCAATTTCACCTGTCACTTCACAACATGTTTCGGCAACATAGTGCCATCATCAGGTGTCCCAATTACGTCAATCTATTGCATTGCCTGCCCGCATATATTTTCACAACACCATTTAAAAAGTATTTAAAAAGTCCGTATTTGTCAATTATGATAAATTTACACTCGCTAAAACTTGTTAAGATAATTCATCTTATTTGTCTTAATTAAAACTTGCATGTGATTCGTTCACTACGGGGTCTTTTTTCTTATTTTCTGCGTAAACCGCGTCTTGTGATGTGTGTTCCCTTCTTAGCTGCGAGTGTTGTAATCGACAGGACGCTAAAATATAATATTATAAATAACCAATGCTTTATACTTCTAATTCTCAAGTAAAATTCTGTGCGTAGTTGCCCAAATTTGTCATTTTCATACGCTGATCTTTTTCGTTGTGTCTCAATCCATAATGTTAGGAAACGTTCCATGTATTCAAATAAGGACTTATGACGTTCATTGAAACTTACAAGTGTTCCATAAGCAGTACAAGCAGAAGATTAAGTTTTTAATTTAATTATTAAAGGAACTGTTCTGTGTATACACAGGCTTTCTGAAACCAAAGACATAAATTTTTCCTCCAGACCTCTCGATCGAAACACTCTCCATCCCTGAGGTTTTCGTTCCGCTTTGCATATTGTCCCTAATCTCATCCTTCCGGGTGTTGACTGGTCCGTCGCGTCGGTCGCGTCTGCTTGTCCCCTGTGGGTTCCAGGCTGCAACCCGTGTAGCAATTCTGCAGCACTCCGCATGACGAGGCGGTACCATCTTATTTGTTGCTCTTCTATCTCCTGCAATGTGGCTTTCTACAGTCCCAATTGGTTCAATTGTCAATTCGTGACATCTTTGATGAACGCCTTAGATAATCAATTTCTCTAACTAATAATTTATTTGCTCTTCTGTTTCACTGACCATGTTTCAGTTCCATATGTTAATATAATTTGTATTACTGGTTTTCATATTTAAACTTATTAAATGTAAAATATTTATATTCTATGAAAATAAATTTCAATTTAAATAATTAAATTTCAGAATATTAATTTCCATAAATTTCCCCATTATAACTTCATGGTGTACAGGTACGTTCCGTTACCTGGCTGTACTGGCGGGTGTCCGTTGGGTGCTGAATATAAGTTAGTTACGTTTTGTGTAATTCGTTCAAAGAGCTACACTTGTTATATACATTGCAATAATTGAAATGAAATTAAAAAACTATTAGTTTTCCACGCCGGTCACGGTAGCCGAGCGGTCTAAGGCGTGCACTGTCTTCGCTCGCTCGGAAGCCGGGATCGTGGGTTCGAATCCCACTCAGGGCATGGATGTTTGTGTGCGTTTTTCTGTGTTTGTCTACAGGTAGAGGCCTTGCGACGAGCTGATCACTCGCCCAAGGAGTCCTACCGCATGTGTAAGATCTAGTAAACCGAAGTGAAACGGAGAGTTTCATGGAGGTAGGCCTAGGCCCAAATTGGGGCTGTAGCGCCACAGGAAAAGAAATAGTTTTCCACATATTTGTTCCTCGATAGATGGCTCTGTATTATTAAACTCCATGGCCTGTAGTCCGCAAGCGAACTATATCGACCGAGCGACCCCTGCTTGTCGGCGAAATTAGTGCCAACTTTAGAGGATAGAGGGTGTCGCGTGGTCAGCGCAACGGATCCCAACACGGCCGTTAATTTCGGTTTTCTAAACCGAAGCCGCTATTTCCTTGAAATATTTCCTCAATTGTCCTCACGAGGCTGAGTGGACCCATTTCCAGGCCCAGTACTTCTCAGAAAATCTGGATCTGTAGCCAGGAACTCTGACCACTAGACCACAGAGGCTCTGTATTATGCATAAATATATTTGTATTTTTTTTACCCTTATACAGTAGCATGTACATTTGTACATACTCAGAAATTTTTGATTTATGTTTCTTAAAAGGAGAAAGTCATCACGTCCGACTACAAAACACAGTTATGTCCGATGCTTCAAGAATGAGTCTGCACATGCGCGCTCGAGAGTATGTACAACATAGAGGTTCAATAGGAACCCGAGCGAGAGTGATAAGTGGACATTTGTTTGGCCCAGTCCCTTAGAGCCACAGCAAGCCCAGAGTCATGCATCTCACTGAGATATCAAGCATTGGATTCTATTCTCGTAGAACAAAATTAGTAACCCATCAAGCACTTGTCTTCAAATTCCGACTGAATAGATAGACAGACGTCCGTAAGTACAAAAATAAGGTTACGTTCTGGGACTAAGGACGATGTTCCATTTTTCCTTAGATTATTTAAGGACGCTCTTTCAGTATCGGCACTATATAGCGTCGCATGCCAACTTATCTAGAAAACCGAAATTAACGGCCGTGGGGATTCGTTGCGCTGACCCTCTAACCGTTAAATTTGGCGTTAACTTCGCCGACAAGTGGCGGTCGTTCGGTCGGTATAGTTCGCTTGCAGACTAAAACCACGGAGTTTTGTTTCTTTTGCCAATCTGACATAAAGATTTGTCGTTAAGAAGAATTATGACGGGTACATACTATGAACGGTGCACTGCGGACGGGTTTCACTTGAATGTTAATTTTCTATCGGGTTAATATTCTTATATATTAATGTGTAATATTACAGAAATGAACAGAAATGATAAATCTTGTCTAGAAGAAGGATAATAATTTCTTGAATGTCTTAGTCTTATAAATGTATTATCTGTTGTTATTTGCTTCTTGATATGTGTTCATGTAGCACGGGTGTTACAAGAAATTACAATGCATTTTCACCCTAATCCCTGAGCTATCAGGACAATGCTTTAATAAGTTGACAAAATTGGCATATAAACAGACTTTCCGGCCTCCCAAACGGCGCTTTCTGAGCGGGGAAGAAGTCGAGTTTTATTTTGTGATCTCAAATGTTATTCCTCATTATAGAGTGAATAAAGTTCCAATTGAATGAACTGAAAACGGAGAAGAAAGAGGGCCTCTTCATGAAGAAAGGGGAGTGAGAAAGAAAAATATCTCAAAAGACCAAGTGCCTGAAGCCTTAGGTGCTCTCTGAACGTTTTGTTGATTAATTTTTTCTTGCTTCTACTTTTTTACTCTCTCAGAGGGGCGAAAGGAATCTATACGCAATTGTTCCAAGGAGCTTAGAAAACAAAGTTAGTCACAATACAGTATACTGGTACCGTGGAATGGTGAAAATCAATAAGACAAATATTTGATTTGGGGGGGGAAAGAGACATCTGCAGTACTGAAAACAGGGGGACCTGAAATTGATTCTACAGAGTGTACAAAAAACTCTGTCCCTATATCATCTGTCTCCATTTGTATTTCGTCGAGAGAAGAACTGTATAACACTTCAGGATAACATGGGCGTGACGTGTGTTACGAATGAGGGAAATGAAAAATGTATATAACATTTTGGTCGGAAAACATCAAGGAAAGAGATCAATATAAGTAAGGAGGCATACGTGGGAATTTATACTTAAAATTTATGTTGGAGGGACAAAAATACGGGAGTTTATGTTTTTGCTTAAACTGATGTGTGAATATTTGATCTTAATTAAACTTGTTCTGAAAGCCAGCGAGAGTACGAGTATATCGAGGGTTTGGTAACCAGCTCTGTAATTATTATTTTTTAAAATTCTTAATTAGCCCCGATCACAGTGGCCGCGCAATCTAAGACATTAAATGTCCCTTTCCGCCTTAAAACTGGGATCGTGGGTTCGAATCTCACTCAAGGCATGGCTGTCTCTCCGCGTTTCTTCTGTGTTTGTGTTGCCCTGTGGAGGTAGAGGCCTTACCACGGGATGAAACCCCGTCCGAGGAGTAAAACTAACTGTCTGTAAGATCAATAGTAAAAGTAAGAAAAGGTAAATCTATCCCTACAACCGGCCGTGAAGACCCATAAGATTGTGAGACACTGAGGCTCCCACATTTTCTCTTGACAATCGGCTCACAGATGACGTTATTGTTGTCAGTCTTACGCGTCTGCCGCCCTTTACGCCCCAGGAAGATTAGTGGAACTCACTTCTGTTAGAGGCTGAGTCGAACCCAGGGCCATAGTGCGGCTGGAAGAATTAGGTCAATTCAGAAATTCAAAGATCTCATCGGGAATAGAATCCGCGACCTTCCGGCTTGTAGAATATTGCCTCAGCCAACCAGGCTAAAACGTGCCCAGATGTACTATTTATTACAAATTTCAATTCAAAGGCCAAATTTCCATCTTGAATGGTGTGCCTTAATTTTTGGAACAGAAGTGCGTTCAGACAAATACGGAATTTGTTTCCAGAGCGTCTGGCATATTTGTCGAATTTAAATTACTTGTAAATTTGAAGCAGATTGCTCTTGAAGACGTCGAGTGCCAACAACGTGCCACCTCGCTTTACGCTACTCCAAAACATATTCTTCAGCGCAACTTCTGGAGCGTCTGTGCAATTTGTGAAGTGTAAACATATCGACGGAGAGTTTCATGGAGGTAGGCCTAGGCCCAAAATGAGGGCTGTAGCGCCAATGAGAAAAAAAAACATATATCGGCGGTTGCATATTTGGGAGGAATATTAAGGGGCTGCTCTAGGCCTCGTCATAGCTCAAGTGGTTAGTCGCTGGCTTCCCACCGCGGCGGCCAGGGTTCGATCTCGGGTTAGGTCAAGTGGGATTTGTGGTGAACAAAGTGGCTAGTATTTCGGTTTCCCCTGCCAATCTTAATTCCACCAAATTCTTCATCATCACAATCACTCGGGGTAGGCTACAATAGGACAATCAGTGGCCGCCCTGCCGAGTGGACCCAGTTGGATTCCACCCCCGCACTAAACGAATTAAAAAAAAGGGTTGTTCTAGGAAATACATTTTAACTCTCGAATCCCCTATTTTACATTTTCTGATCCTATCCTGAATGTTTAAAAACAAACGAGGCTGAAACAAAAGCGTAGCGTAATGCAACCCATCAGCGATCTTGACGACATCTGACAGCCGATTTTTCCATCTGCAACGCTCAAGTTCCTGGTTGTCACGTATAACAGATGGGTCCATGGTCTTTATTTAGTAGCTCTACCGGATAAAAGCAGTTATTGGACTGTCAGCTGCCAATAGATTCTATGAGTGCGACAAGAAGCTGCACTTTCAGGACTGTCCGCGCAAATTAAACCAGTGAAGAGAGTGGCATACTTCGCTTTCTTCTCCTATATTCATCTAAGACTTAAAAGTTAAAGATTTTATCTATTTTCCTTGTTATGTGAAGCAAGAGGCCGATCACTGTGATCGTGCGGTTTAACGCATGAACTGTCTTCCCTCGCTGAAACCTGGGATCGCAAAGAAAGCAGTCTTTTGGGATGTGGCACCGTGTAGATGTGGTGTTAACCGACGTTCCTCCGAAACGTCGGTTAACACCACATCTACACTGTGCCACATTCCAGAAGACTGCTTTCTTCATAGTCACCGCCGTTAAAACCTCAAATCTTACATTGGGATCGTGGGTTCGAATCCAAGTTGAGGCATGGATGTTTCTGTGCATTTATTCTGTGCTTGTGCAGGTAGCGGGCTTGTGACGGACTGATCCCCCGTCTAAGGAGTCCTACCGACTGTATGAAAAGACCAAGGAACTGAGAAAGCAACCAAGGTCCAACAGAAGCCTGTAGAGCCATAGACAGACAAGGGAAGATATTTTTGTGATATGTCAGGGAGTGTTTCCTCACTGATTTATTTTGAAACATGTTGACTGAGCCTTCAGACCACCTCTGTCGTCTAGTGGTCAGAGTTCCTGGCTACAGATCCAGAGGTCTCGGGTTCGATTCCAGGCGCTACCAGATTTTCTGAGAAGTAGAGGGTCTGGAACGTGGTCCACTTAGCTTTGTGAGGATATCTGAGGAGCTATTTCAAAGAAATAGCTGCTCCAGTCTAGAAAACCGAAGTTAACGGTCATGGGGATTCGTTGCGCTGACCACGCGACAGCCTCTATCCACTAAAGTTGGCACTAACTTCTTCGACAAGCGTCGGTCGCTCGTTCGATACAGTTCGTTTTCGGACTCAGTATGAACTTCATACCACAGGAAGGGCTAGTACTCCAATTACACTCCAAATTATGTCAATATTAGTACCAACATAACAACCACATAAACCCCTTAGGTTCGAAAAATACCAATTCTACTTAACGTAAGGCTTAGGCAGTTTGGTAACTACACTCATGAAAGACAAAGGAAAATGTATCGTGTGATTTATTTAATTAAACGCCACGCCTTGAAGACATAAAAAGGAATGGAGTTATAGTTCTAAAGTTCTTAAGCTCGACATTATACTGAGGTAAGTAGTCAGTTTCACGCTACTGCCGCTTAACCCCTATGGAAACAAGCCCCGGTGCCCATTGTATAAGAAGCTGAGTGGCCCCCAGAACAGCACAGAATTCTATGGACAAGAGGAAAATATTTTGCCGCTGCCGGGAATCGAACATTAATTTCTCGGCCATCCAGCCCTTAGTCTAGTCACTATAGCAACTAAGATAACTAGGAGAAAATTTTAGAAAAATAAGAGAAATTACTTAGGCCTAAGGAAAGTTTTGTTGAAAACATAATATCACAACATGGAGGTCTCGCCAAAGAGGTACTTAACATTTAATGTCATAGGGATATATGTTTGCCCATTGTAAGATTGTATATTGTAGCATGTAGCCCTGTCACTGTGTAACGACCTCGAAATAAACAACGAAATACTAGGCAAAAGATTCTGAATAAGTATATGCAGCCGTTGCTGTGTAACGCCTTTGCAAAGAAACATGTTCCCACGGAAACGCTTGAGTACAGTGACCGGTGTTTTCTACGAGCTCCGTGCCGTGATGTTATAACCGAGATAAGTCAGTTGTCAGTAGTCAGTGGTAAGGGAGCCTGTGAAGAGAAGACTTGGTCGGTGCAGTTAAAGAATTCCCACTTTTAGAAGCCGTTACCAGGGAACGACTTGTGAAGACACAGCATAATGAAAAAAAACTTAGTGTGTGCTGTTGTGATTTGTAAACTGTGGAAATCAGCAATGTCTCTATAATTAAGTGTAGTCGAGAGTTTTGTGTTAACTTGGTCAATAAATATAATATCCAATCCAAACTCCCGTCGAGCATCTCTCTAACACGTGACAGTATGAAGGAAGATTATGATCATATGTATAAATTTTAAACGAAATGTTATACAAATAGGTAAAGGCAAAGGTGTCCCTGTACTTAATTAATTAAGTATTATGTCATAAATATATATGGGGGGTCGAGGTATAGCTCCACAATTCTTGAACTCGACATTAGAAGGAAGTGAGTAGTCAGCTTCACTCACCGTCCGCTTTACCCCCGGGGAAAGAGTCACCGGTACCTGTTCACCAGGGCGCTGAGTGTGCCCCAGAGCCAGTGTGGATACTGTGGAGATAATAAAACTCATGATCCTGCCGGGAATCGAACCGTGGCCGTCCATCCCATAGCTCGTCTCTGTACCGACTAAGTTATCGTGACTCAAACGAAACGTTATATCATGACTCTAGAATTATAAACATGTCTCCATGACGGAAATCTCAAGGGTTGTGCTCTACAGTACAATACTACAGTGCGTTCAGTTAAGGAGGAAACTTTGCAACACCACTGACTGGGCCCAATATTCCTCACAGATGCTGCTGTAACTGCTGATAACAGAATGAGTCATTATCGCTGACAAACGCGCGCCGTTACAGTTAAAGTTACAGCAGCAATCTGTGAGGAATAGCGGGCCCGGTCAACGGTGTTGCGAATATTCCGCCTTGATTGAACGCCCTGTATTATGTACGTCGTGTGCCCTACTCTTCAGATAAACAAACACGGGAATGAGAACTTGAAATACGCGACAGATGCTCCGTGCACGGTTTCGTGCAGGCTTACACAGAGGCTACAAAACGAGGGAATTTATAAAGTTGTTATGGATTTATGTCTCGGGGTTCGGAGTCCTGATCAGATGTTCAGGAATGGCGGCTTGTACTGATTAAACTTCTGAAACTTTGTGCTTCAGTTATTTTCGGACTTGACGGTTATGTGATTTATTTCCCCTCTCCTGCACCTGATACTCTGTAATGTTAATCATGCTATGGAAACTACAAGTTAGAGCAAAGTATATAAAGTGGCATGAACACGAAGTCTCAGACTTGAACTATTAAGTTCTGGTCACAACAAAAGAATCAGATGCCCGAAATAACACATTTAAAATAAAGGTAAAGTAACAGGCCGTGGAGGCCCATAGAGTTTTGAGACGTCGAGGCTCCCAAATTTTCTAGACAATCACCTCACAGATGGCGGTCAGGTTGTCAGTCTTACGCGCCGCCCGCCCTTTACCCCAAGGATGATTCCTGGTACTCATTTCTGTCAGAAGCTGACTCGACCCCACGGCCATAGTGCGGTTGGAAAGATTAGATAAATTAAAAATCCAATGACCTCATCGGGAATCGAACTAGCGACCTTCCGGCTTGTTTCATAGTGCCCCAACCCACTACTCTACAGCGTGCCCCACAAAACATATTGAATTTTTAAAAGTATGAAAGTAGTCCTAAGTACGTATTCAGGATCTCTTTCTCATGTGGAGATAATAAGAAAGAACTAAAACTCCACGTCTTTGAGTCCGCAAGCGAACTATACCGACCGAGCGACCGCCGTTTGTCGGGGAAGTTAGTGCCAACTTTTGCGGATAGAGGGTGTCGCGTGGTCAGCGCAACGAATCCCTATGGCCGTTAACCTCGGTTTTCTAGACCGGAGCCGCTATTTCCTTGAAAGAGCTCCTCAATTATCCTGACGAGGCTGAGTGGACCCTGTTCCAGACCCATTATTTCTCAGAAAATCTGGTAGCGCCGGGAATCTAACACAGGACCACAGGATCTGCAGACAAGGAACTCCGACCACTAGAACACAGAGGCGGTCATGTGGAGATAACACAAGCACTAAAACACAATGACACAAAGGAATGTGTCGAACGACATACACGACATCCGGAACAAGTTAAATTTGTATAAATGTCAATTCCTTCTTTATTATTATTATTATTATTATTATTATTATTATTATTATTATACTTCGTAACCAGTTCCGAGCCAGAAATACGGGCTCAAACTTAAAGACCCAGGAAGAGAAAATACGCTGTCTGATAAGGGCCACAGCAGCCATGTTCCGCTTGTTGTAGCGCATTTCGCATTGTGGGGGGGGGGGGTTCCATTTGGCACGGCGGCCGCTGAATGGCCTATTATACCAGCCACGGATGATTATGATAACTGAGAATTTTGTGGAATGAAGATTGGCAGGGGAAACCGAAGTACTTGAAGAATACCTGCCCCAGCGTCACTTTTCCACCACAAATCCCACTTGACCAGACCCGGGCTCGAACCCGGGCCGCCGCGGTGGGAGACCAGCGACTAACCACTTGAGCTATGGCGCGGTATTGTTGTAGCCCATAGTCCAACCATGAAATATGTTTCAAATAAGCCTGTACTGGTTTGAAACATATTTCGACGCACTGAATATTCGATGTAATAAAAATGTTTTTGAAATTCGAGGAATGTGTTCACAACAAAATATCTCCAATATATGAATATGAAGGTCCATGAAGTATGCAGTTTAATCAAGAACGTATTCGGAAAATATTTGTAACCCCAAAGTACACATTCCATTCACCTTTTATCGCGTTTATCTGACACAGTAGATATGCAGACCTCTGCGCGCGTAAAACTGTAGCTAGTAACTATAGCAACAAGGTGGTCTGTCTCTATAGCATCATCGCTTTCCTGGTGGGTCTGCTGAGTCGAGTGCAGAACAAATAACACGTTTAATTAAGCATATGAATACTACGAGTGCTAGATAACCTTCTCAATATAATATTGTTCAAATGTTTGAAGTAAGTACGGACACACGAAGAGAATTTGTCTTCCGATAACTCTGTTCTGAATAATACAAATACGTGTACAAACATTCCGTTATGAACACTCTAAGTAGCAATAATCATTTGTGGTAAACAGTTTCACAAAACAAAAGAGGAATTGAATTAATTAATGAAGTCTCAAACAAAAAAAAAAAAACTCAATGGGCTGTAGTCCGCAAACAAACTCTACCGACCGAGCGACCGCCGCTTGTCGGAGAAGTTAATGCCAACTTTTGCGGATAGAGGGTGTCAAGTGGTCAGCGCAACGAATCCCCACGGCCGTTAATATCGGTTTATTAGATCGGAGCCGCTATTTCCTTGAAATAGCTCCTCGATTATCCTCAAGAAGCTGAGTGGACCCAGTTTTAGACCCGCCCACCTCTCGGAATCGAACCGGGACCTCTGGATCTGTAGTCAGGAACTCTGACCACTAGACCACAGAGGCGGTCAATTAATGAAATCTCAGTACTATTAAAATAAAAGCCCAAAGAAGTGTTTTAATGAAATATTACATCGATGTTACGCAAATATCTGAGACTCAGATCCATACCAAAGTGCCCGCACCTGATGTATTCATTTGTTTTGAATAGAAAAGAAACTTTGGCGTACCAGACTGGGTTCATGCGGCCGCTGAAGTCAAGTTTAATCATTTTTCCTTTAATTTTAATATTAAATATAAAACCCTAGTTTTAGATTTATTTTTGCAAATGAAATTGTTTAGATTTTTCGGTTTAGACAGTTGTATGTCAACACCAGCTTCAAAATTCTCTTTCCACAATCTTTTAATGTTTTTACTCTTCACCGTATAGATTTCTATTTCAAATTTTATAAAGCTTGTTTATGTTTTAGCGAGACATTGTTGTGGCACGACACTGTAATAATGTCAGGATAATCCAGTTTTTTTTCAAGTGAAACCCTGGGAGACGCCTTTAGTCCCACTGTATGGAGATATGATATGAAATTCTTAAGGCAGAGGCCAGTTTATACAAGGTCTTCCTTTGTGCGATTATTTAATTGGTGTCATAATAATAAGAAATAAACTAAACGTTTTACGTTGTCCAGAGAAATATTTCCCGTAAATAAATAATTTTCAATTTTCTTTTCCCAGGCTCACGTTTCAGTTTAACGTGCCTAAGAAAACACACAACTGTGACTGAAGGAACCAATCGCTTCATTTCCTTCAAACAAAGAGAACAGGGGAAGCCCCATGTTGCCAAGACTGAAGTTGGGATCAAATGTCTGGATGCATTTAATATTTCATTCCAAGGCTTTCTCTATCCACGTTCTGTGTTTCGATAAGTACACAAAACTAAATTAACTTTTTATTTTACTCCATTCTCCTTACTTCTTTGCTAGCCTTACTCAAATACAGCTCGATGTTTTTCCAAGAACATTGATGGTACATGAACTTCGAAATTCCATTAACAGGGGGGAGAAAATCAAATATCCAAAAAGCAATTAGTATTCAAATTAAGAATCTTTCCTCTTTCCTCCCTACCGTTGCTTATAGAAGTGAATCTTACGTTGCTGACGTTGAATATTCCTCACCCCACTTACATCTGTCAAGAGTAAGCGGTAAGTGAACAAAGGATATATATATATATATATATATAAGGTGTTTTCCTTCATTCTTATTTTCCCCATTCCTTTTTAAAGCTCCTGTGTAACACGTTAATACATGCATAGAAATGTCACTACCCTTGGGGATTTCTCTGGAGAGGTTTAGACGTGGAGTGGTTTAGAAGAACTTTAGGGTAACAGAGGATGTTTCCATTGTCGGTTCATTCCTAGCTACTGAAGACTGAAACCTAAAGTCTCCTTCCTGTTGAGATAACACTTCCTGCTTGTGACCTCACTTCTTTTAATCCCATGAATAATCAAGCAGCTTGGATTCTATCAATGCTAAAGCAACTCCTGTTCTTCCCCTGCCCTACCCCCCCATTCCAAAGGTTTTTCATGATAGTCTGAATGGTATTTAACACGATTTCCGAACAGGAAGAGGGAGAAGTGGATTTATGAGGGGTACACAGAGATGTCAACAAACCTTAAGCACTCTCAGTGTCAGTGGATTGTAATGAGCAATGAGCACATGAGGAAGGGCTGCCAACCTAACATGTGGGTTTACTTTCACAGACATGAAACAACTGGTGACTCTGTCTTCGTACATTTAGCGATGCTCTTTAAAATTTAAGGCTTATTCAGCTTCAAATAATAACAGGATGATACATGAGTTCTAAACAATGTGGGCAAGCAATAATGTAGTTACTTGAGGCACTATGGTACAAGCCAAAAGTCGCGGGTTCGATTCCAAATGAGGTCATTGGATTTTTCATTTGACATAATCCTTCTAGCCGCATTATGGTCCTGGGATCGACTCAGCCTCTAACGGAAATGAGTACCAGGCATCTTTCTGAGGATAAAGGGCGATCGGCTCATAAGACTGACAACCACACCTCCATCTGTGAGCCGATTGTCTAGAAAATGTGGGAGCCTCGACGTCCCACAGTCCTATGGACCACCACGGCCTGTTACAGTGATAGCTTCACTTTATTGCCGTTTATATCACTAGACTTTCTAACCAAACTTACAGAGCAATAGAGCGAAAAGTTAAGACAAGGAAAGAATAAAGGGCCAGAGATAAGAGCTGGGGAAATTTGACTTGAAATGATGTCTAACTCGGCAATCATTGTTTGACTCACGAAGATTTCATATTCTCTGTCTCTGATATGCACTATCAAATGCTGTCACTGGTTTCGGCAGTGTTATGAGAATGTTCGCTGCCTTTATGTTCATGTTTCCACGCCCTACTTCTGAGGCGAGTCTGCCTGAACAAATCTGAAAGGAGGCAGGAAACAGATATAGACGCTACTTCTCTCTTGGAGTACTAAATGGAACTAAGGAGCAGAGTCTGATCTAGTTAGGAATACTTTTGTCCCCGAAGATGTTGTTTTGTATAATGCTGTTTTACACTTTCGATGTTACGAACGTGATTTATCACTGGAGAGGATTTTTCTCTTGTGTGGTTTTGCTATTTACATAGTGCACTACAGACAAACGGAAATTGCTAATGTCTCTCATCAGATAAAGATATTTCGTGGCAAGGCTGCTTAAGAGGTTTAGGCTAATACGAAATCAATTAACGTTCGAAGAAAAGTCTGTGAAGCTGTGGACTTGATTAAACTGCCTCATCGTTGGGTCCAATGGCCGTGAAACTTGGGTCCCTTAAAAGATACGAGTTTCTTAATCGGATGAGAAAGAAATCGACGTGGACTTGGACTGTAAGAGCCAAATTCTCATTATTTATTGATTTCCTTTCTTTCTCTCCGTGGTCTTTAGTCTACAAGTGAACTGTATCGACCGAGCGACCACCGCATACCGACGAAGTTAGTGCTAACTTTAGCGGATAGAGAGTGTTGTCTGTCAGCGCAACGGATTCCCACTGCCGTTAATCTCGGTTTTCTAGACGGCATTTGTTTATTGTTTTTTTCATTATTTAAAATGGTATTTATATTATTATATTAATTTGTCTAATGTAGTTTTTCAATATATAACGCTATTTGTTTCGTTACTTATACTCAGTGCTGCAGTTGTCTGTTTGCAGCCGGGCGCCTTGGACAAGTTTGGAGACCCTGGATGTGCTGCAGAAAATAGACGTTATTAGTTCCTTAATAGACTCTTGTTTACTTCCACTTCAGTGGCGAAACATCTTCACTGAATGCAGAGAGAAGACGTCGGCGTCGACAGACTGGCGTGCTGGGAATTCTAATTTCCGACTCTAGCTCACCGGCGCTTAAAAGACAACGATAGGCGTCTTGTACCCTAAAATGCTCTATATTACTTTTGCTGCCAGGATTACTCAGAGCATTACGTGTGACTGGCGCGATGCGACGTGACATGACTTTTAGAATCAAAAGGTGTCGTGGCCTATTTTTCTGACACACTAAATCGCATTTCACATTTATAAAGGAAATTATTCTCATTTGCGTTTTATAAATTCTGTAGGTTATTCTAGTTGCTCTCCTGTGCCAGAGTAAAAAGATTCGACTCTCTTTATCCTAATCATAGAGGCATGTAAACGTAGGGCTTAATGTAATAATTATTCCATTAACACTTTGTCATCTTTTGACTATAATAATTACATACTACATGTAGGGACGTGTAACAGGTAAGCAACAAATGAGAAATGCGTACAAGATATAGTCGAGAGAAATAGAGAGAAGGTGGCATTATGCAGATATAGGCTTAAACGGGAAGATAACATTAATATTGTCACATGATGAAAGTGGCTATAGACAAGTTTTGAATTGATGACCGGATTTATTTGGCTCTTTGATATAACGAGTGGCTAAAATTTACAGTTCACAGTTACACACACACACACACTAGTATCCACAGTCACGTCTTCACTAACCGTTGCTTGGTAATGGCTTTCAACGGTGAACTTTCCCCGACGTTAGCTACCAGCTTCTCAAAGCAGCAGCTCACAACGACTGAACTTCAGTTTCCTAGCTAATTCGCCAAGCAGCAACTGACTTCTCACTAACTGTCTGACTGACTGATCATGTTTATAACATTTCGGTACGGACCTCGTAGGAAACATGGTTCCTTTGTTGCTCTTCAATTTTGACGGGGAAACATTCTTGTTTGCGGAGCCAATACTTAGCAACGGCTGTTGTATAGTGGTTTATTTAGTGGTTCTTGCCTAGCAACAGGTCTACATGCCATAATATGGCTCTTAAGGTAATACTGTATGAAACTGTGGACTGCATTCTTCGGTCACAGTGTAGTGTCCTGTAGTGGGATTTTGTGAATTTGTCATAGTACCTATTCCTATGCTGTGACAATCGAGTTTGTATGGCGAAATAAAGTTCTCCAAGAAAAACTCTGCCTGCGCATCTTGTTTGCTCTATCTGTACTATGTCCAACCGAACCGAAACAAATCTAGCCAAACATAAGTGATCACACTTCAACATTTTCTTTATGACTATTTCATCAGCAATGTCGATGTCGCCTTTCTTTATAGGCAACTTCTCTGACACTGCTGTAGTGCTACTCGGTTAGGACAGGGCCATCAGGCGATACGACCGCTCTCACAGTCAGTGCACGCATCTAACGAGGTGAAAACCATATTTACGTATGGCCATGAATCAGCTGTGAAGCTCTGCTTCTATTAGTACAACGTTTCAAAGAAGTGAATCTCTCGAAAAAATTGTTATTCCTACAACAACAACGACGACGACGACGACGACGACAAAGACGACGACAACGATGACGACGACGACGACGACGACGGCAAAGATAACGACGACAACGACGACGACAAAGACAACGAGAACAACGATGACGACGACGACGACGACGACGGCAAAGATAACGACGACAACGATGACGACGACAACGACAACGACAACGACGACAAAGACAACGAGAACAACAACAACATACCGCGCAATGATTTTAGATTATTAAAATTTGTATAAGTCTACATCATGTATTCTTCTTCTTCTTCTACCTTGACGGATTAGGCTCTCTGGCCTATTCCTATTCAGAATGAATCTGAGACTATGGATCTGACAGACATTCGACAGGACTCCTTGGACGGGGGATCAGCCCGTAACAAAGTTGCTACATACACAGTACGAAACAAACAGAACAAACGCGGACATACATCCATGCCTCGAGTGAGATATTACGTATTATCGTCTGCTGTTTGGCGACTTCTTAAACAGTTCATTCTTTTATAGGTTACTTAGCAACGTTCTCAGTATTGAGACATAACAGCGTCGGATGGTGGGATGACTGAAGAAATTGAAAGGATTTGAAACGAAACTCCTAGTGACTCGATCTAGACGTAATCCCAGCAGTTGCCTTGGGGGCCTTAGGAAAATCACAAAAACATTCAGTTAGGATAACAAGTGTCCCGACCGGGATACAACCCCAGTGCTTACCTAGAGCGTTACATACAGACCAACATGTTCAGTAAAGGCCTATATTAAACTCGTGTAACGTCCAATGATGTGATATTTGGTGAATAATGAACTAGGAAAGATGTAGAAGCAATCGGTCTTAGCCAGATTTGAGAGTCTATCAGGGCAGACGTCTCGAGGGGACAAGAAAAACAAAGGAACCAGAGAACTTAGTCTACGGGTCGAAATTTGAACCTGAGACTTCACGTGTGGGAATATGAAATGTAAGCCGCTATCCACATTCTGTTCCTCATTACGTAAATTAATAATAATTACAAAAACAAATAATCTGAGGCTGAGCCCTGATTGTCTTTATTTCCTGATCGTTGCTTACTTCACTTACTGTTAAACGATTTCCTTCGAAAGGTTGTGAGTCTGTAAAGGACTACACTGCGTTACATGCGAGAAGACAGTATTCGTCAAGAACAAAGAAGAGAGAGAAGTGGGGAATGCCAGACACTAAATTTGTGGGGACTGCAGCGTGCGAGAGAGGGACCCATGAACAGGAGTGCAGGATCTGAAGGGAGAGGCAAGGTTTCGCACGTAGTAAGGTGGGGCCGAGAAACGAGGCGAGGAAGAATGGGGTTGATTGGATGGTTCAAAAAAATTTCCCCCTCCCAGCCGGTGCTGCTGCAGTATTCATTAAACCTCAGGAAGATTGCGGGTGTACAGTCCGATCCTACGCAACTTGGCATGGCCTGTCTCATATTTAGGTAGATTGAGGTGGGGGAGGGGAGCAGGCTTTCGTGTACCTGATTTTGTTTCGAGTGGGTTATTATAAGACGCTCTCAGGACCAAGAAACTCAGGATAGCTCGTGTCTCTGCCGAGCTTTAAACTGAACACCTCCCACATAATATTCAAGAGCGGCACCGCTAAACTAACCGGCTCGATAGTGTACTTGTATAAGGGTCATTCGGAGAGTAAGGTAAAAGTAAGCTATCCCTGTAACATAGAGACCCATAAGGTTGTGAGACTCTGAGGGTTCCACATTATCTAGACAATTAGTTCACAGGTGGCGGTAAGGTTGTCAGCCTTACACCCCGGCCGCCCTTTACAACCCAGGAATATTCCTGGTACTAATTTCTGTCAGAGGCTGAGTCGACCGCAGGACCATAATGCGGCTAGGCTATCATCACAAGTCTCGTGCAAGATGGGTTCCGAAAATGCTCACGGATGCACATAAAAGGCAGAGAATGGCTTTGAGTTTGAATTTTTCTTAGAACAATACCACAAAGATGCTAGTGAATTTCTGAATCACACCGTATGGGTAACAGAGGATGAAATCTGAGTTTTATGTGTGAATTTTGAAATCAAAGAGCAGTCAAAGCAGTGGATGCACACATATTCGCCAAACAAGCCGAAAAACTTTAAACAAATGTTGTCCGTCATAAATCTGATGGCAGATGTATTCCGGGACAGGAAAGGAGTGCTCATGCTGGAATTCATGCAACAAGGGGGATCACAATAACGTCAAAAGTGTATTGCGAAACACTAGGAAAACAGCACAGGGTCATTCAGAACAAAAGGAGTGGAATGCTGACATACGGTATAGTGTTCCTCCATGACAATGCGCGTCCGCATGCAGCTGCTAGCACTTGAGCACTGCTGGAGCATTTAAACTGGGAGTTGTTTGACCTCCATCCTTACAGCCCTGATCTCTCTCCGGGGGACTATCACCTGTTTACCTACGTGGAGAACTGTTTGCAATCACAACCCTTCAACAATAACGAGGAGTTAATGGAAGGTGTCAAAATGTGTTCGAGCTCACAGGCGGTAGAATTCTTTGACAAGTGCCTCAGTTCCGGCGATGATTTCGTTGAGAAGTAGCTTAAGTATGTACGTACTTTTGTATATAACAAAACTTTCCCATTACTTGTTTTGTTAACAGCTCGCCGATGGTTACTTTCCGAATACAGATTCATATACATGGTAGGAGGTATTCGCCGCTTTGAAAATTAGTACTATGCTCTACCGGATTTTGACACTGTGAGCGTGTAGATGGGTCCAAGCGTTTCGAAAAAATATATTTCCTCCGTCTTCATAGTAGAAATCTTGTCTGTAAACGGAGGCAAATCTGTTGTCCTGGCCCAGAAGAAAGCACGAATTTAACTCACAGCTGACTTACTCTCAACTGCAATGGTTATGGTTTACTTTACACTAAGCTTACATTTGTCTGGATAAACTGAGAGAAAAAGAAAGTCAAAACTCACTGAGGATATATCTGTTTGTCTCTTTCTCACGCGTTTCACTGCTCTGGTTCTTCCGTCCTAATGTACAATCTGCGAACACAAGTGTAAGAGAAATAAAGTAAGGCCTTTATGTTGTAATTCAAGTAATCTCTTATCTTCTCGCATATTTCAAGAGGACACAAAGCCAAGGTATATAGCTTAACATTGTTATTTACCGTTGCTTACGTAGCTACAAAATCTAATCTCCCTGTCAGAGGGAGAACCAGATATCCCAGGTATTTGAAAACAGAGCTCTCATCACAAAGACCCCTCTCTTCCCCTATTCTCCCCACCACCAAACTGGACTGCATCCTGATTTATGTTCACGACCCATTTTCGTAGATCCATTATGCGATTTCTTCCGTTTGTGTGCACTCCCCCAAATTGTCTATTCCAAGATATTTTTGAAGTGAAGATGTGTTAAAGAGGTAAGAATATTAGATAAAAAGCAGGACAGATGCATAAAAAAACGTTATGTATTATTTTAAACGTGTAGAAGGAAATATAAGAATGGGCTGACCATTTTCTAAAAGTGGAATATGAAGGAAGTGCAAAACAAATGCGAAAACGCAAACCGAAATGGGAAGGAATTTACATAGGCGTCTAAAGAGGGTGCTGAGATTACAAAACTAGCAGAGAAACGAATATACACCATTTTTGAACTGAATAACAAGAAATATACTGAAGAGCTCGATGTAGCGGTAACGGTCTAGACTTGTATCCGGTTGTTGCTTGTCTCGAATCTCGACAGGGGCACCAACTATTCCATGTCTTCCGTGGTTTTTTCAGTCTCTTCAAGCAAATTTCACCGTAGCACTCAGATTAGGGCAGGAATGATTATTTCAAAATCCTTTCCATTTTATCAATCGTCCAGTCATCCTACGTCATATGGTCTAAACATTGAGAGCCCATTAAATAACCCACAAATGAGGAAAGATCCAAGGCATAATTGGGTTGACCATATGAACAAAGCAGCTCTGAGAAGAAGTCATCGCCTCTTTCCTTTGACACGACACGAACCGCATAGAAAACGACGCGTCCAACCATTTTGTTGTTGTGCGTGTATTCGTTTCCTAACTGCGATAGGGAACATGACATGTAGACGTACAGACAGCAAGATGATCTCATTTGACTCATTCTACACAGTGTGTCCGGGTTCTGTTACGACTGTGTTCATTAAAAATACATGATGTGAATTATTTCAAAGTAGGAAAGTAGACTAAAATAAGGAAGCGAAAGATATGTAGGATAGATAAGAAAGGAGAAAACGAAAGTGTAACGCATTTAGAGAGCCGGATAAAAGACATATAAATCAATGATAAAAGTGTCTATCGGCTCTGTTTCGAGGGGACTAGCCAATGACGTCGTGTAAGAATATTTTAAAACTCTAAAAGGCAAATTCTTGACCGCCTCTGTGATCGAGTGGTCAGAGTTCTTGCCTACAAATCCAGAGGTCCGGATTCGATTCCTGGCGGTACCAGATTTTCTGAGAAGTAGTGGGTCTGGAACGGGGTCCACTCAGCCTAGTAAGGATAATTGAGAAGCTATTTCAAGGATATAGCGGCTCCGGTCTAGAAAACCGAGATTAACGGCCGTGGGGATCCGTTTCGCTGACCACGTGACACCCTCTATCCACCAAAGTTGGCACTAACTTCGCCGACAAGCTGCGGTTGCACGGTCGGTATAATTCGCTTGCTGACTACAGGCCACGGAGATTTTTTTTGTTTTTGTAAAAGGTAATTTCTTCACTGTGATTAACTAATTAAGAACTGTGCCATGAAGTCGTAGGGGGGACGTAGATGTATAGATCCACGTATTCTTGATCTCGGCACTACTAGTTGGAAGCGAGCGGTCACCTTTATGCCCCGGTAGCTTTACCCCCGGGGAAAGAGCCCCAGGTTTCAATTGGATGGGAGTCTGGATGGGCCCCAGTACCGGTCTGGACAAAGTGGAGAAGAGAAAAATCTCGCCCTTACCGGGACTCGAACTCCACCTCCCGGCAGTCCAGACCGTAGCCAGTCACTATACCAGCTCCAGTGAAATTCTGAGATATTTAATCTTCTGAGTCGGTGGAATGCTGTAGTTGCTCTGTGTAGATAATTTTGAATTGAGAAACCGCTTTTGGTTACCCCTAGACAAGCTGGTGTAAAACTTTTATTGTTCCTTTAACATATGACTGGAACAACGAAGGCAGCCGTCTTATCCCATACTCCACTTCGAATGAGCCCAATACAATTCAAATGATATGCCTAGATATTCGATTTTCAAAAGAAAACTCCCTTTTGTCGGCGAAAAAGGAGAGCGAAGAAGGCAAAGTGATCCGAGAGAATTGTAAAAGAAGTTTTTACAGTTACTGGATAGCGGTTCGTCAGCATCACACATTTTGATCTCAGGAAACTCTCAAAGGCTGGACATTTACCAGGTGATGTGCACAATAGTAGGCGTCGCAAAGTGACCGTATGAACACGAATTTTCTCGCCACCACGCGAGTTCAAGGAACTCGTACAAATGAGGTTCTTCTCATAGAGCCAGTAACCAGCAAATCCATACTCAGTTTCTCTACGATCTAGCTTAATATTGTCCTTCCATCTAAGCCTGAAATATATTTATTATAATTAACTTATCATTTCGTTGTGAGAGAGCACGTGGTAGCATAGTTAGTTGAGGCACTATGCTACAAACAGGAAGGTCGTTGGATCGAGTCCCCATGAGGTGGATTTTTTCAGTTTAGCTAATCGTTCCAGACGCACTATGGCCCTGGGGTCGACTCAGCCTCTAACAGAAATGAGTACCAGCAAGATTCTTGGGGGTAAAGGGCGGCCAGCGCGTAAGGCTGACAACCTTACCGCCATCTATGAGACGATTGTCTAGAAAATGTGGGAACCTCAACATCACACAACTTTATGGACTTCCACGGCCTGTTACAGGAATAACTTTACTTACTTTTTTCGTTTTAAGTGATGATTTAATTACGCAAATACATTTATTTAATTAAATATTTTGTCTTAAAATATCAACACGAAAGTATCATCAATGTGTTAATCTTAGCAAAATAAAAATTAAAACGAAAGCGAGATAATTAGCTTGGTTTTAATTTATTTGTGCTTTCTTAACGACGCGACATAAGAAGAGATGGTCTGTGACCATATATGTGTGTTACATGACTGTGTTCTAACGCCATCATGTACTTACACAAGTGTACAGCTCTGTTTTGGAACTGTGCCATCTGAAATCTAAAGTATTATTTATTATCATGGCTCTAGAATTACTTACTTGGCCTTGGCCGGTTTTTCCTTTTCTTGATCCTATACACAGTCGGTAGGACTCACTGGAAGGGGGATCAGCCTGTCGCAAGGACTCTTACCTACACACAGAACAACAAAAACACAGAATAAACGCACATAATACAGATATTCATGATTTGAGTGGGATTCGAACTCACGATCCCAGTGTTCTAGCGGGCGAAGACAGTTTATGCCTCAGACCGCGCGGCCACTGTGATCGGCTAAAAAAAAAGTAATTTAATTCGTTTTAAAGGAGAAAGGGGGGAAAAGAAATGAAAGAAGGAAAATGATGAAGAATAGGAAGACAATGATGAAAAACAAACGTACAACAGAAAATAATTCCCGTTGAATATCAAAGGGCTTTTCTACTAGTAACGGTTCAAACAGCAAGTGCAAGTAGGACGGCCCCCTGAAGTTTGAAATGTTGCACTGGAGACGGATTGAGCCGTCTTCTCATATGCGCTCGACCACCTTTATTTGAAATTTAATTTCCGGTCGGTAAACTGACCTGTAGGTCTCCGTCTGTGAGTGTGGGGGTCATTTACCCTGTGACAATGCACGTGTGACCACAAGAGCTGCCTGCTCTTTGTCACAGGTATAGTGACACCCGATGTGAAAGGTCTGCACTTCGATATCACAACGGCATTATGAACATTATCACTATACAGAACATTTAAACTTTCCGCGGTGGCCACCGTCGCCATTAGAGCCGCCACGTCGTTACTTGGAATAGGCCCCCAAGGAACGTAACATATTCAGACATGAGTATTTAATTACCTGTCATTCAGTGTTTACTGAACTCCGTTTAAAATCCAGTCTAGTGAGCGGATTGTTCGACACTATCAACACACAGAACTTTAACTAACTGCATGACTGACTGACTACCGAACCTACTCGTTTCTTAAACTGTGGGCTGCGACCCTTCAGGGGACACTACCTACTGTAAAGAGGTGTCCTGAGTTCTCAATAATTATTTTAAAATCACTGTAGTTGTGTTCACACATATTTTTAACAAATCAATAACAGAAACATTTAATAGCGTTCAGCACGTGCACGGGGGACGTAAAGCTCTTAAATTCGCGCTATCACCGCACAACCTGACAGCCCTGCAACAATGTGCAGAACTGTATTTTTCACCGAGTGACGGGGAAGGGGGTGGCCATATTTATGTATTGCCTTAGGGGGTTTGCGGAATCACAGTTACCCCTGAATTAACTAATTAACACCGTAAACTATATAACTAAATAACCAATTAATTAACTAACTCTCGACTGATTGTCTAACGAACCAGCCACATAACTCTGAAGCAGGAACTGTCTCCGCTCGCTCGGACGCTTGGATCGTGGGTTCGAATCCCACTTGAGGCATGGATGTCTGTAATGTATGCGTTTATTCTGTGTTTGTCTTGTCCTATGTAGGTAGCGGCCTTGCGACGGGCTGATCCCCGTTTAAGGAGTCCTACTGACTGTGTAAAATATCAAGAAACTGAAAAATCGGCCAATGCCCAACAAAGATAGATTAAACATTGAAGGGATATGGGGGGGTTTTACTTTTAATACGAAGGTGCTCGTTTGCATTTACTTATTTATACGGACCTGCTCCTCTACTCGCAATTATCCTTAGGAAGGATTAAGATTCTGAGATTTCTGCGACTGGCTAGGTGGTTCGTATGCGAAATGAAGCAGAGAAAGAGCGTAGGATAGGATAAGTAATATGTTAGGGCGTACGTGGCACAGGGAAACAAGACAATGCATGGCCAAGAGATATATTTTCTTCTGGGAGGTAATTTCGTGTGACACAGTGCCACCATCCCATCAGAAGAGTTCAAGAGCAAACCAAGCAAATTCTTGTATTACTCTTTAACCACGAAGATGGAGGTAGTACTTTCTTCCATCATGTTTGTGATCTTCTACAAGTCTATACGGTGTCATCGCCCAGAAGACAGCATTCTTCCTAGCCACCGCTGTGAGAAGCACAAATCGACAACAGATGGCCAAAATCGCAACTGCTATTAGGGAAAACCTTGAGGAAGCAGAACATTTGGGACTGGTGAGAGATGGCCGCCAGCCTGCGAGGACGTGAGCCAGGATGCAGAGTAACGTTCACTGTTGGAAGACATTACCAAGCAGAACAGTGAAGACGTCGATTGAGAAAAATAATCTTTGTGTGACAGTGATTTGTGAAGTGTAGCCACGAGTTGTGCGTTAAAGTCTCCAATAAATCCCGCTACAATTCTAGACCTAATCTATAGTCGTTCTATCGCGTCACAACACCAATCGTCGTGTTAATTCTGAATGTTTTTGTACCTATACAATTGTAATTAATATCCGTTTTTCATTTCTGAGTGATTTTCAAAGGCGTTGGCCTCCAGATTTCAGTTCTTACAGATTTAGGAATATTGCTCAGTCTGTGGTATTTAAATGAAATCTACTCCAAGAAAAGAAATTACGTTCTCTGCTTTGTGGCCAATTTTTAGCAAATAGCTGAAGAAGGAATGTAATGCTTCCCTAAGAGACACAGACAGAGAACCATACATATATCAGTGCAAGATGCAAGGCGCCTGTCGAATCAGCAGCTTCGGCTACTAGCCTATTTGAATAGTCTACCTTCCTCCAAACGTCCAAATGAAAAACGTGACTGTAACCTTAGAGCAGGATTTCAAGTCCTGTATATATTTGACCAGACGTGTAACAATTGATCAGAGTGTAGCAACACTGACAACACTGTATGATACTGCCATTTCTCGGATTAGTTTCCCTCAAGAGAGCACAAGATCACCTTAAGAAGAACAAACATTAAGGAGGAAAAAAGCAGAAAAGAATGGCAAAGGGGTGATATAAATAATGGATGGATCAAAGACAAAGAAAACAGTGAACTAGAGCCATGAAAGGAAGCAGGGAGAGTTTGAAGACGGAAGGATAGAACGAGAGGATGAGTAACAACAAAGGGAGGACAACGCAGGATTAGCGGAGCGGAAAACAAGCAGAGCTGGCTGGGTCGGAGTTCTCTACCGCAATCAACTAGCCCTGCTCTCTTGGCGCGCGAAACCAAAAGGAACAAACGAGCGGACTCAGACCTGCATTCCTGTGACTTGGGAGAGTACGTGAACCCCAAGGAACTGAAAAGCGTTGACCATTGTCATCCTGTACTGTTTACGGAAACAGTAGTTTAAATTTGTGCTCCATTTGACTCAATTCATCATGGCTGTGACGTTGCACAATGAGAAGTGGGAAAAATCTTCAAAGTTCTGCGTGAGATTTGATGTTCTCACGGCAGTGATTACGAAGATCATGGTCTTCTGGAATATGACGCCGTATAGTTTGGCAGGTCTTTACCGACGTGTGGGAGTGAATTACTGCCTTCGACTTCAAAATATAAGAGTAAGTGTAAGAATACACTGAGACATCGTTAAACATCTACCAGACTATGCACAATCACATCCCAGGAGACAAGAATCTCCATTAGCGTGTTCATAAACATTCATGGATTAGGATGATAATGTGGCGTGCCGCCAGAAAGCCGGAATTGTTGAGGAGATCAGAGTTGATTTCCTACGCAACGACCAACATTCCCGGCGACAACGCCTAGGAATCAGAACGCATCCATTGCTATACAGCAGCTAGCAATATCCAAGCAACGAATTGTTTGAAGCACCGTTTGCATAACAGAGGGTGAGATTAAATACTTCGACAAGGTATTCCGTATTCAGTCCGTGTGCAAGTTATAACAGTCCAACTTCTGCCAGAGACCAACAGAGATGCCCGTGTGGAGGCGGGCTCGAATACCTCCACCTTGACCCTGCGAGTCGTAGGAGGCGACGAAAAGGAAAGTCTCAAATTTGAGACACTAATATGTGGTCTCGAGTACCAAGGGACTCGGACCCGAGAAAGACTGCGCTGGCATGAACCAGCAGCATATACAAAAGACAGATCCGTCCTCTCCTTAGAGAGGGCGCCCCATAGAAACAAGACCGTAGGTGTCAAAGAGTAATAAATATCTGGTCATGAGCTCCAGATGAGGCTCGGAACCAAGACAGACTGGCCGGCTGACCATCAGTCGCAGACTCAGAACAGAAGAGTCCGTATCCGATGACAGCTAAGGACAGCTTAACTCCGAGCGGAGCAGAAGACACTTCACCAAGATCAGCGGTGCAAGTAATTGTAATAGTGAAGAGGAAACGTCTGACGTCCTTATAAATTAAGAATAATTGTACTTGTGAGTGTCAAAAGTGACTGTCCAATAAAAGTATTCGTTCAAATCCGAGAACCCATACAATTTCTTGTCGCGTTGCCTAGCAAACACGCGACAATATTGTGGTCTTCTAGGTTATGATACCGTATATTTTGGTAGGTTTGTACCGACGTTTCGGAAGAATATATTATCTCCATCTTTTATCCCGAAATGCTGGTACCCACCTGACTGATTTCCCGTCCGCCTGACTATACAACTAACTTAGTGATGCAATATATGTTTGAGCATAGATTTCATATATTTACTAAAACTAAAAAGGCCGCGCCATAGCTCAAGCAGTTAGTCGCTAGTTTCCCACCGCGGCGGCCCGCGTTCGATCCCGGGTCTGGTAAAGTGGGATTTGTGGTGGACAAAGTGGCGCTGGGGCAGGTTTTCTACGAGTACTTCGGTTTCCCCTGCCAATCTTCATTCCACCAATTGCTCCACAATCACCCTCGTCTATAATCTGGGGCTGGTACAATAGGCCAGAAGTGGCGCAGTACAAGGGACTTAGTCCCACCCCACTAGCAATAAAAAACATACTGAAACTAAAGCTTCTTTACGTCGATCACAGTGACCGCGCGGTCTAAAGCATGAACTGTTTTCGCCCACTCGAACACCGGGTTCGTGGGTTCGAAACCCATTCAAGGCGCGGATGTCTGTATTTTGTGCGTGTATTATGTGTTTATGTTGTTCTGTGTGTAGGTAGCGGCCTTGCGAAGGGCTGATCACGGTAATGAACCTTCGCGCTCCATAAAATGCTGGGAAATTCTTGAGTAGCTGTACAATTCGCGGCTTTTCAAGAAAGGTTCAGCTCCATGGGTGCATGCACGAATAAATGCGTGAATGAATGAACGAATGAATAATAACAAATTCATTACTCTCTAAATACCGTATTTGACTGTATGAGACAGTTCGACCCACTTCACTTCACAACATTTCTCTACGAAACGTAGAAGGAAAGAAGGCGTATTTGAATTTTATTCTGTTACTCCTTTCCTACAGTCGTTTCTTTCTCCTCCTCTTTCTCTTCCTTCTTCATCCTCTGTTCTACACCCTTCTCATAGTTTATTTTATTTCTCTCGCTCTTTCTTCAGTGACATGAGCCACAGAACTATGCTTTAAGTATCTGGCGCTTCAAGCCACGCTGTATGAGAATTCCGTTTGTTCTCCTCCGAGCCACGGAACAATAGCCACAGCACGGGATGGACGGACCACACTCGAGCCATGCGGTAATCGGATGAGTTTGCTGAACTCAGCACTATTTATCGCCTAAGCCATATCGCTCCATTAACATAATGGAAAGGCCCCAGCAAGCACTGCTGCTGTATAGCGATCACATTCCCTAATTCCAGCTGAAGCGATCTGGTAACCCAGGTGTGAGCTCACAGCATGTATCCATTCTATTGCATAATTAGGCTGGAATGAAGCGGGTTATATACACCTATATCTCTCACTCTATAAAAATTGCAGGCATATAATCTTCTACGAGTATCCATACATATGATTGCCTAACTTTGTTTTCTAGTAGTCGCCAATTCTGCTTTTTATTCGGAAGGTCTCATGTTCGAATCTCTGATACAAGACCTGCTATGTTGATAGAATATTTTCGTGGGTTTCGACAGTGTCTCTACACAAATGCTAGGATAGTAGCATTACCCATACTTTTTTCTTCCACTTCGCTCCAACGTTGGAGCACAGGGCTGATTTCTCAGTTTCATTGATCATTTTTACAGAGGGTAGGACCCCTTGGGCGGGTGATCAGTTCATTGCAGGCCTCTACCTAAACACAGGACAACACAAACACAGAATAAACGCATACACATACCAAACATCCATGTTTTGTGTGGGATTCGAAACCACGATCCCGGCTTCCGAATGACCGAAGACAGTTCATGCTCCGCTACCGTGACCGGCTTAACCAACTTAACCTGCTATTTATAATGTGTAGACTGAAATCCCTCTTCGCCCGCTCAAATACTGGATCGTGTGTTCGCATCCCACTCGAGGCATGGATGTCCGTGTGCTGTTATTCTGTGCTTGTGATGTTTTGTGTGTATATAGCTAACTTGCGTCTGGCTCATTCCCGTCCAAGGAGTCCTACCGTCTGTGTATGGATTAAGGCTTGTAGAGCCATAGATAGATAGATAAACAAATGGATAGATAAGACTCAAATCCCTTACATAACATAAATTAAAAATTAGAAAAAAAAACAACTTGAGATTACCACTAAAATTCCAGAATAGGATTCATGCAACTGTTATCAAATAATTTTAGATATACTATTTTGGCCTATTTTCCGAGACGTGTCTCATCCGATAAAATAGCCTATTATTTCCATCATCCGGCGATGTTTCTCAGCCGATAAAACAGCCAATTTAACTCACATGGAATCCCGTTTCACAGTCGTCAAAGTAAGTAATTGGATCAAAAGTCACTACGATTGCTTCCACTCAGGCCACTTTCGATCCACAATTTATTGTACATTTCGCTACTATACAAAGCGTACAAAATGGGCCCTAAGACCAACAACAAATCAATCAATCAACATATGAGCTTACGAAATTTTAGGTGAAGTAGAAAGTAGCTTCAAAGAATACAGGATATTTAAACTTAATGTGACTGTAAATCACCAGGCAATGAATCCATCTTATATTTGATCTTCCAAGTGGGCGCTAATTCTCATCTATTTCCCTTTCATCTAAGCATAATAACATCATCCACAGGAATGAAACTTTTAAGACCAAAATATGGCAGTATGAGGTGTAATTTGTGCAGCCCTGTTATTAATGTAACAAAGTTAAAAAGCGGATGTAATTTAAGTTATGCATTATCATTTCAGTTCTCAGTAAGCAAAACAGTTTGTGAGTTTATGAGCGGCACAGCTTGCCGGAGCCGTCACAGAGCTATATAACAGTATCTAAACTGTCATCTTCATCAGAGTTACACTGCATTGTGTTCCGTTCTCCCCACCCTAACCTACCCTTCTCTCGAACAAACAATAACACCAATCCGGTAAATAGTTTTGCTCCACTGGAACGGGCTGTTGCTAAGACAACGAACGTCATCAACTCCAACAAAAAGACTGTCAAGTTCTAGTCTTAAAGTAGGACGGCTACTTCATCCCTTCCAGCCCTGTTACCTGCATTTCTTGCTTTTCTAGGTTTCAATGTTATTGTGTTATGGGAATGTGAGAGACAATCTGATTTAAGTCTGGATGTGTTCCTTGTCAGATTCGATATCTTCGCATGTTCGTGTATCCCCACCCCCCTTGTTTAAACGCAGTATCGCCAGAAATGTTCAAAGGCTTTCCTTGAATTGTATCACTTGTTTTACAAAGCACAAAAATATTGTTATGTAATACAAGTGACTGCCTCTGTGGTCGAGTGGTCAGAGTTCCTGAGGTCCGGGTTCAATTCCCGGCACTACTAGATTTTCTGAGAAGTAGTGGGTCTGGAACGGGGTCCACTCAGCCTCGTGAGGATAATTGAAGAGCTTTTTCAAGGAAATTGCGGCTCCGGTCTAAAAACCGAGATTAACGGCCGTGGGGATTCGTTGCGCTGACCACGTGACACTCTCTATCAGCTAAAGCTGGCACTAGCGGCGATCGCTCGGTCGGTATAGTTCGCTTGTGGACTAAAACCACGGAGTTCCTTTTTTGTGTAGTATAAGTGACTAAAGATATGGGGTCGGATTGGTGACATAACTCATAACTACAAGAAATATAACAGCCCCATTGTTTTACACACTATAAAGATCACTGTAATTGCAGAACATATAAAGTCTTCTGTGTCTTTATTGGTCGTTTCCTGGTATCGGATCCTAGCAAAACCATCTGTTAATGCCATTACTGGGTGGCGAATATCCCACAACTAGCTGAAGTCCAAGTCACATTGCAACTGACCGTCAGTCAGTCAGTCAGTAAGTCTTGGTGTCGAGCCCCATCTGGGGCTCATGACCATACGTTTATTACTGTTTGGCATTTACGGTCTTGCTTTTGTGGGACGCCCTCTCTGACGAGAGGATGGGTCTGCCTCTTGTATATGCTTCTGGCCCTTGCCAGAGCAGTCTTTCTCGGGTCTGAGTCCCTTGGAACTCGCGACCATATTTTACTGTCTCAGATTTGAGACTTCCCTTTTCGTCGCCTCCTACGACTCGCAGGGTCACGGTGGAGGTATTCGACCCCGATTCCACACGGGGGAACTAGCTAAACCTAAATTTGCCCTTTTATGACCTCTTGGCACGGACCGCTTAGAAAACACCGCTCATTTTTGTACTTCAGTCATTGCCGTGGAAATAAGTTTGTTTGCGAAGCCGTTACTCACCAAAAGCTTTTGTATATTTGCTTATCTCGCGCTCATTTTCCAGCAACGCGTCTACATGCTACAATACTTTCCCGAACAATGCCTCGAAAGGAATGCAGGGAAATATTATTTCGCAGGTAACTTAACGACTCCTCTCTGCTGCATGGATTACACTCTGTAGCTTTAACTGTGGGAGTGTGAATGAACTGGGAAGGACATGGAAGAAATATGCCATTCCGGCGTACCTAGGAGTACAGAAGGATAAAATGAAAAATCTTAGTCAGTAGAACTTTCACTCAGGGTCCACAATCGAGCTCTGTGCCACCTGAGTAAGAAGCATGCGGCATTTCATTAAGTGCTCATAACAAATCACTTGAGACTATATCGGAATGCAAGTAGCTGAGAACAATACTAACTAAATAAAATAACTAACTTCAGGGAGCTGAGCCTTTCTGCCAGTTGTGCAGCTACTCAAGAACTTCCCAGAATATTATGGAACCCCGGAGGTTCATTCCCGTGTTCACGACTTTTTCCGCTGGTCCCTATCCTGAGCCAGATCAATCCAGTCCATAGCACACCATCGTATCTCTCTAAGATCAATTTTAATATAACCCACTCACCTACGTCTTGGTCTTCTCAGTGGTCTCTTTCCTTCTGGCTTTCCCACCAATATCCTACACGCATTCCTCTTCTCCCTCATTAGGTGCTACATGCCCTGCCCACCTCATCTTCCTTGATTTGATCATCCTAATTATACTTGGAGAAGAGAACATGTTATGAAGATCCTCATTATGCAGTTTTCTTCAACCTCCTGTCACTTTACTAACAGACTGAAATTAGTTCCTTGACAAAATTAGGATAAAATAAAACATGATATTACTATTATTTTTCAGATCGAAAATTGTAATCATTTGCCTCTTTTCCACAACACTAGAGATCAAGATATATAGAGCAATAAGTTTGCTATTTGTTCTGCATGTTAAAAACACACTACCTCACTTTGAAAAAAGAGTATGAATTACAAGTAGTAATTTTTGTTATCCCAGTCCTAGCTATGGAAAGTACTATCCTTCTAATATTTAACGTCGTATAGTCTAATAGATGTTTACCGACGTTTCGGAGGAATTAATTCCCCCCCGTCTTCAAGTCTGAAGGGTAAAGTAAGCAAGCGAGCCTTTGCATCATTACTCAGCTTACTGATCGACAATGCAGATGGAGACCGCAAGTTACACCGAAACTTCTGTACAATTCTACCACGTCACAGGACATCATATACCAGAATATATAAACAGTAGTTCATGAAAATATTTAAAGGTAAAAAACATTAAATTAAAGGGCAATCCAGACTTTTATGTAACGAGAAACTTCATCATTACACTGTCCATGTTTCATTGTTAGAGTAGTGAAACATTGAGTTGGGTTATCCTGAAGGATACAAGGAATGCATACAGAAGTTTGGTGGGGAAACCCGCAAGACAATGCCAGATAATAAGGCCTAAAAATAAATCCGAGTACGCCATTGAGAAGGATTTAAGCCAGAATATGGAAGGTGGATAAACCTGGGACAGAAACGTGCCCAGTGACGCGCAGTGTTGTTCTCACTGCAGACATGAAGGAGTTTAAGCGGAAGTGCGTGCTGTTGGGATCTACTGGGATATCTTGTTTGGCGTGTAGCGGTGCTTTCTGGAAGCAGCGTAAACGCGGCGGTTTCTGTGTTCACTAGAACAGGTGTTGCTCCTGGTATTCAGAGTAAGGCAAAACTTGCAAAATGTGCAGCGAACCCTTGTTTACCCACCCTTATCGGTTACCTGCGCGGTAACTCTTCCTTCTTGATGCCGCTTTTGTCACTGTTCCCTTCTTCAGTTCGCTGTTACTATGATCCACGCAGCGCTATTCCCTTAACAATTTATTTTTCAATTTTCACTCCTGTCAGGGAAGGTTTACTTCCCCTCCCCTTGCCTTCCATCTCTGCTTCTCCTTTTTCCTTCCACCCTGTGCATCCAGCCACCATGACTCCCGGCTTTTCCTTAAGTCCTTTGTGCCAACAAGATCGGGAATTTTTACCGAGAAATCAGCCATACATTAGAAAAATACAAGTGATTCCAAGTAAGGATGATTCTAGATGTACAAGCCACGCTCAGCTCTATTCCACCGAGACCTGTGTGTATTGGATCTACAGTGTGGATCTGAAGACGTCTTCAGAACGCGTGTTCTCTTCAGGAGTAGAATACTGTACCGGAAATCTCGCTATACGTCAGCGAGAACAAGAAATGACGCACGTATCGACTTAGGATTTGAGGTTCTCACAACGTCGGTTCTGGGATATAACGACGTGTAGTCCGTTGAAAGTCAACAGACATTTCGGAGGAACATATCGCTTTCATCTACAGGGTAGCCCTGTTTCCGCTTGTTTTCACGCTGCTTTCTTGCTCGGTTTAATCCTCGATCCTGAAGATGGAAGTGATATACTACACGGCATTATATCCCAGAAGATAGTACTCTTCTTGCGGCGCACAGAATGTCAGTCTATAACAGCAGTATGGCGTCACACCTCAGAAAAACTATCTTCATGATTTCATCATGTTTACTTTAAAAAACTAAAATTCTGTTTATAGGTTTGGTTTAGTTAACTATACTATGTGCCTGACAAGGCAGTCATTGGAGAGTGCCCCTTCTTCATATTCGGAAGCTACAGGCTTCAAATCCCGACCGAAACCGGAAATTATGAGCGAGGTTTTAGTGAATTTCCTGTCTGTCCACGCAAATGCAGGGTTAACAACTCAAGTTGGGCCATAACCTCTTCCTTCCGCATCCTTTCCACGTCATTAATCAATAATAATCTAATTATTCGACGCTACATAGGCTGAGCTACACTACAGAACTCACTGTGACGCCGAATTTATACAGCGTAGTATGAGAGAAAGCCGATCACAGTGATCGCGCGTTCTAAGGCATGGACTGTCTTCGCCCGCTCTAACACTGGAGTCGTGTGTTCGAATCATACTCGAGGGATGTGTGTGTCTATGTACTTTTATTCTGTGTTTGTGTTGTTCTGTACATAGGCAGATGCCTTGGGACTGGCTGATCTCCCATCTAAGGAATCCTACCGACTGTGTACAGGGCCAAGGCTCAACAAAGGACTGTAGAGCCATAGATACATAGAGAGATAGACAGATAGATAGACAGATAGATAAATAGATAGAAAAAAGATGAGAATAGTTAACGCACGAATAAGATTTCAGAAGGGAGCCGCCATGTTTAAATTACTATTTCCGGTAAGGTACTTTTCTTTAAGATCTGAGGAAAACCTTAAAAATTGTTTGAATAATTAACCTCGGCCAAGGTGGAAAGAGAGTGTCTCTTGGATTCGTAGTAGGTGGGATAATCATTCTGATTGGACATTCATTATATTACTATTATGGCATGTTTCGCCTTAAATAATTTGAAATAAAGGAAATATTGCTAAATACAAATACCAAAATGTGAGAAGGACAGAAATACTTTAAGACATAACCGACTTTAATCACAGTTTAGATAACAATTCAGCCTGATTTCATGACAGCTGCTGCAGAATGCAACGACATTGAACCTTCTGAGTAGCGAATTGGTGAGACTTTGCACTACAAGAAAAGAAAACGAATTAACAGAGAAGTGAAGCCAAAAATTGGTCTATCGCGGAGATCTTGTCCCTTCGAGTGTTATGGGCTCTTTCTACTGCACACATAAAATGGGAAACTAAATGGGAAAACATTTTTGTAAGTCTTCCTATCAGTCAGCTTGTTTAATATCCTAATCAAAATAACGGAGTTCACTAAATTTCAGTATCAAATTTCTATTCCAACATCTAAAAAAATTAAAGCTATCCCTGTAACAGGCCGTGGAGGCCCATAGGGTTGTGAGTGGTCGAGGTTCCCACATCGTCTAGACAATCGGCTCATAGATGGCGGTGAGGTTGTCAGTCTTACGCGCCGGCCGCCCTTTATGCCCCAGGATGATTCCTGATACTCATTTCTGTTAGAGGCTGAGTCGACCCCAGTGCCATAGTGCAGCTGGAAGGATTGGGTAAATTGAAAAAATTCACCTCAAAGGAATCGAACCAGAAACCTTCCGGCTTGCAGCATAGTGCCTCAACAAGCTACGTCACGCCGAAAAAATTTAATTGTAGTTCGGATTGGTTCAACATATCACTCATACAACATTAAGTTCTAATTCATTTATCTATATTATTAATTATTGACTGCGATAAAGAATATTTCGAATAATAAACAATAAACCTAAGGTGTAAAATTCTTGTTTAAAATACACTATAATATAACGTATATGAAAGAAAATATATTTTATATTCTACGAGTTATATTATGTCCGGTAAGATTAAATTTGAAGCAATGTATCTATAAGAATTGAATTTGTCTGCAACAAATAAACGTCAGAGTCGACGGAGTATGTAAGATCGTAAAAAATTCACTTAGAAAATATTTTTTAACTTTTTGAAAATATTTAATTCTTGTCTTATGCAACTATTGCCCTTTATAGTGAAAACAAAACAATTAAATGTCAGATATTATTATCTGAAAATAGTGAACAATACTAATCCGTGAGTCGCTAGATTACAGACTGACAATTCACATGAATAACTAAGCGGAATTTTCTTGTGGACTGCGCTTAAAAGTCGAATCGGAATAAAAATGGGGGGGGGGGAAAGAGAGAACCCTGGGTAACGACAAGAAAATGGAATTCAAACATTTCAAAGTTTCTTAATCTTAAATACATCAAAAAGAAGTATAAGCAGTTCTCTTCTCTGTCTAAGAATGAGAAAGCGAACTTATTTTCTTTGTATTATTCACGATTTCTTCCCTCCTACATTTTTGTGCAGTTTCTTGTTGTGAAGATCCCGGCTCGTACATTTCCTTTCAGTACGAAACTGTGGCAGAGTCGAATGGGGAGTTGGTTATGGAGGAAGGTTTGAAGCAGAAGTGAAAGTGGCGGTGGCTTCTTTTAAAGGGGCCTATACACGTACGAGTCTGGCTCGCGAGTCCGTCTCTGCGAGCTTGACTCGGGAGCCGGGCTCGGATTAATTTCACCACAAACGCATGAACTGACTCCCAACTTTGCGATCCACATACAGACGTGTTTGGCTCATTGGAACCTGAGCCGAATCGGACTCGCGAGCCAGACTCGTACGTGTATGGGCCCCTTAAGCCGTTATCCCAGCATAAACCACGAAAGCCCGTCACCAACCAACATGACTCGTGCGGAAACTGCTGTAATTTGTATCTGAGAGGTGCTCTTTTCAACCTCGCGTGTACCCGCTATCCTAGCGGAAGTCTTCGTGGTTGTCCTCAGTTCCGCCAGGAAGATCTCGGTATAGTATTGTCACGTGTCCGGGGTTCCGTGACTAATAATGACGGATTCTGAATTGAATGAGTAGATGTATTAACTCCTTCTACTACTGCCACTCTTAATTACAACCAATTAAAACAGCTCACCACCAATGACTGCCTAAGACTCGCTTCATTCCTTACTGGACTACGAGTGTCTTTTCTTCCACGGTACACAAAATGTATA
Organism: Cryptotermes secundus; assembly: GCF_002891405.2. Lineage (NCBI taxonomy): Eukaryota > Metazoa > Arthropoda > Insecta > Blattodea > Kalotermitidae > Cryptotermes > Cryptotermes secundus. The sequence continues at coordinate 943,605 of NW_019728500.1, read as the reverse complement.
CAAAAGTATGTAGTCTACACAACAATATTCTGTATTTAAAATAAAGTGGAAACTATTATATCAATATTTGTCTTTATTGACGCTACATGTTTCAACCCTTGTACTGGGTCATCATCAGACGTACAGTGATATCAGACTCAGTTGTTGAATTGCATCTAACAATTTACATCTAATTCTTCAATAAGGATCCTTATTGGGCACTTAGATGTTTTTAAATATTTGTTAGATGCAATTCAACAACCGAGTCTGGTATCACTGTACGCCTGATGATGACCCAGTATAAGGGTCGAAACAATGTAGCGTCAATAAAGACAAATATTGATACAATAGTTTCCACTTTGTTTTGAATACAGAATATTGTTGTGTAGACTGCATACTTTTGTATACATTTTGTGTACCTTGTTTATGACCCACAACAGGATGCATACTATGACTCTTCCACTGTGACTGACTTGGTTCTGATTTACGAGTCGGTCACTTCTTCAGCTTCCGTTTTCCGCAGGTTAGCACTCCACAGCTGAACATTCAATTCTTACGAATGATGAATGCTGAATAAAGAGATGAAAGTCTCAAAGTCGAAGTCACATTGCAAGTGACGATCAGTCAGTCAGTACGTCTTGGTTCCGAGCCTCTTCTGGTTCTCATGACCAGACATTTATTACTGTTTGACAGTCACGGTCTTGTTTTTTTTTGTGGGCGCCCTCCCTGACTAGAGGACGGGCCTGTCTTTTGTATATGCTTCTGGTCCTTGCCAGCGCAGTCTTTCTCTAGTCTGAGTCCCTTGGTACTCGCGACCATATTTTACTGTCCCAGGTGTGAGACTTCAGTTTTCGTCGCCTCTTACGACTCGCAAGGTCATGGCGGAGGCTCAATTACGTCTTCTCCCTTTGTAACTTCGGGGAGGACCGAATACAAGTCACCATTTCCTACAGTTTCTCTATTATTCTTTGCTTACCCGTTGCTGCGGAAACGTGTGTTAATTTCGTAACAAAGGTCTGGTTCTTACAAGTTTACATCTTTCAGTTTTCGTATTAATGGAAACAGTGTTCCGTAACCAGTTCGTTTCTGAGATTCAATCTCTCCGCGGCACAATATTTTCCAATTTTCTCTCTAGAAAAGTCTTTACGTCACAATTTATTTTTTTCTTTTTTTGCTACTGGGGTGGGACTAAGTCCCTTGTACTGCGGCCATTTCTGGCCTATTGTACCAGCCCCAGATGATAGGTGAGGGTGATTGTGGAGCAATTGGTGGAATGAAGATTGGCAGGGGAAACCGAAGTACTCGGAGAAAACCTGCCCCAGCGCTACTTTGTCCACCATAAATCCCACTTTACCAGACCCGGGATCCAACCCGGACCGCCGCGGTCACAATATCTTAAACTAAGCCATGGCCACTTCCTTGCACATCCCCTTCGACACATTATTCACTATTATTCTATCATTCGATGCTATAAATTTTTAGCTACTGACAGCGTTGGCAGATTAGCTGCAAATAATCATGAGTAAAAAATCTTCAGTCTCAACAACAGATGTCCAGCCAGTGATCGAAAGAGGGACTTAACTAAATAAGGAAGAGTAGTATCACAAATAGGTTGGATGTTTTATGGTACTTCCATGTAAGAAAATTGGATTCTCAGATTGCACGACCCCATGAAACAGCATGTAAAAATAATTATCCTACACCTGGGATGTTCTGTATATAAATATCAACTGTGTCCAGGGAAACGCGACCTGAACATCTAAACAAGGGCTCCGATACAGGGATCTGATACGATAATGAAACCCTAACCACATAACCTCCTAACTCTAGTCATTAAAGCCAGATCAGGTTGTATATCCCATGTGCACACACACCGGATATGCCGAATGCATCACACTGCTCTAGAAATAAACTGTAAACTGCAACTGCACTGAAATAAATGAGGGCAGAACCTGGGACTCAAATGTGGGTGGAAACTGTGTTGCCAAACTTTGTTATGTGGAGACCTATATACATTCCTATTGTCACGTGTTGGGTGTATAACGCGACAAATAACTTCACGCCGTATTTGATATAGCGAATTTTATTCCACACTCGCTCATACAATCACAAAGTTGACAATCTCACAGCTACTGCTATCTGCAGTATCACAAATACTCCGACGAAAGATAGACAGCTATTGACTGGTTAACTGACTCACTGCGCAACACGTCACACTATTATACACATAAGTGCTACGAAGAACTTATTACCCCAAGAGTTATATTTTCTGGGGTATAACGCTGTGTGGTGTGCTGAAAGTTATCTGCTATTCATTTCATATTGGTTTCTTAATTAGCTTACACACTGACCCTGAAGGACAAGGAGCCATGTTCCTCCGAAACATTGGACAAAACAGCCGCTATTTCCCAGAAGACAGAACAATTCATAACCACCAGTGTGAAAGCGTGAAATAATATATTTCATGACCTTCTCATCCTTTGAAATGCTTCCATCTACATGGAAATTAACCAATTAACTCCATGAAGCAGAATATTTGTTTCGAAACGAATAGTTGCTTAGCTGTTCAAGCAAATTCCTAGATTTTATGGGACCTGAAAGTTCATTACATTGTTCACAAACGTCCAACACTTGTTACTGGCCTGAACCACATGAATGCAGGCCCATGTCTCTCCATTTTGCTCCTTTAAGACCCATTTTAATATATTACAATCCCATTTAGGCGTACATCATCATAATGTTCTAGTTTCTTCAGTTCTTCTATAAGAGATTTGTACGCATTTATATCTGTCATGCGTGCTACATGTTTCATGAATTTCATCTTTTTGGGGTGTGATTATCCTAATATTTGGCAACGAGCACAAACTGTGAAGAATATATATGTGTATGTGTGAAAGTAAGCGAAAAATTGCAACTTATTAACACAATTTAGCGGCCAATTTTATACACAATTCCCATTAGCACATATATCATGTAATCTCGAAAGATAAGGTAGAGTTGCCACATTTACAATTATAAATACAAGGATTAATACATACTGAACTTGACCTTATATATAGCGAATGAACGTGTGGATTGGATTCAACTGGATGACGATATATTTCAGTTTCGGACTTCTGTGAACGCGGTGATAAATCTACTGGTTTAGATTAAAGTGAGGGCTTTCTGGGTCAACTGTACTTCAAGGAAACCTGCGAGGTATAAAGCAAGTTGTTTTCAAACGTTACGAACACCTCACACAAAACAAAATTAAGAGANGCTTTGTTTCCCCCCCCCCCCACCGACCTATTCATTAGATCATGCTGCTAACAGGTCCTCGGTTGGCAGTTGCGTCGTTAGAGAAGCTGCGCTTACAGAGAAACAACGAGTGGAACGCTGTAACGACTAATGCCGCGGAACGGAACGTCATAATTAATTCGCAGCGGAACAAAATATATCTGTAAATATATGAGACTTCCAGCTTTTGGTGGTCATTAAGATCTAAGCGAGGAGACACGAATTCAGTCAAATCCTATTATCGTTTTCACGAACATCGACCTCCTTACAAAGACTCTACGTGGTTTGTTAACAAAGACTGGTATTGACAGTGTTGAATATCGGGGTTTAGGTCCTCACACCGATGTTTACGAAGGTATCTATTGTAACCGCTCGCCTCGGCTGCCACTTCTTGTAACCGTTGGGCGCCACTTCTTGTGACCGTCCCTTATCTATCTTTGTATTTAATTATTTATTTATTTATTTGCCCGCTTCGGTAGAACACTTGACTCTTCTCAGGTTTGTGTCACGGTAATAACTGAGGCAACGAGGAAAGTGCACATTTAAAGTTAGTCCACTGATACAAATCAAAGACACTATTTCTGCTTAATCACAAATTGTTTATCTCAGAAGCAAACACTATAACTTTATTGACAAGTACGGAGTAATGTGCCCTTTTTATTATTATCAAAGATTAATCGAACCAAATAAAGACTGTTAAATTTAGATAAACTTGGAGAGTGCAGCCCAATGACATCTGCCTCTGATGAATTCTAATGCCAAGTCCTTCTGCCCACTCTATCCTGCGGAGCGTCACCTCATCCACTGTATAGGATTTGAACCGACGGCCTTTCTCCCAGACAAGAGTAGTTTCATAATGGCTGATTTTAACTGCCAATTCATCATACCATCAGCACTAGACAATCACATTACTAACTTTTAGAATAAAGAGATCCAAAGATATTGAATCCGGAACCCTACATGTGAAAGCGGTTATTTCTTAGTTTAGGGTCCAATTACACCCTTCCGAAGACACCTTTATGACAGCTAAATTTATCAGCAAAACAAAATTTACATCTTCGGCAAACTACAGACATGCCTTTTCGTGATAGCCTCGACCCTTCTGCTGTAACCCAAGCTGCAGGTAACAAAACAAGGCAGTTGTTCCTGTCCAAATGCGAAAAGCAAGTCATAACTTCTTAATGGATGGGTCTCCCTTATAAATCAGTCACTCTATTGAAATGGCTAAAGAGGAACATAGCGTCCATTAAAGAGTTTTAAAAGGTTTGGACTGTCACACTATCTTCCGGGATATAAACCGTGTAGTCCGTTGAACTATCGAAGCATAACCCTTGCTTGCCACCTGTCTTCACGCTGGTTTATGCTGGGTATATTCTACGACCCTGAAAATCGAGGCAAAATATTCCTCTGAAATGTCGGTTGACTTACAACGAACTACATAATATTATATCCCGGGACATAGAACTCTTGAATGTATATCGTCAATTAATGTTTATTTGATGAGGTCTCGTCGTCAGCGTTGGTCTCTATCCTGAGCCAGATGAAGCCTGCCCACATCCTCGTCTCTCCCATTTGTATAATACGCCCCAGCTACTTTAACCTTTTCGAGCTGATAATTCTAATAACCTTTTTTTCCTTGGCACTACAGCCCCAGCCCCAGAGGGCCTAGGCCTACCTCCATGAACTCCGTTAACTTCAGTTTTTCTAAATGTTACACATACGGTAGGACTCCTTGGGCTAGTAATCAGCTCGTCGCAAGGCCTCTACTTGTAGACAAACACAGAAAAACGCACACAAACATCCATGCCCTGAGTGGGATTCGAACCCACAATCCCGGCTTCCGAGCGAGCGAAGACAGTGCATGCCTTAGACCGCTCGGCTACCGTGACCGGCCTAATAACCTTTAGTAAGGTATATATGTTACGAAATTCCTCATTATGGGAGTTCCCCAAGTTTCCTTTTATTTAATCTCTGTTAGGTCCAATATTCTAGTCTGCACCCCACTCAGAAGCAACCTCAATCTATGTTATTCGCCTAATATGACAGACCATATTTCAGAACCACATAAAACACAAATTCATAAACCGTGTATCAACATCATCATCATAATCATCCTATTTTATATGCTATCCCTCACTTTATTAAACCCTGCCCTGCGGCCGCGCCATAGCTCAAGCGGTTAGTCGCTGGCTTTCCACAGCGGCGGCCCGGGTTCAATCCCAAGTCTGGTCAAGTGGGATTTGTGGTGGACAAAGTGGCGCTGGGGGAGGTTTTCTCCAAGTACTTCAGTTTCCCCTGCCAATCTTCATTCCACCAATTGCTCCACAATCACCCTCACCTATCATCTGGGGCTGGTACAATAGGCCAGAAGTGGCCGCATTGCAAGGGACTTAGTTCCACCCCACTAGCAATAAAAAACCCTACTTCCATTCTCTATGATCACCCAAGTACAGGATAAGAGATGAGATGAAGCCCCCAGCTCAAGGATGTGATAATGTTCTGCCTGTTTAGGGATGTAGTACGTTTCAGGAGACTGTGACAGGCGAGTATGGATCAGTGATAGAATGATAAATAGCAGAGGAAAACCGAAGAAACTCGGAATAAAACCTGCTCTGTTGTCATTTCCTCCGCAACCCATCTCACGTTGGATCTCGCCCAGGACTGAACCCACGGTTTCACATAGAAAAGTCAATGTATAAATGCCTGAGGCGTGTCACGGGCTCCTCCTTTTATACTGACGAGAAGTACACACTGGGATACGGGAAGTGAATGGAAAAACGCATAATATTATGTTAATGATAACAACATTAATGAGTTTTCGAATGCTGACTGGTTAGTGAGAGCCACATCACGGCACGCCACAACACATATCTTTTTCTTAATTTTTCTCTTGGATATTTGGCAGAATAATCTCTTCTTCTAAAAATGTATCTTCCTTAACGGGCATCATTTATTTCCGCCCTTTGTACTTGCGTGTGTGTATTTCCGTTTCTAGGCTGATCTGTTTCATGTTACTTTGTTCCCTTTTTCCGTTGCATATCATCCTCTTCCCTCTGTATTCCATTTGAGGTATTCAGCGAAACTTTGTGGAGTAGGGCCCTTGTGTAAACAAAGAAGAAAGAAAATTATTCCACCCACAGAACACGGAATCCATTGTATCTAACGCAGTAAACCGATGCACTATTTCCAGTGGCGTGCAGTCAACAAACTCGGGTGACATTCAAACCACTGTATACATGATATGCACGTAACTAATATAGCAAATTAGAGTACTAAATTTTCCAGTGGCGTGCAGTTAGTACCATTTCATATTAGTGAAACCTTCTTAAGGATACTGAAAATTTATCACCTATTCACAGGCCCCGCCAATGTCCTATTTTGAGCCACATTAATTCAATCCCAGGAACGTTAACAGCAAATTCCAATTATATTCATTATGAATTAATTAATATTGGAAAATACTAATTATAGTTCAATTCAACTTATATATTCTGTGTCTTACTAAAAGAACCCAAAGATTAAAACAGACGTAACTTATGATTCTACGTGTTACATAAAATGGATGTTGAAACGTAATTTCTTTCCCTGAGGGGTGAAGAGAGGTTGAGTGTGTCTGAAAATACAGTACTGGTAAGAGTATTTTAGATTAAGACGTGGAAAATAATAAATCTGCTTAAGAAATTACGTAATGAGAAGTTTCGTAGACCGCAGTTGTAGAACTCCTGCAAACATGGGTTTACAGCAGAGGAATGAGTTTATCTGATCCGAAATAGGGCACAGCGACGGGCTGCGATCAGGACGGACGGGGTTTGATTCCTGGCAGAGGCAAGAGATTTTTCTCTATGTCACAGTGTCCAGACCGTCTCTGAGGCCTACCCAGCCTCCTATCCAATGGGTACAGTAGGCTCTTTCCCCAGGGCTAAAGAGGCCGATGAGTGAAGCTGAACATATAATTCTATCTAGTGCCGAGGTCAAGAATGCCGGAGCTGTACCTGTGCCATCCGCTACGTTTTCATGGCGTAGTCCTTAATTAATTCAGCATAGGGAAAGCTCTACCTGTACCGAGATAGGGTCAGATTTCGTAAAACCCGCTTTTGATAAAAGCAGAGCACTCGAGCCCAGAGGAGTAAATAAGTACGTAATATAATATTCCTGGATCCCGCTAACAGAAGATCCTCCGTCATACCACTCTTTCTTATATAAGTCACTAATAAAGCATAAAAATGCACGCGAAACGTACTCGTATATTAAATGTGTGATTCCTATGAGTTAAGTAAACTTTGCAGGAAAAGAATGAAATCTCCCATGACTGCTGTCAGCGTTTCTTTAGCGACTCCTTCCACAGCATGTGCTACTCCTATCTGTAGTTATTAAACCTGTTAGGAAGTATCACGAACCAATTATAAACCCTCAAATATTTCAAGTTATATGACAACAAATTAAGTAATTTCAATGCAATTGTAGTGCCTTCTCCTCATGATCATCTCGAAAGAGAAAGTAGTTTGAAGAGGAAACCGAACTGCTGTACACCCGGTGCACCATTTACAAGCTTGTGGTCTATCGCACCATCGTATCATAGGTGGAAGGTAGAAGGTAAAGATATCCCTGTAACAGGCCGTGGAGGTCCATAGGGTTGTGGGTCGTTGAGGCACCCACATCATCCAGACAATCGGTTCACAGACGTCGGTAAGGTTGTCAGCCTTACGCGCTGGCCGCCCTTTACCCCCAGGAAGATTCCCGGTACTCGTTTCTGTTAGAGGCTGAGTCGACCACAGGGCCATAATGCGGCTGGAAGGACTAAGTAAATAGAAAAAATCTACCTTATCGGGACTCGAATCCGTGACCTTCCGGCTTGTAGCATAGTGACTCAATCAACTACGCTACCTTCACAATAGCATAATTTTCGACCAAAGTTCCGTGAAATAATTACGGCTTCTCTGAAATAAATATTATTAAGAGGACTGCAAATCCGGACCTGAATCGAAGGTTAGACGATCTTCTTAGTAAATAACAAGTTACATGCAGCTATTCAGGTCTTTTCTTACGTGCATGTATAATTCATTTATATTAAAATTGTTGTACTGTCATACAACAACATCTGATTTATATATAATAAGACTGAGACCAAGTTAAAACAGCAAGTCAATCAGTTTACTGTATTAATCACACTAAATATTTCGGTCTCTTTTGACCATTATCTGGTGTGTACCAATAAAATAAATAGAAAATTTTTACGCTCAATTTTATGATGATAATATTAATAATTCTATTGCGCTGCATATGTACTTCCGTATACCGAACCCTAAAAGGTATTCAATTTTGAAATTTTATAACACTGAAGAATGGATACATTTCAAACATTGCATATTTATTGCTTTTATTCATACACACCTGATAATGTTAAGAAGAGACTAAAGCATGTGGTATGATTAATAGAATAAACTGATTGACATATTGCTTCCGCTTGATCTCAGTATTTTCATTACACAATAATCAAATGTTTTCGCGTTACGGTATAAAATTTTAACATAATATGTACACAACAGGATGCATAAAATAAAAATAATTCATATTACTTCATATACTAGAGAAATTACCAGTCGATTTAAATATTAAAAATTTTAGTATATTTGCAATCAAATAATATTAACGTTAACTTCAATTCATATATAAAATTTTATTTATATTTTTAATTCACCGATTTGATGGTAGTTTCATCCATAGTTACCTCATATGTGGGATTCGTATCTTTGAGATGAATCCTGTGGAATTTGCGCATGCTCGTTATGTGACCTGACCTGGAACTGTGGCGCGCGCACGCGGAAGGGCTGCTAAGGGAGGGGAGGTGAAGCCTCTGCTCCCACCGGCTTCTGGACCAGAAAAGTGGCGATGCTGTTTTGGGAGTAAAAAGCTGGATCCAACCTCACACTGCACGCAGTAAGCGGGCAAAGGCCGAGGGGGAGAGTGGAGTAGCTACCGGTCGGCAACACAGGGCATTGTTCATATCGGCGCCCGTTAGAACTTTATTTGTTTCCAATCTAAAAATGGGGAGCAAGAAGAAGAAGAGACAAGAAGAATATGTTGACATTATTTAAGTGAATATTATTTATTTTTGACGTTGTCATTGGTGTATATGAATGCTCGGTAATTTAGGGACCTGCAATAACTACAGAGCCATTTGCCTGTCAAGTAATTTGGGAAAAGAAGGAGAAACAAACTGAAGCCATCTGAACATACCTAACAGTGAGTTATATATTTATTCAGAGTATATATATATATATAGGCTGTCATATTTTCATTTACAGCCTCTTCACTTAACCCGAAATCCGTAGAAATTAATCACAATAAATCTGGAAAAAAAAAATAGAAGTTAGATAACAAGCCATTGAGAAATATACATGGAGCTACAATGTACATCCAGTCGAAATTATACTGTCTTTATCAAGTGTTACACTTACGTAAAACATAATATATAAGGAAATTATAGTGTGATAAATTATATAATAATTGTTAGCACCGTCCAGTGTGGTTCAATTTGTAGATATTTATTGCCTTTGCATGTTTCGGTTATCTGACCACCTTCAGAAGGCATAAGATTAACATGTTCTGGAACTACTATTACAAAGTTCGTAATAGAAGTTCGTAAGAAGTTTTTTATATAAATATTTATTTACAATTATTTGGATTAAAATCTTTTTAATGTGTAATATTTAAGATTTTGAACCGATATGGTTTATGTCCTTGTGTCTCTTCTGTTAAAACGGAAAGTTGGGATATTATTTGAAGTCCTCTGAGGTCCTTGCTGTATTGCCCTCTTTTTAGCTTGTTATGGTTCTGTATCGTTGTGATGTATAGTTGTTTCCTTCTTGCTGTGTTTTGAGACAATATTTTTAGCCTTACCAATAACATAAAATGTTCAGAAATTTTTAGAAAAAAAGCGAAGAATTTCACAAATAGTTTATTTTAATATCTCTTTACTTTGTGTAAATTTGCATCATTGCTTCATTCTTGCAGTAGAGAGTGAATCAATGGTTTTGCAAGGAAGAGATGAATTTATCGCAATATTTTATTACTTTTATTCAGGTCATCTGAAGCTTTCCAGAACTAACTTTGGAGTTTTCTATTTCTTTTATTATTTATTAATTGAGTTATATACATATTAACATAATTATCTCGTATAAATATTAAACTGTGTTTAGAATATCAACAGAGATCCAAAACCTCTGATATGAAAATAATACACTAATGTAATTAATCTATTAAAATGCCTGACAGGAGCAAAGAACGATTACAGCACCAAGGAAGACTGGCAAAAGACAGCAGACACGTTAGACGGAAGAACATTGAAGGAACATAGATCAAATACAATAATGCCTACTAATAACAGTAGAACAGTGACCAGATGTACAATATAAGGCACAGTAGATCAGTTGTTCTCAGCCTGGGAGACGCACCCCTTGGGAGAGGGATTTTTCGGCTGCTCAAGACTATGAAGATAAATCAATTGTTTATGGTCAATTCAGCTGAAATAATTCTTTTTGTTTGAATTTAACCATCTTCTTAAGAACACATCAGAAATGTTAAAGTAGATTAAGTTAGGTTTCAACATCTGTCAACATTGTTCATCCCAAAACAAAGAGCACAGCTCAGAATTTATATTTAAAAAATTGTGAATTTTTACTCGCAGTTCTGGTGCGGTAGTTGTTACGAATTGGTTGAGCGAAACAATAATATAAACCCGAGTGAAACCGGTAATATTTATTTCAACAGAAATGCTGAAGGGTCATGAGTGTTCGGTGAAAACAAAAATAAACGAGAGCGTCAAGTCAAAGCGTTTGGGAACAACAGCAGCAGATAATGAATGAATTAAAAGTAAAATGATCGGTAATTAAGAGCGGAAAAATCAAAGAGCGAAATAAAATTCTTGTTAAACATTTCAATGCGCCTGCAGATGATGATGATAGCAACAACATATTTTTACACAATTCACACAATTACCTATACAGTTAAATTTCTCAGCCCTTAATATTGAAGGAGTAGAGGTATTTGTGCAGTAGAGGAAAACACTGCAATTGTCTGGTTCTCAGAATACACGTTATTAAATTACTGATGCTTACAGGGGTGTTTTTTATTGACATAGGCAGTAGATCTTCAAGTATTAGTTTGTTGCACATGGCTCCTTGAATTATTAATGGATTATTTAATGATATAAATATATTCTATATTATTATAAATTGAATGACAGTTATTGGTATCGTTTAACAGTATACAAAGGCCGGAGAAGTGATTTAATTGAAAATTAATTAATATGGGTAATCAAATTGTAATTTACTACTTCGTACATGTAGTCCTATATGCATGTGTTTGATTCTGTCACGTGTATTTCATTCAGTATGTGGGTTTATTAGAAACCGGAATTTAACAAATTTTTCAAAATTGAATTATGAAATTATGTCAGTTTCTTTATTTTAGAAACAAGAACGTACATCTAGTTTAGCTGAGACATCTACACTACTTTCTGTCTTCATATATATGGAGGTTTCTCACTCGACTTCTTAACCTCAGTTTCCCTAACCAGTAATTTATGACACTCACTCATTCACCTCTGTCTTTAATGCAACTTCAGAATGTCCACAATCTTTCTTTGACTTAAAATAGCAGTAATATCACAATAAACTGCTACATGTTTCGGCCTTACTTGGCCATCATCAGGCAACTGTTCACTTCTTGAAACTGTCGCATTGCACGAGATCATAAGTCAACATACTTTCATGCTATTGCATAACGTTGTTCATATTAAAATACATTTGTTTGAGAATAAAACTCTCTGTCCGTTCCGCCTTGTTTTCCTTTAGCTGTATTCATGTTTGTGCCCCCCGCTCCCCGTTTGTGTGTTCTCACTAGCTGGGCGTATGTTCCTTGTATAAGTTTTTTGTAAACACATCTTAACCAGTTCATAAGAGGTACACGACGTTTTCAACGGTGGATCTGCATTTCACTAGTGATCACTATAGTTTCTGTAATTGAAGTTGGTCCCGGTCTTCAAGAAGAATATTGTTTTTCTGTGTACGACGCTGTGTAATCCTGTTTAAGTTCACAGACGTTTCGGAAAAGCATACTAGCTCCATCTTGAAAATCGAAGACGAAACCAATCAAGCAACCGAGAAGAAGCAATCAAAAAGACAACTCTATTAGTTGATTCATTACTTCGATATTGATGATGGAGACAAGTTCCTCCGAAACGTCTGTGAACATCTACTGGACTACACGGCGTCACAACATTCTTCGTAGTTACCGCCTTTAGAACCCTAAGTCCAATAAGCGAGCAAATTGAAGGACCAATTCATCTGGACAGGAATATGAAAGCTTGGAAGAAACCGTGGAATCCGTTTGAAGGTGACCTCTGGCACGCAACAATACTTCAGTGCAAGTTTAGAGATCCGCGAGTCTGCTGATGTATTGATATGGCTAGCTGTGGGTCTTGGAATTTCATATGTTTAGGCATGACAGAAGCATCCAGCAATTCACAGCATGAGAAAGACATTTTGCTGGACTTCCTATACCACCTGGTGCTTATGTAATGCATGCAGGTATAGGGAGCATACAGAGAGAGAGATTATTACTCAAATGAAATATCTAAATGCTGTTTGTGTCACTGTCTTGATGAGCTCTAACCCCCACCTTAAATTTCGCCACTACTCTCTTGGTTGTATTAAGCGATATAGAATAAAATAATGAACTCCCCAACAGGTAATTTTGTGGAAGAATATATTTGAAAAATAAAAATTTCAATCATCAGAGTAATTGATTTTTCAAGTACAATAATTAAAATTCAGTCCCTAACTTAGAGAATAAAAAAATTCTTCTCTGTTACAAAGCCCATTCGCTTAATCCCGTTTAGGGAGACAATCACTGATTATTTCTGAAGACTCGTGCGGAACTTACGTATACCGTCTGTGTTAGGAGGTCAGAATTTTAACAAGTTAAAAGCGACCTTGTATTTAGCTTGTCGTTTGCTTCTTGTTGGTTCTTGTTAGTCTTAGTTTTAAACCCTGAAGACGGAAATAGTATTCTCTTCATAAAAACTCCGTCATCTTCTACCGGACTACACGACGTCACATCTCAGACTAGGACGGACTTGAATACAAGATGCTTAAAATGTATTTAAAACCAAATCATTAAGCATTTTAAGAGCCAATTATGACGCAAAATATGACGTGGATCCAAGTTAGTGAACACCCTGTCCTAAATATCAAATGAACTGGTATTTTTTTCCTTGGCACTACAGCCCCAGTGGGCCTAGGCCTACCTCCATGAACTTCTCCGTTCACTTCGGTTTTTCTAGATCTTACACATTCGGTAGGACTCCTTGGGCGGGTGATCAGCTCGTCGCAAGGCCTCTACCTGTACACAAACACAGAAAAACGCACACACACAGACTAAACATCCATGCCCTGAGTGGGATTCGAACCCACGATCCCGATTTCTAAGAGAGCGAAGACAGTACATGCCTTGAACTGGTATTTTACTTACAGGTATTTTCCTCGTATACGTAAGAAAATTCCAGTTTCTTTTTTTTACAAATTCTAAAGCACGACCGTTTTCTGTATCTTACACAGAACATGTCAGCAGTTGAATCGAAACCAAAACCATGGTCAATATTGTCACGTGATTTTAGTAACTAGATGAGTTTTGATCAGTAATTGGATTTAATAAATTCTCAGAACTCGTAATTACAAGTAAGGATTATGTCCCCAATATTCTACACAATTTCACAAATTATATATGACACACTATATCTTCTCAGTCTGTTACAGTCTTCATTAGCCGTTCCTCGGTAGCGGCTTCCAACTGCAGACATTCCCCTTACTCTGGGTTCCCGAACTGTTCCCGGCCTCAGCTACTAGCTTCTCACAGCAACAACTCACAAGTGAATCCCATCGGTTTTCTAACTGCAACTCCTTCAACTTTCCCCTGTTGCTGTTTATGGGCCGTTGCCTAGTAACTGCCGTTATATAGTTACTTATTTCAAAATGGCTGCTTAGCAACGGGTCTACAAGCCAAATGAATCTAAGGTTCGTACGCGGGTACGTGAGATATATTTAATATATTTTAAATACACTTCAAAAATTGCCATAAACTTCACGATTATTTCACTTATTATATTTTGTTTGCTTAAAAAAATGACGTTTATTTAAAGAGAAAAAATCTGTGCATCTTGTGATGTTTATAAAACACACTACCACGTAGTCTGAGATAAATAGTGAGTTGCCATTGAGGAAGGGTACGCGAAGTACCGACCGAAGTCAACCCGAAAATGTAATATAGAATATTAATTCTGTATACAAAACTGTGGCCTGAAATACATTTCTCTTACTGTAGGCAGCAGCGTGTCCACAGCTGTGTGCATTGCTGAATAGCGTGGGTGAGAACAGTTTCGGGCCCTCCCTACTTTTGCATGCAGGAAGGGAGAAACCCATAAAGAAGCACCGAAGAAGTTGGATCAAGCGGCAATTCTCCTGACTCACACTCAGAAGGTGCTCATTCGAATCTCGGCCGGGACTTGACTATTCTGACAGTTTTCGTGGGTTTCTCTTCGAAACAAACGAGGATAGTATGTACATTGATTAAGGCCATGTTCAAGTCCTTCCACGCCTTTCCCTCTTACATTACTAACTAACATGCAGCAATTTGACAGTTCGTGGTTTATTACAGCGTTATTGGTGGGAAAGCCAGAAGGAAAGAGACCACTGGGAAGACCAAGGCGTAAGTGGGTGGACAATATTAAAATGGATCTTAGAGAGATAGGATGGGATGGTATGGTTTGGATTGATCTGGCTCTGGATAGGGACCACTGGAGGGCTCTTGTGAACACGGTAGTAAACCTTCGGGTTCTATAAAATGTTGGGAAATTCTTGAGCAGCATTGCCTGTTCCTTCAAAATGGCTCAGCTCCATGAGTAAGTAAGTAAGTAAGTAAGTAAGTAAGTAAGTAAGTAAGTAATTAAGGCTGCGCCATAGCTCAAGCGGTTAGTCGCTGGCTTACCACTGGGAGGCCCGGGTTCGTTCCCGAGTCTGGTCAAGTGGGATTTGTGGTGGACGAAGTGGCGATGGGGCGGGTTTCCTCCGAGTACTTCGGTTTCCCCTGCCAATCTTCATTCCACCAAATTCACCATTATCATAATCACCCGGGGCAGGCTACAATAGGCCAATCAGTGGCCGCAGTGCCGAGTGGAGCCAGTTGGACTCCACCCCCCCCTAACTTACTTATTCATGGAGCTGAGCCCTTCTGGAGGAGCCGCCAATTCTGCAGCTACTGAATAATTTCCCAGCATTTTATGGAACCCGAAGGTTCATCACCGTGTTCACAAGAGCCCCCCACCTGTCCCTATCCTGAGCCAGATCTATCCAATCCATACCATCCCATTCTATCTCTCTAAGATCCATTCCAATATTGTCCACCCACTTACGCCTTGGTCTTCCTTGTAGTCTTTTTCCTTCTGGCTTTCCCACCAATATCCTATACACATTCCTCGTCTCCCCCATTCGTGCTACATGACCTGCCCACCTCATCCTCCTTGACTTCATCATTCTAATTATACTTGGAGAAGAGTACAAGTTACCCCCCCCCCTTTAAGCGAACTAACAAAAAGTAAGTTGTTAAACAAACAAACTACATATGAATAGACAGAACAACTGTCCTGGGTGTCGGTAATCGGCTACGGAGACCGCCGAAGAGAAATAAGTATTTTGATGTTCAATCCAGGTGGGGGGGGGAAGAGGTCATTAAGAACCTCATCTTAATGATTTACCTTCCATTCCGAAAGATTTTAAACTATTGAGGAAGGAGATGTGTTTGGTGTGTGATCTTGACTATTTCAATGTAGCGATCTCTTCTTGAACCTTCCACACTCCTTTATATTTAATAAAACTCCCTCCTATGTTGCATATTTTCATGGCAACGAATACTTGCTCTTCCTGAAAAGCCGTGACTAATTATTTTTAACTGCTAAGATGGCGGGAGACATTTATTTTTCTTAAACTATCTGTACCAAAATGTTCCTAGGCGAAAGTGTCTGTACTTCTAAACGAGATACCTCGTAATCAGCACTCAGTATTTCGTAATGTGACTTTAATTGGATCGAATACTTTTTGTTTTCAGCTACTGTAAACGTTACAGTTATATACAACAGAATTATTTATAAATTTAGTTGTAATCGCTTCTTTTCCTCCAAAGCTTAATAACTGGATATCATAATACATGTCGCTGAATGCGGAACCTAGGGACGTCTGCCTAGCTCAAGTCCACTAAAACCACAACAGGCCACGGTTAGGATAGCGAGTTTCGGAATTAGTTCCACAAACTGGCGTACGTGAAAGGGAATCGATGCGAAACAGACGTGTTGCTAGGAAACCGCGGTAATGAATTTCCGTGGCAAAACGCAGTCCTTATGAAACAAATGAAAACCACGATTACTCTAAACAAATCATTCGGACGGATATTTGTTTAACCAACGTGACACATAAAATAAACAGAATGTAGGTTCTTCATGAAATTCTGCGTATTTCATTGAAATGGAATGTAAATTCAAACCAGTATCATCGAGTCAATAGATAAAAGTAAACTGAATAGATAAAATGTTTATTTCGATGAATTTAAATGCAGTATGTAAAACAAACTTTAAAATATCTGTTGTGTGCATGGTTTATTAGTGGGCTTGGCATATATTCCAACAGAGAAGGGGCGGGGGATATAGTTGATATCTGTTAATTGCTTGGTTGTTAAATAATGTTTTCTCCCCACATGTTTTCTGCTGAGTCTATGAGACTTCCAGACACAGAACTATGATTGAACAGCTGCAGTCGAATCCTTATTGAGTACTTTACTTTATCCATATTCGAAATCGAAGTGAAAAGTTTGTAGTTATGGAACCTGTTGTTGAACTATGGTACCGTGAAATATGGCTGTATTGAAGACCCTACTACAGAGTATAAATGTTTATAGGCTCTTCGGAGGAATATCCTGCCTCCATGTTCGGGGTAAAATAGTGGATTTCTCACTGTGGTGATAATAAAGTTTGCTCCCTTGTAGGAGTTACGGTACATGACTAAGTTTATATTTACTGATGTTTAGGAAGAATTTGTAGTCTCCAGCTTCAGGTCCTTCCCTGAAGATAGAGACTGCACCTTCCTCTGAAATTCCAGGGCCCTACAGGGGCCTACTACAGGGCCCTACATATTAGAAGGCAGTCATCTTGATAATCCCTGCACTGAGAATGTCAAACCTCTCGTCAGTTTACTGTCCGTATTTTGGAGATCCTTAATTTCTCCAGATTCAACTAAAATTTTCAAATGATACTGTGACATATGGGCCGTTTATATGAACAATAGAGGAATGTTATCATTGCTAGGCAACGACCCCATAATTATTCTCGCATCAACGAATACATAAAATAATATGGAATACGTCGTTATAACTCGCTGATAGGCAATTGCGTTATAATACTAGAATGTAAGAGGTTTTCTATGTTGTTCGTGCTGTGACTACATAACGATATCTGTAGCTGGGACAGGGGAGCAGTACAGAGTTCAGTTCTGTGAGGGCGGCTGAGAAGAAGAGACAATGTGTGTAAATACAGACACGTTTATCATCTACCACTGAACCAAATGTGATGTCCCAATGTGTTAATACATATCAGTAATCCCAATGAAATCAAGGATAAATACGCTGATTTATCGCAGTAAGAGTGTTTGTAACTTCTGCTTGAAGTGCCTCTGTGGTACAGTGGTCAGAGCTCCTGGCTACAGATGTAGATGTCCAGGTTCGATTCCCGGCGCTACCAGATTTTTCTGAGAAGTAGTGGGTCTGGAACGGGGTCCACTCACCCTCATGAGGATAATTGAAGAGCTATTTCAAGGAAGTAGCGGCTCCGGTCTAGAAAACCGAAATTAACGGTCGTGGGGATCCGTTCCGCTGACCACGCGACACCCTCTACTGGCTAAAGTTGGCGCTAACTTCGCCGACAAGCTGCGGTCGCTCGGTCGGTATAGTTCTCTTGCGAACTAAACCCACGGAGTTAGTGCATAAGCCACAGACTCAGGTGGCAACACGTCAGCGTGCCGTCACACACTGTTTCAGAAACTCTCTGTTTTTAAATGTTGAAATGAAGTTCACAACATCGGCTCTGTTTACTGCAGGGGGATGGGCTTGCCACCGACAACCGTAGAGGCGGCCAGACGCAGGTTGCGCGAAGTAGTGCGACGCGGAGAGAAGTTGGGTCTGACCCGGAGTGACCTCGCCTCTTTACCTGCTGCGCGCCGCCTCGCCACCTCCGGGTTAAGGCGCTGTTGGAGGAACACAAGCCTGGCCATCACTGCTTTCGCTGTTATTCTTGCCATAACGGCAGTTCTCGCCAAATGTTACGTGTATCACGAAGCCACAACTTCCTCTTACACTTCAGGAGCCACCGCAGCGTCCCTGGATCCCTGGTGGCAACAGCAGCAACTTCAGAGGCTCGTGAGTGTGCTGTGTGTTTCTCTTAGTGTTTATGTTTCCCGTATACACTAAAATATTCCGTCTGCTTGGTGTTCTATTGTTTTATGTGTTTCGACTGCGCTGGAAACTTAGAGGACTCCGCTCTCCTGAACTTCCTTCTTAGCGGGTGTAAAGATTAATTTACTGTCTACGTACGTTACAGATCCAGTACTGAGCATTTAGCGGGGTGAAACTAGCGAGAATAGAGCTCATTCTTACCTACCATCTACATTAAATAAACTAAGCTAACATTTGTAGTAACAGAAGCAAAGCCTGTCTAACTGCGAAACGGTTACAGTTCCTTCAGAAACTACATCATTACAAATTACAGATACGTTTTAGTTAGTCACATCGGAGCTCACTGTCTTGATTTCCCCCACTTCCTTCCCTTTCCCAAATTTAGCGCTGGCCAGAAACCATAAAAATAAAGAGACTGTACTTTCATCGAGTACATTGAGGGTCCTTAGTAATATTTCCAAATTTCTTCTTTTAGTTGATTGATAAACCGATCACGGTAGCCGAGCGGTCTAAGACATATACTGTCTTCGCTCGCTAGGGAGCCGGGATCGTGGGTTCGAATCCCACACAAGGTATGGATGTTTGGTATATGTATGTGTTTATTCCGTGTTTAGGTAGAGACCCTGCGACGAGCTGATCACTTGTCCAAGGAGTCCTATCATCTGTAAAAAGATCAAAATTAAAGAAAAACTTCGACACCGTAGGGTATAAGAGGAACGGATTAAGTAAGTAAGTAAGTTACTTGATAAGTAAACATGCGGGCCTATTGAAGTAAGATTCACGTTACCATCTTAGTATATGCAGATTATTTCCTCATGTTGATAACATCATAACGATAGAGCTAGTCTTTATCTCCGGACCAGCTCTATCGACTGGGTTCAACTGAGCAAGTTATTATCTCAAGACAGAGACAGCGTAGTCTCCTAAACGTCGACTTAGATTAAAAATAGAGCATTGGATGATGTCAAAAAAGTTAATCATGTTATTAATCGTCACGATCCCATATTCCTAAATTGCGTAAGCACTGGATAGGAAACAGGGTGGACCACAAAGCAGGTCTGGAAGCATTGGCGAGGAGAAACATTTCCTGCCCCTGACAGGAATTGAAACCTGTCATCCAGACCGTGGCCTGTCGCTCTACGGGCTCCCAAATCGGAGTAGAGCATAGTTATATAAGGCGTAATAATGGCTGGGGTGGAAGGAGTCGTGGCATATTTCATCCAAGCACTCACGGAAGTGAGGAGAAGAACGAAAGCTTTAGAGAGGACAACCAGTAACTGTGTCCGGTCTTGAACCAGGTACTTTCCAAGCAGGAAGGCCTTGCTGAGTGACAACATAGTATGGCTGGAACTACATCTCTGTCCCTGTTCCTCCACAAGAATTTTACGAAATATAAACTTGGCGTGATAAAATATTTTCTTGTTCTTTTAAGTTTTTTTTTTCACTTGTTTAACGTTTTTAGCGGAACTGCGAGTTGTTCACATTGTCAGGTTTCATTCTACATGCTGTCCCCACTTCACTCACCCAGAAGCAAAGATGCCTGAAACATTTGTATACCAGCTCTGCGTTGTGATCTAGAAATTCATCAGCCCATGAATAGAGCACTGTCTCCATTCTCTTTGTGTATCTGGAGATTCAGACACGAGACATACATGCATTCAAGTCGCAGAAATATATTCTTTGTTATTTTGTCGATCCGAATTGCCAGTCCCAATGCAGAAGCTACAAATACCTGTTACAGTTTTCATTACATATATAGATGAATATGCTAATTATAAAATGTATGCACCTTATGCAGAAAATATATTCAGAAGGTATCTTCATGCCTGTCATCGCATACACAAATGTGTATATGTAATAATTTAGCTGGTTTCTTCTTGGTGCTGTAGTCTGGTTCGAAACCTGGCGGCTTCTATTCAAAGAGAATTTCTAAACTCTATACAGCAAGATGTCAAGAACTCTTAAACAGATAAGCAATATCATGTAATAGCTCTATCATCACGGGATAAAGCAGAAATAATTCGGATATCATAAGTGTGCTGAGTGGGATACTAATCTACGGTTCAAATATTCTGGTGACCTAAAGCCCTGCATTTAAGTCTCTTTGACCAACAGAATCTGCATTTTTAAAAGTTGGTGTCTCCACCTTATCGTGGTGAGGGGGTTTGAGTATGCCAATGACCCTGAGAGCTATACCAGCGGTAGCGTAGCTACTGACAGGGCCTCCCTTGCTGGACAGGTCAAAGGGTAGGCATCAGACGAAGAGAGACACCAAAAACCAAAAACTGATGCCGGAAGCAGCGTCATCAGCAGCGACTTGAAGCACAGAGCAAATGATGCTCGAGATGGTTCAAGTTCGTATAGCAACAGGCGTGACCAGAGTGGTTTGAACGGCTGCTGTACTGCGATGTGGAAAGCAAATGGAAAAACTACCACATTATCACTTTTCCTGGATAGTTTTCTTTCCGAAAACAGAGATACCATGTATGCGAGATGATTCCTCTGGAGACAAAACAAACCATAGAAGTGCCCAGAAGACAAGGAAGAAGATGTAAGAAGATGCTGGATGACCTTGGGGACAGAAGAGGATATTTTAGTTGAAGGAGAAATCTTGAGATCGCATTAAGTGGAGGAACTGTTTTGGAAGAGACTGTGGACCTGTCGTCCTGACAGATTACTGACGAATGAATATATAAACAGCGTACCTCATAAGCCCGAATGCAAAGCGACTCCCCATTTTTCGAATGAGAAATTCAGAAACAAATTTATGTCCTTTGACAAAAGAAGTAAAACCTGCGCTACTTACAAACGATAAATCCGGATTAATATTTATTCTTAAGGACCCGAAAATAAGGCGACCGGCCCTTTCTTTCTAAGAAGCAATATTTGAAGGACAGAAACTTACTTCATTTCCTGCCTAGTATGGTAATTGTTGGTGGTCTTCACCACACTAACTGTTCAGATTGATTTCTTCTGGTATGTGACATCGTACACTCCTGTAATTTGTTGCCAGGTTTTCGGAGGAACGCACTGTCTCTCTCTTCAGAGTCCACCATGAAGATGTACGCAGTATGTTACTGCGCAAAGTTGATATACATCTACAAGTTTATGCGGTGTCAGAGCCTGGAAGGCCCCAATCTGAACGGAATCAATATGTTCCCTGCCAATATTACAACTGGATATCCAAAGAAGTAGGACGTTAGGGCCTGGAATGGAATCCAAAGGCTTACGATATGTCCAATGGTGGTTTTCAGCGGACACAATTATTAAACCTCGACTTACACAAATTACTAGGTATATCTTGAACAGCTGAGCGTCTATCAGTTGCTGAAACAGGATTCTTCTCCATGAAGTTACTTTAGTTAATATTCATTTCACAAGCCTCATGTACAGGGTGAATCGTATAGAACCGGCCCGATGAATTTGCTAATAATTCCGCAGGTGATGCATATAACCGCTCATAATTACGACATAATAATCCGTGGGCCGTGCTGAGTCGAATGGTGTGCTCATGATCCGGCAAGTGGCAGCCCTTATGCTGCAAGGTCAAGGACAATACCGAAACGTATCTGCAGTGGGCAGGCGGCAGTCCTGGATTTCACTGTTGAACAGCGAGTGTTTCTAGTGCCTGCTTGAAAACGGCGGACACTTTCAACACCTGCTCTGATCACGCACACAATCCAAGATAAGATATGTGTAAATTACTTAATATCTGTATGGTATGTTTTATATTACAACTCATTTCATCGGGCCAGTTCTATATGAATCACCCTGTATTTCGCAAGCGCAGCCTATCTGTGTAATAGCTGTACTTACAACTTTGCCATATTTTCAATACTTAAGTTTTGAGCGTTTGTTATTACCATAGCTGCAAAGGCAAACATGGGGATAAAGCGTTCTGTGCATATGCATGCTATTTCTTTACTTAATTACTCTGCGCGTTAGATTGCTGGAGACATTAATACGCAGTTTTTACCTGATTGCAATTTACATACACGGCACAGTTAAGTAAGGGACCGTTCCACTAATTGGATTCTCTGTATGCCACACGCAAAAGTTCTCTCCCTCTCTATACCCGCCATCTTCTGTCGCCTTTCATGGTCAGTAAAACGAATCAATTTATAACATGGTAAACCATAGACCCTGCAGGGCTTACATATCGTCGGGGGTTATAAATACAACCAACCACAAACACTTTCATCTAAGTAGCTGGAACGTAATTTACAAATGTTTAATATCCCTGTCTTACCCTTCATTTCATAGTTTAAATGCATTTTAATGATTAGTTTTGCTTGCCTAATTGCGCGCCCATTCTACACGTTTTTGTGTCTGGGATGGGGTGAGAATGTTGAATGGTTGACGGTGTGGAAAGTGCAAAAGGGGTGGAAGAATGAAGAAAATGTCCCACAACACAAAGTGGTGTACGTAACTCCCCTCTCCTGCTCCCAGACTAACCCTTCACGTGCCAAATATCTGGCCATGGGCCATGACACGCTAATGCAGGCTTCTGTTCACAGCGAAAAGTAAAGTAGCGTAAAGTAATACAAGTTCAGCTGTCCGCAACCTTCGGATGCGTTCTTTGAGACTTTCGGTTTGTCTAGATCTTAATTTATTCCACGTACAAAGGTATTTAAGAAATTAGCGTTACGTTGTCCGATAACAGTTTTCATCAACAAACTGAATGGAGATGAGCGCTTCTCAAGAAGCTGCTAGTCACTCAGAGAGTCAATAAATTATCTGTCTGTGGAACCCGAGGTTTCATTATCGTGTTCACAAGAGACTGCTAATGGAATCCATCCTAAGCCAGATAAATCCAATCCAGACCCTCAGAAAGCACAAACGTCATGTCTAAACGTCTGCCTCATACATCTTGACCTGATCACCCTCACACTATTCGGCGAGTAATCCACCTACTGCTTGCCTATATTTCGACCTTGGAAAATGAGGCAACAAATTCCTTCGGAACGTAGGCGAATTTCTACCGGACTACACCGCGTCACATCCCAGAATTTAGTATTTTTTAAAAATATTCTATTTTATATTGCTTTATATTTTGGCATGTATACCCGTTGCTAGGCAACGACCACGAACTAAGCTACTACACAGCAACAGAAGAATAGTGTGTCCTGTGTCGTCCGTGACGAGATGTTATAAACAGGACAGGAGTGGAGTGAGTTGGTTGCTGAGTGAGTGAACGAGGCAATCTCTAGGGTTCAGTCAATATGAGCTGTTGCTGTGAGAATCTGGTACCTGCAGTCAGGGACAGTTCGGAAACCCGGAGGAACGGGAGCGTCCGTCTTTAGAAGTCGATACCAAGCAAATGCTATTGAAGACTAACAGACTGAGAATACTAGTCTGCGTGTGACAATGATATGCGAAGTGTAGTAACGAGTTGTATAATGTTCAGTAAATCCGATTACCAATCCAAACCCCGTCTACACTCACACTCATACACGTGACAACATGTTGGAACGGTATTGGTAATGACATCACAAAACAACATTTCTTCAATGTGATACAGGCTGAGAACTTAAAGTTTTCACGTTCAGTGAATACGGTCCAAAATAAACAGATTCGCAATGACGTAATATGAAACTAATAAAAAATATTCGCCAATAAAACACCACTTAGAGGTTACAATATTTTTTATCACTTTGCTTTCAGACATTTGTAATTCATGTTCTTCCATCTGAGATATCATCTTCATAACAATATAAAACAACTGATAATGTCCTGGAATCTGTACAGTGATTTAATGGCAGTAGGATGTTTGCAGGACTATGCTTTAAATATACTTAGACGAAAAGACCTACAGTAGAACGCACAGTATATATAAATATGTGTTAGTCAGTGAAGTAGGAACAGGCAATACTGCCTACTGCCTACCGCATGAAGCCAAAAAAATCCAATACTTCTGTTCGCCAGGACCATAGACAAGAGCTACGCAACGTTACGTTACGTTACTCAAGATGTGAACAAAGATTTACCCTGGTCTGACCAGCGTCGTAATGTTGTCACCTTCAGACTGGTAATCTAAAACCCACCACGGACTCTACAACCCCCCTTCCCCACACCTCATACCCCTCTTCTAGATAAATTACTGCTCCCATAGAATTTATGTACTTTACTAACTTGGTCATTAAGTAACTCGCACCATACCTCCAATTGTAAAGGATTCCTCCCCATGGCTGCTCCACACTAATGTTCTCACGGTAAGTGAAATCGAGGGTCTGCCTTTCTTGAATGCGCTCGTCATGGATTTCTGCAATTATCAAAAACTTACTTCATATCCAATTGATAAAGTTGTCCTTGTGCTTAGCTAATTGAGCACTACGCCATGAAGGTGTATAGATCCACATTTTCTTGACCTCGGCACTAGTTGGAGGTGAGTGGTCAGTTTCACGGCCCTGTCGCTTTACCCCCGGGTTACCCATTGGATAGGAGATTGGGGGGTCCACAGAGCCAGTCTGGACGATGTTGAGAAAAGAAAATTCTTGACCTTACCGGGACTCGAACTCCATCCCCTCGGTCGCTCAGCCGTAGCCAGTCGCGCGATCCCGGCTCTTCTTGTCAAGTTACTGAAGCTAAAATGCTGTAGCGTCAATTAAAAATGCCGCTCCTTTTGATCACGTAACCCAATTCTTATAAACCTAAGTTCCAAGTCTGGGCTCTCCAAGGGAGATCGACGACAAAATAATCAGACTTTAGGAAAGCTTACTCTGGTATCTAAATTATCATTCGTTCGGTCTCTCCATCTTTCACTCGTAATCAATGCGACAGATGGTGTAACAGTTATTACATTCAGTTATTTTTATTATTGGAGGGGGTGTGTTTCCCCATGCACTGCGACTATTTATTAATCTATTGTGCGTCCCCCTGTTACGCCGCGGAGCAGGGGGGCGTGGAGGTATCCCTCCTCGCCTCCACTTGTAATGTCGCGACGCTGGTACCACTTGTAACGTCGTGACGACGGCGGTGTGCAGGTACCCCTCCTTGCCACCCCAGCTTATGCTGTAAGGAGTTAACACAATACTCCTAGCTCACCCTTAGCTAGGATTCTCCTGTTCGGGGTTTCCTTCTCTCATAAAGCTGCCACCATCTATTATATGACCTAAGAAAGGTGATGTAAGTACCGAGGGCCGGTAACGCGTAGTCGAGCGTTCACTGTTGGCTGGCCCTTTCGGCGCTGTCACCTCTTATTTCTGGCGTAGAGCGGGCGTGTCTGGTCTGACCCGCCTCTACCTATCGTCTGTCCTTTTCTAACGTGGGGACTACCCCCTGGGCATATAGTCATAGCTCCGTCTTGACAACTCCTCATGTAGTCTACAGGTAGCAACATGTAACACCTCCTATCTGAGGATACCGCTAACCTCTCTGTCCCTGTTTGTCTTTCTTTGCCTTCGGCTGCTACTGCTTCCTGTATCAGTTCAGCCCTCGCTTGGTCAGGATTGCTCGGGATCGGATGTGGGAAAGTTGATTATAGAAGTGAATCACAATCCCGGTACATCCTACTCTATCTACTCTATCTATTTACACTTTTGTATTTACGTGATTTACAATATTTACGTTATTAAACAAGGCCGACTTTCAGTCGGGTCTACATATGCTTCACTTCCCACTGACCATAACCTGGACCATACACTATAACCCTTCTTGCCTGACTAACATCCTAGGCAATTACATAATTCTCGTATCCTCCCCTAAGGGTTCGCCGGGTACACTGGAGTTTGCACCTTGAAATCACTCAACACTCTTATCAACAATAATGTTTAACAGCATGGCGTATATGAGTAAAGAGACTTACGTGACATAGAAGAATGCAGGCTAACTTCCAGCACTCGTCAGACCCATATTGAATAGCGCCTCCGGCTGACAACTGAATATTCTGTGTTAGATCAGAATCCCAAGTCCCCCGAAATTCCGTAATTTATAGTTTTAATTTGCTAATTCAGCTGTTGACGACAGAGGGTAGGTAACTCCTCTTCAGTGTCCTCAATTCTCATAGTAATATTCTAATTGGTTATTACTGGTGGTTGTGGGCGGACCCCGGGCGTCTCATCGCTGTGTATGCGGTAATATTATGATACTCCAGTGGCCTAGTGAGGCAAGCTTCTTGCTACTGCGGTTACACATACTTGCTGATCATCAACATTCTTAACCTATTTGCCTGTCCAGGTGTTGACAGATTACTGTAATAACTGTGAAACGCTTTTCGCAAGCCTCGAACATTTGGGTAATGCCTTACAATCTCCCATCTCAAATTTGAGGCGCTACACCCCCTTTAATTTCTACTGTCGCCATGCCCTTCCAGTACTGGTGCTCGCTATCAGCCCCGTTCTGCCAGCGAGGTCGACCCTCTCTGGCAGTGGTCCCCGATACTTCCCCATCTACCGGAGGAATTGGAAACTATTTGGGCGGGAAACTTTGACTAGTTTTTCTCAGAGGTCTCCTAGAGACATGAGGATCTTTTACGTGCCGCAAATCTACGACACGGAGGACTTGTTCCCTGAATTTTTCGGCCCTTAAAAATTTCACGACCTCCGCCGGGTTTGAACCCGCGTACCTTGAGTCATGAGGTGGGAACGTTACCAGTAGACTACGAAGGCCGGATTACATTCAGTCACACTGTGGCTTGAACATCACGGTGTTCTATGTCCACGCTTGGGGCAAGAAATGAGACAAAGCACTTCTGTCATTCTCCTCACTGTGTTGTACTATATCCGTATATTTCTATAGATTTATCTTAGTTGCAATGTGATGTTTCAGAAACTTGTCTTTTCTAAGTCATATTTAAATTTAAGTTGATTCCTTAGCATCCAGTCTAGTGTCAGTCACTTGTAACATTGTTAAAAGATATTCACTTTCAAGGTTTTTCACTATATGTTTCAAGAAATATGGTCATCAACAGGACAAGCAGCACAACACACAGCAAGAGGGAATAGAACCCACCAACTCAAACACATATACACATCGAGGAGACTTAAATTAAGAACCTGGCTAACGAAACAGAAGAGAGCGGTTTCCTATTTCAGTAATTCTAACACCTGATGATGATCACATTGGTAGAAACACGCAGTGCAAAACTTTAAAGTAAATATCTTTCAATAAGTTTTATAGGGTACTGTGGAGAACATTTGGATCGAAGAGAGATGAAGTGACAGGAGTTGGAGAAAACTGCATAATGAGGAGCTTCATAATTTGTACTCTTCTCCAAGTGTAATTAGAATGATCAAGTCAAGGAGAATGAGGTTGACAGGGCATGTAGCAAGAATGGGGAGAAGAGGAACGTATATAGGATATTTGTGGGAAAGCCGGATGGAAAGAGACCACTGGGAAGACAAAGGCGTAGGTGGGTAGACAATACTAAATTGGATGTTAGAGAGATAGGTTGGAATGATATTTTTTGGATTGATCTGGCTCAGGACAGAGACCAGTGGAGGGCTCTTGTGAACACGGTAATGAACTTTCGGGTTCCATAAAATTCTGGGAAGTTCTTGAGTTGCCGCACAAGGCTTCTAAGGAAGGGCTCAATATTATTGCCGCTAGTCAGACTGTAAGAAACTAATTGGTACTAAGTGAAAAGTGCAACATGTTATGCACTCTGGTTTCCCGAAAAGTATTGCTGATGGTCACAGTACACTCCAAGGCTCAGATGAATAACTAAATAACTAAATATAAGTGATGTCATACTCTTCGATGTTGTGTCACGAAGACGTAAAAATTGAATTCTAAGATTTCGACACTTGGCTACATAGGTAGAGATCCACTCTTCAGCCGACTTTGCACAGAGAAAAGTAGCTCAGGCGATCACCGAAAAAAATAAATAAACGAACTTTTATTCATTCGGAAAATAGACTGATCTTTGGTATCAGAATCCGATAAGTCAACATCGCTGTTTCCAAAGCCCAATCCTTAGGTATTTCCATCAACTTCCAACTCTCATAAAGCACGTGCTCAAGTTGCATCTTAACATTAGCTCATTTCCTTGCGGGCTCCTAATCAAGTAACCGAACAACTAACTAAAGAAAAAATTAATCTACTAATTAACCAATCAACTAACCAACTAGTAAACCAGCCAATTAGGCTAAAAATTAACCAATCAGTCAATTAATTAATCAACAAACTAAATGACTGATAACTGATTAACTATCCAACTTACTAACTAACAAACTAGCCAACTAACCATCCTATCAACCAATTAACTAATCAACCAACTAATCATCTATCCATCTACATATTTTTTTGCCCAACCACCAACTGACGTACCTACACAACTAACTAAATAACTAACTCGTTTGTTTCTTGGGGAGGGCTGAGACCGAGTCCACTAAATTGCCTATTGTACCAGCCCCGGAGGATAGACGATGAGTGTGGAGCAGTCGCTGGAATGAGAATTGGTAGGGAAAATCCGAAGTACCAGGAGAAAACCTGCCCCAGCGCCACTTTATCCACCACAAAATCCACATGACCTGACCTGGGCTCAAATCCGGACCTCAGCGGTGGGAAGCCCGCGACTACCTGCCTGACTTACGACATGGCCTTAACTAACTAACCAACCAACCAACCAACCAATTCCATGGAAAGAGTCCTTCTATAGAACCTAATAATCACTAAGAAAATCCCTAAAATAATAAGGTATTAGTTAAAATGTTCCAATATTGAACTGTACTATTTTTTAATGCTAGTGGGGTGGGACTAAGTCCCTTGTACTGCGGACACTTCTGGCCTATTGTACCAGCCCCAGATGATAGGTGAGGGTGATTGTGGCGCAATAGGTGTATGAAGATTGGCAGGGGAAACCGAAATACTCGGAGAAAACCTGCCCCAGCATCACTTTGTCCACCACAAATCACACTTGACCAGATCCGGGATCGAAACCCGAGCCGCCGCGGTGGGAAGCCAGCGACTAACCGCTTGAGCTATGGCGTGGCCTTCAACTGTACTACATAAGATACTTGCAACACACTACATTCAGTCTTCACGGTTTCGGGATAGAACTGTGTTCTACATTATCTGCAATCTAGCTGGAGGCCACTAGGACTTGGCGACCTATCGACATAACATTAATCTCGATTCTCAAGATGATATATCGACGTCCATTTGTTGTCAACAGCTCACATAAGAGAACAGAAAAAAAAGGGTTTTACTGTCAGTAAATTGGCTGGCGTCGAAATTAATGCGGGGAGGAACTGCCAAGACGCAGGGCCTTCCATTTGTTTCACTGAGAGTGTAAAACTAATGCACAGGCGTTGCAGAGCCAACTGGATCCAACCATTATGCTGTACTCTCATCCCACTTTCCCCTTACCCTTTAGAAGGAGGTTCAGCTGCCGTCGCCCTTAAATCGCCCACTCCTAGCTAAAGAGGTATGGGGCTCCATTATCCTTCAATTCATGCATAATTTTTTTGAAAATGTAGAATTGAATATTATGTCTTCCTGGATATAAACCTGTGCAGGCTGATGGAAGTCAACTGACACTTCGAAAGAGCCTAATTCATGCTGGTTTCTTACTTGGCTTACTCTTCGTCCCTGGAGATGTAGGTGATAGTTTCTTCAGAATTATTGGCCGACTTTCACCGAAATTAACGCAAATGTAGTCCAGAAGATAGAAATTTTCATAGTTACCGCTGTGATTATGTCCATTGTAACAGAGTAAGATTTTTCCGTTTCTCTATCTCTGAAGTGCCTGTTTCCATAGCTAACTGCATCTGTGCTTAAGGGTAATATTGTGGATGGGAATAACATCAGACGTTTATCTCTTTTCCGCTTCTTGATTTTGACATAAGTAAAAGAGCTGAGTAGCTCTGTCCGTGTGCCTGAACGCCAGGCGATAAAGGCCTACAGGCAGTGAGCATATATGCCTTTATTAATATCTATCATTGGCAGTTGATGGAGATAAGGAACTACCTTTCCATTCCGGCCGTCTTTATCTTCTTTCTTTACGATGGCTGAATAAGAGACTGGCAGGCCCTCAGAGTCGGTTTGGAAATAATAAATACTGTACAAGCATTTCAACGCCCCCTCCAGAAATCGAACTTGTATCATTCAGCGCTGCTTTCCACAAGTTAACGGCTGTCACTGTTATAATTGATGATATGTCTGCTGAAATACAAACTGTTTTCTTCGTTGTAGAGGTAAAGATTTTCCTGTGTTTAATTAATTAAGCATAAGGTCATGAAGGTGTATGGGGGAGTGGAGGTGTAGCTACCCCATTCCTGACCTCAGCACTAGATAGAGGTGAGTGGTCAGCTTCATGCTCCGGCAGCTTTACCCCTGGAGAAATCGCCCTCGATAACCATTGGATAGGAAGCAGGGTGGGTCTTGACGCTGTGGAGGAGAGAAAATTCTTGTCCTGCCTGGAATTTTTATTGCAGCTGGGTATTCTGTTAAATTCGCTTAGTGGGGGGTGAAGTCCTGCTGGGTCCACTCGGCACGGCGGCCACCGATTGGTCTATTGTACGTGCCCCGGGTGATTATGATGATGGAGTATTTGGTGGAATAAAGATCAGCAGGGGAAACCGAAGTACTATGAGAAAACCTGCCCCAGCGCCACTTTGTCCACCACAAATCCGACTTGAGCAGACCCGGGATCGAACCCGGGCCGCCGCGGTGGGAAGCCAGTGACTATCCGCTTGAGCTATATCGCTGCCCTTGGGTATTCTGTTAGTCACTAAAGAAATTTAAAATGACGTTTTTTTTCAATCTTCTATCATTACACTAATTTCAGCAGAATCGATCACGAAAACGGCTGTGTTATACTTGAGGTATCAGATTGAATTTCAGTTTTGGAGTGTGTGTGCTCAATATGAAGAGAGGTCACGCAAAACAAGCTACTGTTAAAATGATACTGGGACAAGCCTTTATTCATACATATCGATTTTACCCCGCCAAGCACATTTCAAACTACTTAATTATTGCCGAGTTAGTTGTGCCTAACAATCAATGGGCCTGCATTAATGAATTGAAATTTTAATTCTTTTCCGTATACAGCTAGTTAGTTGTTTTGTTCCAGAGGACGAACTGCAGTGGAAACACTTTTATGAACTGTACGATAGCAGTTGTCCATATAAATTACTGAAAAAATTGAAGTGCGTTGTTTTCTAATATTTCTTTCAAACACAACCACGAGAAAACTGTACGATAAAATAAGACTGATGGAAATATTCAGAGAAGGAAGTTACGCAGAAATGAAACGTGATGTGTCTAGCCAAACTACTGCGCATGTCACTACTTTGCATTATTATTCAAAGGAAGAGAAGCACAAAATTGCAATTTATACAAAAACAAAATATATTGCTATACCGCTGTCACAAAGAAAATATGCTGTGTCACAAGCATGACGGAATGCTGTATAAAGCGGAAACTTTTTCTTAAATAAATCCGAAGAGACAGTTTTTCCTCTCCACAAACAAAAATTAGAGATTACGCGATGCACAATGTTATAGAAATGCCATCGCCTGTGATGTCAAGCTACTTGCTTCTTTCTCGTCTTACTCTTCAAACCTGAAGATGGAAGAGATACGATCCTCCGAAACACTGCTAGACTTCTAATAGACTATACGGCTTCAAAGTTCAGGATAATTCATATTCACAGATGTATGAATCTGAGATGTCAGAGATATTCTTTGATTTCCTTTAATTCCAAGTCACGTCCGAAATATTCTTTGAAGAATGAATTACCTTTATCATCCACTAGATCCCAAAGCTTATTTATCCAGCCACTGACTCAATCTATGTTAAATTCAGCGTGTATTCTAGTTATGTATGGGAAGTTTACTTAGAGTCACTGTCGAACTATATTTCTCTCTTGATTAAAATTGTTCTCCATCACCACGAACATGTTCCTGAATCCGTGGAGATTAATCCGCAGCCAATTCACTGCTGATGTAATTGCAACCTACCACGGTTTGCTCTTACATCAGGTTTGATGAGGAAGTCACCTCTGCAGTAATAACTTCCTGAAAATGAGCTCTGTGTTTAGAATACGGCTTTCTCATCAAAGATAATATACAATTCCTTGATGTGCTTAGTAGACTTTTGAGTTTCAGACAGACGTGTACAAACCGGCTACTTATAGATGGATAGAATAGGACAGGAAAGGGAAAAGATTGCTGACCCAGAATGGTTTGTTATTAACTCTAAAACAACCCCTTTTGCCTCTGCCTCTCGGTGCCTTCCTCAAACTTTTCCACTATCCAGCTCACTCAGTATTTATCCCCTTCTCACTATATCAAACTGGTACAACTAATTGCAATCGGGTACCAACTTCCGGCGGAAACTCGCGCTGTGCGGAAGAATATGTGGTCCCAGGGTAGCAATAATGGCCAGTACACGCGCGCGCCCTTCTCCAAGCGGGCACTGCTCATATAAAGCTCCACATCAGCTTTTCCATTAACCTCGCCTACGCATTTAAAATACAATTAGATATTTTTATTTCTTTAAAAATATGTTCAGGTCACGGATTTCTTTTCCCGTTCTGAACGGACAAAATATCTGAGTTGCTACAGTGCTTTGCCAAACGAGATATGTATAATCGCTTCGTCTCCAGGTGTGCCTCACATTGAAGAATGGAATTTTACAGGAGGCAGCATTTCAGTGTGATAGACACTGAGAATGAAAAACGCAGAATTCACATTTTGGAGCTAACTCGTGAAGCCTCTTTTCTCATTACACAGATAAGAGTATATCACTGTTAGCACTGTTAGCACTGTTATTTTGTTTTTATCCCCGTGAAGAACTTTCACGTAAATTCAGATTTTGCTTATTAAATTTGTCGAATGTAAGTTAAAAATTTTCACATCATCGCAATGTTTTTAATTGTAATGAAGAAAATAATATTGCATATACAATGCGCAAATATGCCCTGCGAGTCATAATAGGCGACGAAAAGAGAACCGGATATTTGGGCGTATAACTGGGCCACCTGTCACTGAAGGGCATAAAAACAGGGACCTGGTCCTCCAGTTCTCGAGTTGGACGCAAGACTGAAGACCTTGCTCTGCAAGCAAACTATTGTCGCTAAGTCCAAGGAAGTGAAAACCAGATGCAATCTGTCAGAATCTTCTAAGGAAGGTTGTGGCTCAAGCCGATGATGATGATTCCATCTGTTTGCGAAAAATTCTTCATTAATAGAACTGATCGTTTGAGGATTCAGTCTATATAGCAATAAGTCTGCGTAGAAGTTCCCTCACGCAAACTCATGAAGAAACGAGTCCTTTATGGGATGAAGAAGTTTTGAAGATTTACGCTTTCTGGACCAATAAACTGAGTCTGATACTTTGGCGTTGTGCTTCCAGTCACTGTCACGTGTTGTATGCAAACGGTCCCTCCTCCTGTTGAGGAATAAGAGAAAAGTGTGATGACTAAACATGTGTGAGATTTAGAATAACTTGAAATCTAATAATTTCTAAATCAAGAAATAAGAGACAGTCTTAGAGAGAGAGAGAGATACGGTGAGTATTGTGGTGAACTGTAAAACTAACTGCGAACTCTTGACAGAGTTCACCAAGACAAATCAATAACCGGAAAAGTCTGTATAGGCAAGCCTAGCAGCAGACGGTAGGTAAAGTGAAGCCCGTCCCTGTAACAGGCCGTGGAGGCCCATATGGCTATGAGACGTCGAGGCTCTCGCATTTTCTAGATAATCGGATCACAGATGACGGTGAGGTTGTCAGCCTTACGTGCCTGCCGCTCTTCACACCCAGGAAGATTCCTGATACTCATTTCTGTTAGAGAGTGAGTCGACCCAAAATGCCACAGTGCGGCTGGAAATTTAGATCAATTAAAAATCCAATTACCTCATCGGGAATAGAACCCGCGACCCTCTGGCATGTAGCATAGTATCACAACCAACTACGACACAGCGGGTCCTGTTTTCTGCGTGAACTATTTTTAAATGATGAATGCCTATAATTCTGTCAGTAGCCCTAAGAAAATTGTCTCTTCTGTCGGAGTGATTGTATAGTGTAATTCAATTGACGGCTATCGTATTGACGCGTAATTTCCAGGTCAGCAGGTGACACGCGCAAGCAGAGCGCGGAATTGATTGGGTTGCCATGGCGGACTTCATCTCTCAATATTCCTGGAAGCTGTGACGCATGTAACTGAGCAATTATAACTGAAATGGTCGTAGCAGTATTTATCAGATTTCGAATTTTCGAATTCTCTCTTTCCTAGATCGGTTCTCAACTGATGACAAGACCAGAAGTCGAAGAATTCGGAGAACAGAGACAAGCCAGTGGTGCTGATATAAACGATTATTTTTAGTTGCTTCTCCTTACCTGTATTGCTTGTAACCCTTTACGAAGGCAGCTAATTAAACAAGTTTTGCATTCTATCATATCGTCGTACAGAGACCAACTTTACTGAATTCGAATTATCTGTATAAGTCCATATCGAACAATCTGCTTTTGTTCTCGTTATTAAAACAGACCACAGTTTGAGACTTCCATGTCAAGTGGTTCCTTTGTCACAACTGCATGGGGCGTTCTCGGGTTTCGGGTGGAAGAGACGACCTCCAGGTATGGAGGGTAGCTGCAGAAATATTTAATAAACAGTCGCGGACAGATGACGAGAAGCAGTCCCTCAGCTTAGGGATTGGGCGTGGGGCTAAAAATCCTCACCATANAAGGAGTCTCTGTCAGAGAGATAGGATGGAGTGGAATGGATTTCTCAGTTTCATTGATCATTTTTACATGCTGTAGGACTTCTCGGACGAGTTATCAGCCGGTCACAAGGCCTCTACTTAAACACATGACAACACAAACACAGAATAAACGCATTCACACACCAAACATCCATGCCTTGTGTGGAATTCGAACCCACGATCCCAGCAAGCGAAGACAGTACATGTCTTAGACCGCTACCGTGACCGGCAGCCATGATGTACATACCAGAATTTCGTAAAGTTTCATTGAGAGGGGGCATTCACAGGTGACCAGACAGCATGGTGATCTCATAAGCCTTTTTCATCAACTTAAGAAATCTAGGCTAAAAGCTTCGAAACAAAAGCAGAACGAAAAGCGTGACCTAATTTTGGTAGGAGAAAGCAACAGAGAATATTGGAGGTGACGTAAGTGAAACCAACTTGCTGCGTTTGGTAACCATAGTTACGAGTACTACATGAGCCCAGCCCTTGTAGGTTCACACCTGTAACAAGTGTGAAAGAGTGAACGTGGCCCCGCCTTCTCGCTTTATCACATCTACATATGCATGTGCCAGGGGCAGATAATGGGGACTCACATGGAGACATGTTTTACTGTGGTGTCCGGCTCGAATCTCGCTCTTTTTTGTTCTTGCTTTTACAGAGTGCAGAAACGGAAAGGGACTCAGAAACACGGGCTTGCATTCCCGTGTAAAAATGCCTTATATCAGAGCCAGAACTTCGGAATCGTGTTCAAAGGGTTTCGAAACAGGATCCGATACGAACATATGACCACTGTCCATGCCATCACTTCCTGCTACCTTACTTACTTACTTACTTACTCATGAACCTAAGCCCTTCTGGAGGACCCGCCAATTCTGCAGCTACTCAAGAACTTCCCAGCATTTTATGGAACCCGAAGGTTCATTACCGTGTTCACAAGAGCCCTCCACTGGTCCCTATCCTGAGCCAGATCAATCCAATCAATACCATCCAATCCTATCTCTCTAAGATCCATTTTAATATTGTCAACCCACCTACGCTTTAGTCTTCCCAGAGGTCTCTTTCGTTCTGGCTTTCCCACCAATATCCTATACGCATTCCTCGTCGCCCCCATTCGTGCTACATGACGTGCCCACCTGATCCTCCTTGACTTGATCATTCTAATTATATTCGGAGAAGAGTACAAGTTATGAAGCTCCTCATTATGCATTTTTCTCCAACCTCATGTTACTTCACCCCTCTTCGGTCCATATATTCTCAACACCCTGTTCTCAATCACCCTCAGTCTATGTTCCCCCCTTAATGTCAGAGACCAAGTTTCACACCCATACAGAACAACAGGCAAAATTATAGTTTTGTATATTCTAATTATTATGTTTTTACCTCAGTATAATTCTCCCTTCCACTCCTAAATGTCCCTAATACATTCTGTCTTCAGGGATTAACTACAAAATTGTTTATGCATATACGTATATCCAAACAATGTCAGCATTTCTACTAACAAGTTATATAAATATATATAAAAGTACGCAGTCTACACAAAAATATTCTGTATTTAAAACAAAGTAGACACTATTGTATTAATAAAAAACAAATGTTAATACAATAGTGTTTACTATGTTTTTACATACAGAATATTTTTGTGTAGACTGGATGCTTTTATATACTCGTACATTATTTATAACACACAACAGGATGCATACTATTAAGATTCTACTAACACGCAAGTACTGAAGTGGTATGATATTCAGATCGAGAAAAGTAACATGGAAATCCTAATCTCAAACAGAACAACATTCAAATTTTCTTTATGAAACGGTACAACAATACAAAGTTTACATCTCAAACGGTACAATACGTAGTCTATCTCAAACGGAACAACAATACAAAGTATGTCTCTCAAAAGGAACTTTCTTACTTATGGAGTTGAGCCCTTCTTGAGGAGCAGCCAATTCTGCAGCTACTCAAGAATTTCCCATCATGTTATGGAACCCGAAGGTTCATTACTGTGTTCACAAGAGCCCTGCAATGGTCCCTATCTTGAGCTAGATCAATCAAATCCACACATCCCATCCTATCTCTCTAAGATCCAGTGTAATATTGTCCACCCACCTAGGCCTTGGTCTTCCCAATGGTCTCTTTCCTTCTGGTTTCTCGAAAGGAGCAACAGTATATATACACAGGGCTTCACGGTATCATAACCCAGAATACCGAGCAGGTTGGTGTAGAGGCAATGTCCTTAGAATTACATTCGAGCTACACTCGGTTGGAATTTATAACCAGTTGTCCAGAGGATATTCGAGAATTTCCTCAGTCCCTTCAGGCACATTTCAAGATTTTTTTTAAATGGCTCTTGGAGTCCATTCAGGGCCCAGGCCTCTTATTCAGTTCCGTAATCATTTTACATAGTTGGTAGGACATCTTGGACGAGTGATCAGCACGTCGCAAGGCCGCTACCTAGACACAGCAAAACACCAACACAGAATAGACACATACACACACCATCCATGCCCTGAGTTGGATTCGAACCCACGATCCCAGCTTCCTAACGAGCGAAGACGGTTCATGTCTTAGACCGCGCGGCTATTGTGACCGACACATTTCAAGATAGTACCTGAAATTAGGATGCGACTGCCTCCTTCCAAATCCATTTCACTATATTATTAGTCAATTATCATACCATTTGACGCTCTATTGTCAGATATAGGCCCACTGACGTCAACATTTTAAAACCTGAAATGATTTCCATAGCAAGTTTTATGAAAACTGATTCTGCCATTCAAAATTTGATAGGAAGGGTACATAGGCACTCAGAAAGCATGGTGATGTCACAAGCTTCATTTTAATTTTTTGAAACAAATGAAAGTAGGTTAAAATATTGTAGCATTTTTAGAAAATGGACATATCTGAAAAGTAAATTTTCCTAAATCTACGTATATTTTGAAACCACAAGTTCTGGCATTTCAAAATCTGGAATTTTCAAAAGCTCGAATATGCAGGAAGTTGTAGATAGAACTACGAAAAAAGATACCTGGAGGGCTACAACATGAATTTTTACCACCACGAAGCCCTGATGCCTGGATAAAAAATATTATATTTGCGTTCTTCCTCGATAACCAGTGCAGTCCTGAACCATTTCATATGAACTAACTAACTCAGTTTTCGAAAGCGTATCCTGTGCATTTACACTTGTTAGTGCTATTAGTGCAGCTCTCTGTGTATCTAATTGCACTGATGCGAGTTCAAATATGTAACTATACAGTTTGAAATAATATTTGTTGCTGTAGGTTACATTTACTGGATTTACATAGTTTATGTTGTATATTAGTTATATTAGTACAGTCTGCCTCATCAAGAGTTCTATCTTCTGGCATATAAAGCCATATACTCTGCTGAAATTCAACCGACATTTCGGAGGAATATATTGATATGTCTCTCAGAAAATTCGGTTGATTTCCAACGGACTATAAAGCGTCATATTCCAGAAGATAGAATTATGCATAACCTTCGCCGTGAGAATCAAATACTACACAGTTTCTCCCATTTAGAAAACGTATCCGGAAATTTCAGTGGTCCAACTAAACTGAAATTTGTAGGCGTTTTCTATTGAAACGTCCTTTCCTGTGCTTAAAGAGATACAGGCCGTGCTTGGAATAAAAACATGAAGTGCATTCCTATGATATCTCACAAGTATAGGGATCCATGTTTTTGTTTCTGTATCAATTCGCTTAGTGGGGGATGGAGTCCAGCTGGGTTCACTCTGCCCGACGGCCACTGAT
This sequence comes from Cryptotermes secundus, assembly GCF_002891405.2. Lineage (NCBI taxonomy): Eukaryota > Metazoa > Arthropoda > Insecta > Blattodea > Kalotermitidae > Cryptotermes > Cryptotermes secundus. Next base: position 904,374 of record NW_019728500.1, on the reverse strand, counting down.
TGGCCTATTGTAGCCTGCCCCAGGTGATTATGATGATGGAGAATTTGGTGGAATAAAGTTTGGCAAAGGAAACCGAAGTACTCGGAGAAAATCCGCCCCAGCGCCACTTTGTCCACCACAAATTCCACTTGATCAGACCCGGGATTGAATCCGGGCCGCCTCGGTGGGAAGCCAGCGACTAACCGTTTGAGCTATGGCGCGGCCTTATCTGTGTGAATAAAATGCTTAGTTTTCCAAGGCCATTTATAAAATTTACTCCCAGAAACAACAAAGTCCAGTGGACATTGTCCAGCCCAACCGCTAGCTCTTTCAGTCGGAACGAGAGGGTGCCTTGTAGAGTTTGTGTGCCAAAACTGGGACGAGAGGAAGAGTTACGAGATTTGTTCTTCAGGGGGTGTCAAACACTCTGAAGGCCGGCCACATTCTGCACGACAAGCAACTAAATGAACTACGTGGTTGCCACCGCCGTGAGTAGAAAGATTACGGTCATCTAAGATGTGGCTCAGTGTATTGTGAGATGACGCCTGAAAGCCGGAATAGCGGAGCCATTGTATATATTCATTGCTAGGCAACGACTCGGTAAACATGTTCTCGTTGCAATGAATAAGCAAACAACGATCAAGATATTGCTGAGCTATAACGATGGAAACGTTGTTTTCTTTTGAGACCGACGCAAGGTTATATAACGAGGATCCCAGGCCAGCTGAGATAGAATTGAGGGAGTCTCTTGAGGCGGTAGTGGCAGGTGATTGAAAGGAATTAAATCGTGAAAAGAAGACTTGGTGTGTGCTGCAGTTACAGTGAGACTGGTATAATTACTTTGTTGAAATCCGTTGCAAAGATACGACTAGTAAAAACTGAGAACACTAGTGTGTGTGTGATGGGAAACTGAAATATTTATATCAATGATAGCGCTGTGTTACTTGTAGTTACAAGTTGAGTGTCTAAGTGCAATAAATCCAATCATCAAATCTAAACCTCGTCAATAGTGACTACAACACGTGAAAATATTGTCACGTGTTGGGTGGGTCACGCGACAAATAACTTTACGTGGGTCTCGGATTTAGCAACTCTTTATTGGACACTCACACTTATACACCTTACAGTTATTATCACTTGCAATATCACTCGACTTCTGGCCCAATACTCAATACTCAATATTCTAATACTCAATACTGACTTCTTTACGTCATCTTCTATATCGTATGGCGTCTAGGTTCCAACTGACTTGGCAAATCCCTTCAACCCTTTTTATAACCTCGACCGCTGCTATGCAATGAACCCTCGTTATAAACGTGGAGATTCGGCGTTCTCTACGCAACGTTTCACTGTTGGGATTACAGTATCGCTATTGTTGCTTCCTATGCAACGGTCTGTTCTAGCGTTTCCATGGAAGTAACCCTTCTGGATTACAAGAATGTGACAATATTATGGCAAATACACATCAAAGTTAGGAAGGAAACGCTTCCATATTCATGGGAGAATTGTGATTTGCCAAAGATGCAGATAGTCGATTTCTTCGAACCATCGGTACTTATCCATCAAAATGCACGGTGTCAAATCTCAGAGTACCGCAATTTCAACAGGGTGGTAAAGAAACTACTAATTTAATTTCACAATCTGAATGCAAAATCTGGTACTATTTGAGGAGATAAAAGGGATTGGCTACACCTACAAGCGAGTGTAAGGAATTAGAGTAGTTGTAAAGTAATTAAATTCAGAAGTGGTGTTCGTAGTGCGATAAATGGGACAAATATATATATATAATATCTTTTCAAATCTTGTGGTCAATTTTGGGGACATTTTATAGAAATTATGTTCCGTAACTTACTTTATGGGTCTGTCAGTATCCAGGCTGAGTG
>NW_019728500.1:877722-902163 GCF_002891405.2 Cryptotermes secundus | reverse complement strand
CCCGGGATCGAACCCGGGCCGCCGCGATGGGAAGCCAGAGACTAACCGCTTGAGCTATGGCGCGGCCAGCTCCATAAGTAAGTAAGTACTGAGTAAGTGTATCTCGGAAGTGAATAATTTTGGACAACACAGGTTCATCGAATGCAGAGGTTAAGCATGCCTGGGGCTTCTTTACTTTCCCCGTGTTCCCTGTGCCTTCACTGTGTGATCATTAGCAACGGAGGAACCTCAACCTTGCTTTATCCTACATCAAAAGACAGTCTCGACTGAGCGTCTTTAATTGTCTCTGATGCTGAGAATGACGGTTGGGGGGGGGGAGACACGACTTGGGCTGAGAGCAGTAGAAACGGAGACACGAATTTCCGGGGATATGAATTTTGTAAGATGAAGAGTACAGAACGCCGTTTCGCACTCCCTCACTGAAAGTCATGAAGAGATTAGAACTGAGAATACAGTCCGAAGAGAATATGGATCTCTCTACGAATACGTGTTGCGCCACTGGATATATCGCCATGCTTCTAGCTAATGTTCTGGGTTCCTCGCACGCTCCATACAGAAGATATGACAGAAAATCTGTACCTCGAAACATACACGTATAACCTGGGGAAGGTGCGTCGAATCCTATAATTTTCAGATGTAAAGAGCTGCAGTATATTCAGCAATGTAATTCGTACGTGGAATTGTAACTCTCTGCTCTTGTTCGGTTTATATTCATATTGTGACATATAGACTCATTGCTAGGCAACGATTGGGTAAACACATTCCGGCGGAAGCCTACAACATTAGGATGTCCATTGCTAAGCATTGGATCAGTAAACAAGCCTTCTCAACAATTCAGAGGCTACTTTTTCTGCTTGATCAAGAATTTCTCAACATTTTGTAGAACCCGAAAGTTCATTACCGTGTTCACAAGAGCTCTCCACTTCTCCTTATCCTAAGCCAGATCAATCCAGTCCATACCAAGCCATCCTACCTCTCTCAGATTCATTTTAATGTTATTCTCACACTTACGTTTAAGTCTTTCTAGTGGTCTCTTTCCCNTCTCAGATTCATTTTAATGTTATTCTCACACTTACGTTTAAGTCTTCCTAGTGATCTCTTTCCTTCTGGCTGTCCCATAAATATTCTACATGCGTTCCTCTTCTCCCTCATTCGTGCTATATGCTCTGCTCAACTCATCCTCCTTGACTTGATCATTCTAATTATACTTGGAGAAGAGTACAAGTTATGAAGCTCCTCATTAAGCAGTTTTCTCTAACCTCCTGTCGCTTCATCTCTCTTCGGTACAAATAGTCCCCTCAACACCCTGTTCTCAAACACCCTTAGTTTATGTTCCTCTCTTAATGTCCGAGACCAAGTTTCACACCCACACAGAACCAGAGGCAAAATTATAGTTCTGTATATTCTAATTCTTATGTTTTTGGAGAGCAGACGAGAAGGCGAAAGTTCTGGACTGAATGGTAGCAAGCATTATCAGAGTTCAATCGCCTCTTAATTCCCTCCTGAATTAGATTCTGATTTGAACTGAGCCACATTTTCAAAGGGCCTATTAGGTCTCATATAATGATTTCGTCATACAGTCTGGCGGGACAAATAAAACTGACTTATAATTAAAGCTATATTTTTTAAATGTCATCTATGAAGATCAGATTCGAAAATAACGCAGTTCTCTAATTCAGTTGGCATATGACACGGACTGTACCTGTTTCTTTCGTTGAGCTCCTCAAAACAACCGATCCTACCGCCATTTTATTCTCGATCGGCTAGCCGTTTACTTTTCATATTTCTGTCTCACTTCTTTACATTTCAATTCTCTTTCGATTGATCCTTCAGTCCTTTACATTTGTGTTTATTTCCTTCCTCTTTTCCTTACTTCTTCCCTGTTCGGTTGCTCCTTCTAATATGGTATTCCTGTTTTCTTCCTTTCTAACTCTCTCTTTTTTTTACGTACAGTTTTCCTTTCTTTGCTTTATTCGTTTGCATATTTCTTCTTTCAGTTCACATTCCTTTGTTTTCCATTTCACTGCCTGTCTACTAAATGCCACCAGATGGCAGCCAGAGACGATCGAAACAATTTGCTGCGGTGCGTTGCTTGGCAACCCCTGGGCTGAGCGGTCGCGTCCGAATCCGCCGTCCCGCTGAGAACTGAACTGGTATGTTTGCGGAACCCGACTGTCAGATTGTTTGTAATGAAGTGCTCCAGGTGCTTGCTCGCACTGTGGCTCCTGGGATAAGCGGACCCGCCACACACCGGTTGAAGACAGTCTCACCGTGTTTCTGTTTGATCGGAATTGATGGGTTCGACGGCGCAGCAATATTTCAATCATTCAATACCAGGAAATGGTACCAATATTCGTTCCTAAAATCATGTCACACAGCTATTTATAAAGAAGAAAGCAGTCTTTTGGGATTTGGCACCGTGTATAAGTGGTGTTAACCGACGTTTCGGAGGAACGTATNGCCGTGAAAGCCTCAAATCTTACATAGCTATTTACAAGTTTATTCAAACACGCTTTGAACCTCATGCCATAGAATTAGTACTGTTACGAAGAAAGACTCATTTCTTGTGCATTTAACGAAGTTCCATCAGCTGAAAATATTTTAGAGCGTGAACTGTAAGAGTTCCTATGAGCGCTTTACAGGCCGGCGGCTGTTTCACAAGTAACTAAATACTCGTACTAGACATGTCCTTCTTTGGTACGGATGGCATAGATAACACATCTCCCAACGGTCCCTCTATTGTTGCATAACTTGGATCTTACTCGGACTGCGTACAGAAAATCATTCCTGTTTTACTGTTTAGGCCCGTTACCTAGCAACGGCCCTCTTTTACAGAGTCATTACTTAGCACAGCGTCTATATGCTACAATGTGAAATATAGACAGTAAGGAGATGGCATATTCATATCTTTTGTGACTTAAAAATGTTTTCTTCCTTTAGAATATTGGTAAATTTAATTTAAAAGGGTAGCACATACTATGAACGACTATTGGTGGGGGATCGTCTCTGTCTGCTTCCGCATTTTTCGCCTATGACACTACTTAAAGATTTCGATTAATTACTCGGAGTATAGTTAGTTAGTTAGTTATTGGAGAGGGTGGGTTTCCCCATGCACTTAGGTCGGAGTATAGTTACCAACACTAACGGCTGAAGGAAACATTTAATTTTTTTTCAGTGCCTGTCAATAAGAACTTAACTTTCTATAAAATTCCAAAATTCCAAAGTATTTTACAATATTCTCAATTCAGTCTCACTGTACAAATATTTCTACTAAGTAAACAACTAATTAAGTAACTAACTAACTAACTAACTAACTAACAGGCTGAATGATTGGCTAAACTGATTTACGAACCAACCAAATAAATAACCTACTATCTAATTAATTGATTGGCTAATTGACTATCTAATTAGCTAAATAATTAAGCAACGTGTTTTTTTACAAATTAATTAAATATGAAACCAACCATTGTACTGACTAACTAATGAATTATTTTTTATTTCTTTCTGTGGCGTGAGACTGAGTCCACTTGGTACGTCGGTCATTAGCTGGCCCCGGGTGAGAGATGATGAGTATGGAGCAGTCGGTAAATGAGAAATGAAAGGGGAAACCGAAGTACTCCGAGAAAACCTGCCCCAGTGGCAATTTGTCCCTCACAAATCGCACATGGCACGACCTGGGCTCGAACGTGCCTCCCCCCCCGAGGTTGGAAGCCGGTGACTAACAGCGTAAGTTATGGTACCGCCAAATTAATTAATTAACTGACAAGTCAAGTAACTGAATAAACAAACAACTAACTCCATGAAGCATATTCCTCCTTGGGAAGCTAAAAATCACTCAGATGTTCCTGAAAACCTCCACAGTTTATTGAACCTGAAAGTCCATTTCAGTGTGCATTACAGCCTGGAAAATAATACTGGTATATAAGGCAAAATACAGAGTCATGAGGGTACACATATATCTGAAAACAAAATTCGCTGTAATTAACAAAACAAAACGGAAAATAGGAAGTTTTTATCAACAAAACAAGGAAACGAATATACAAGAGACAAATTAAATATTTTTTTAAATAAATAAAGTGGGGAGCATAAGGACAACTTGACAGGTCTTGTTCGGGGAAAGGAAAAAGAATGAAAGACGTATGAAACAAACAGGTTCATTAAAACAGAATTCACAAGGGAGAAAGGATCTGCGGAAACCTTCTAAATGGACGGACAGATAAATTATAAAACTTTTTGGAAGAACTGGCGAAAAATCACAATACATGGCGCTGAATAAGAACAAAAGGAAAACCACTTGTTAAGCATTTTATTATTGCTAGTGGGGTGGGACTAAGTCCCTTGTACTGCGGCCACTTCTAGCCTATTGTACCAGCCCCAGATGTTAGGTGAGGGTGATTGTGGAGCAATTGGTGAAACGAAGATTTGCAGGGGAAACCGAAGTACTCGTAGAAAACCTGCCCCAGCGCCACTTTGTCCACCACAAATCACACTTGACCAGACCCGGGATCGAACCCCGGGCCGCCGCATTGGGAAGACAGCGACTAACCGCTTGCGCTATGGCGCGGCCACTTGCTAAGCATAGTGCTATATCTGTATTATCTGTTACTTCTATGGTAACAAATTCGTCATCTGTAATAAATAAACATGTAGGCTGAAGAGATACGTCGAATCGTTAGGTATCCATTTGGGAACATGCACGCTTCACTACTGAAGTACACGTCTCCACTCTTACTAAGACACTGACATGTAATTAAGTTGATATCTTTGAAACCTTCAAAATTCTGCGGAGTTTTCTTTTCATTTCGTAGAACATGAAGGCTGATGTATGTACGTATATACATCCTTTCAACAAGTACTTAAATCCCGACAAAGCTAAGAGCTCTCGTGGTAAGATTTACTTCAAGAAAGGCATTCGTATGTGTAGTCACTTCAGCGGTATATCCAACAAGATTTCTCTTTAGAGAAACTTTGCTTCTCAAATTAGATTGTTTCGGGGAGAAACCAGACACGTAATTCACAAACGAACAAACAAACAAACAAACAAACTCCGTGGCCTAGAGTCCGCAAGCGAACTATATCGACCGAGAGACCGCCGCTTGTCGGCGAAGTTAGTGCCAACTTTTGCGCATAGAGGGTGTCGCGTGGACAGCGCAAAGGATCCCCACGGCCGTTAATCTCGGTTTTCTATACCCGAACGTAATTCACAATGTTATCAAATTCTGTGAAACAGACAAGAAATGTAATCTTATACCTCCTCTAAGAACTGTATTTTAAATTTAAATCGTAATGGTTAGATTCGAAAGTAATGCAATTGTGCGGTTCAGTTGTCACACTGTACGGACTGTACGCATTTTCTTCGTTGCGCACTAGAAAATATCCGATCCTACTGCTATTATTCCAGGTCGATTCACCGCTTTGCTAGCCTCTAACATTCATGCATAGAGAGGATGTGGGTGCATACACGTGTATGCCAGGAGGAGGAGTGGCAGTTACTGTAATGAAACTGACTGAGCACACAGCACGAAGAAAGAAACACTGATACAAAGAAATGTTCTGATTCATGTTTAACAACCGTCAGAGAAAGAAATTTGAACGAAAAGGAAGAAAGAACAGGAGAACAGGAAGAATGGAAAACACGAATAAACAAATAAGAAGAGAGAGAAAGGGGATAGAGGAAGAAGGATCATAAGAGAGGAGAAGAAAGACAGAAAGAGGGAGAAACAAACGAAGAAAGAAATAAAGTAACAAGGAAATAAGAGAGAACAAACTAATATGTATTCAGTTGAATAAATATATTTAATGAAGATGCAAGATTTCGGAGTGTCCTCTCTTTGAAAGTGGGGGAGACTGAGCCCCCGTAATAATCCCTGTAGTGCCCGGCTGACGCTCAGTAATAAGCTTTTATTGCAGTATGCAGCGCATATTAAAATATAGACATGTTACTCTTCATTTCAAAAACACACAACATGTACAATTTAATTCGGTGCGCACACACAGAAAAAACTGTTATTAATAGACTAATGTAAAATTCAAGTCCTACTCTGTACAGGGATATCAACTTTTACGGGCGTTATTTTGGTCTCTTTATGTCCTTTGGAAGCTTCACTGTAATATCGCATCAACAGAAACAACATAAAGAAGGTATGCCTTCACATCTGGAAAGGTTCCTCTCTTCTTTATTGCCGCTCTGTAGACCTGCTTGCAGTGACGCTGTTGGGCTATAGTAATGTGGAGACAGTCATCGGCGCTTCATTGCTTTTGATATGGCTTGTTATTTGTGTTACGTAGAGAATTTCTTTCTGAACCACTGGCTATTCTAGATAAATGAAGGCTTAACTATGCGGGGAATGTCCGCCGGTACAGCCGTCATAAATTCTAACATCCACTGTTATAAAAATGTAGGGGTACTTCCACTTACTCAGTAGTCGGTAAAAAAAACTACATAACGTGACAACGATTAAATCAAATGAGGTCTCTCCTACGCATGTAAAACACAGGGTTATGTCCCCGAGAGAACATTATTCAGTATTAAATTTCATGATAGTGATTTATTTTTGATTAATGGAAAGTGAACTTATTTTATGGCAGTATAGAAAAGGTTTTAACTAATAGGCCATATAACGTATGCGTCACCTTCCCCATTCCCCTATGTTTTATCTCAATACAGAACTGGGGCACCTCTTGGAAAATTAATTTTTATAATTTTAAGTTCCAAAACACAGGCAACAAATAATGCCCAAGATAATGTCCTAAAAGGCAAAGTTGTTCCTGTGCTCAACGAATTAAGCACTACGTCATGAAGGGAGTGGATGTATAGATCCACATTTTCTTGACCTCGGCACTAGATGGAGGTGAGTTGTCAGCTTCACGCCCCTGCCGCTTTACCCCCGGGGACAGAGCCCCCGGTATCCATCGGATAGGAAGTTGGGTGGACCCCAGAGCCGGTCTGGACAATCTGGAGAAGAGAAAATTCTTGAACCTACAGGGACTCGAACTCCGACCTCTCAGTCGTCCAGCCCGTAGCCAGTCGCTATACCTACTACGCTACGAAATATAACATTAAACGAAATATTCGTGTTAAAACAAATATATTTCTACATAACAGTATCAGAATTCGCCATAATGAGGACTAAAAATGGATGCAAAATTAGCACTGATGCACGCATGCGTCAAAGGCTTGACTCTCGACAAGATGCTAGACATTGCAAAGGAATCAGACTGACATGCGAGAATGCGAAAACAAAATAAGGTATATGAAAAAGCGTAAAACCTGTGATCAGCGGAATTTTTCAGTATTCTGCGTTTTGTTAGATGCATTGTAAACCATTAATGGTTTTAGCATTGTCATGTATGAAGGGTCCGTGTGACTGATTATAACGGGTTTTGGATTGGATGATTGGATTTACTGGCATTTATATTACAATTACAATCTACTATCACAGCTCACAATCATTGACTGCCTAAGACTCGCTCCATTCCTTACTGAACTACGAGTGTCTTCCCTTCTACTGTGACTGACTTGGTTCTGATTTACGAATTGGTCACACCGCGCCATAGCTCAAAGGGTTAGTCGCTGCTTTCCCACCACGGCGGCCCGGATTCGATCCCGGGTCCGGTCAAGTGGGATTTGTGGTGGACAAAGTGGCTCTGGGGCAGGTTTTCTCCGAGTACTTCGAGTTCCCCTGCCAATCTTCATTCCACCAATTGCTCCACAATCACTCTCACCTATCAGCTGGGGCTGGTACAATAGGCCAGAAGTGGCCGCAGTACAAGGGACTTAGCCCCACCCCACTAGCAATAAAAAAAATAATACAAATCGGTCACTTCTTCAGCTCCCGCTGTCCGCTGGTTAGCGCTCCACAGCTGAACATTGAGCTCCCTTACGAATGAACTGCGGCTGACTTACGAACGCCCCGCTCTTCCCTTCACGGCTTGTGATATAAGCTACCGGTAACCATGGAAACGTTTGTTGTTACGGATACGTGCTTATCCTTTGCTGCTGGAACCGTATGTTAATTTCGAAGCAACGCTTTGATTTCTACAAGCGTTTTGTTGTCCCTGATACGCACTCTAACGAACCGTTTTCTAGCAATGGACTATTCCGTCTAATTATTTTTTGCTGAAGTGGCACATAACGTTAAAATATAAATCATATCCTTTTCCAATAGCAGAAGATCAGACGCTTTCTCCATATTCTTGGAATTTGGTTCGAATCTCGACGCCGGTAGTCCAGCATTAATTATTTCAATTCATTTCAGCCTGTTGGAGAAAATTTTAGAGAAAGAAGTTAGAGCACGCCATGGTAGATTCTTTCCTTCTACATCCTCCAGAAATTACCAGATCATTCAACGCTGAAGAAAGAGAGAAAATATTAAATTGAGAACACTGTTGACGAAGAAGAAGAAGAACAAAAGAAACGAAAAGTAAGATCACTGCAACTGAAAAATATCGCCAAATAAACTAAGGAAGAAGTTATGGTCACAGCAGCGAAATATTGGCAAAAATTCCAGAGAGAGAAACGAAACGCTGATTAAGAGAGAAATGGCAGTGCTCAAGCCATAAGTTCACTGCGCGGCCATGCCAGTGGGATGCCATATACGTCACGGCGGTGGCAAGTTCGAGAACCAAGACCGTGGATGTCGGTTTTAGAAGTTTTCTTTTATTTCCAAGAGTCGCATTCAAAAGGAAGAAATGTTCTCGCGTTCGCCCGCCTCTTCCTCACCGAGAAACTTCAATTGACAAGCTGCACCCGCAGAATAACAAAAGGAAAGTTTCACCGCCACGACAAGTACAGGGCGATCAATAGACACTGAAGCTCTGGTTTCTATTCCTTCCTTATCGTGAAAGATTAGTTTAGGGCGCGTAAAGAAGTGACTAGATTCACTGACAGACATTTTCAATTTTATCTCTTTTTCTGCGTGTGTAGAACATGGCCTTTCTCTTTAGAGAAAAATACAAAAGCGGGCTATGTTTGTGGTATTGCTGTAGTCCGTTGTTCGAGACGAATTCTGTTCGGAAATCACCCGAGACGCCAGCTATCCTGATTGAGGTTTCTCATGTTCTTCCTCAGATCCTCAATTAAATGTCAGAATATCTCGATTAAACCATTATCATTTCTTTCCAAATCATAATTTATAGATCCTCTTATCATTTGATCGCGTGTTACTGAGGGCGTCTTCTTCAGATGAATATAAATTGCAATATCTGAAAACAAAGTATCGTTGAAAATATATCCGTGAAGAATAACACAGTGTTTGTGATGTTATGCAAAAAGAGATTTAGCAGAAAAGATTTATCCAAATAATATAAGTGCATCACAAAATTCTCCTTATTAGACAGAATCAAGCAACAATCAGAGCACATCTCTAAGAACAGTAGTTTTCATTCAGTGACACAATGGAATACCGAATAAAACACATTACAGCATAAACACATAAAGTAGTTCCTCCTTGCAGAAAGTGGCATTTAGTGAGCCTTGTCTTAACACGACATATGTCAAGGTACTTTGGCGTATAAACCTCACCTGTTTAGAATTATCACTATACTAAATTTTTGACGCTGCTTTCAGCTGCAAAAGTATCTTGAATGGGCCGGCGGGGGGGTCAATGAATGCATAGAAATTTTTGAAGAAACTGCTCTTATAAAACGATCATTTTGAAGACCTAGAAAGAGTTGAGAGGGCAAGACAAAAGACAGATCTTAAGGAGATGGTGAATATTTACGTTGAGATTTGGACGGGACTCTCTCAGGGTATTTCGATATTTGGGTTGTGGAATTAAAGGTACTAATCCTTCGAGGCAGCCGATCACAGTGGCCGTGCGGTCTAAAGCATGAACCGTCTTCGGCCGCTCTAATACTAAGATAGTGGGTTCGAATCCCACTGAAGGCATGAATACCTGTGTGCGTTTATTCTGTGTTTGTGTTGTTCTGTGTGTAGGTAGCGAACTTGCGACGGGCTGATCCCCTGTGCAAGGAATCCTACCGACTGTGTGTAGGATGAAGAAACTGAAAAAGCGGCCAAGGTACAAAGCCATAGAGAGCAAGAGAGATAGAACCTTGGAGATGAGTTGCCATAGAGATGGTTGTTGTAATATGTCGTGGAATGTGATCTCTCACTTTGAAAGAAGAACAGAAATTCACAGTGTTCGAGAACAGAGTAAAGAGGAGAATAATGTGTCCCGCGAAAGAAGTAATAACACTGAACTGCAGATTCGAATTGAAATTTATAAATGTTCTGAAAAGAATTCGCCGTATAGCTCGGGAGGCGGAACCTTGCGTGTAGAGTTCGCTAAAGCTGGAAACGACGGCTGGGGGCAAACTGTTGTTCTTTTCAATTAACTTCTCTCAACTTTCTTTTTAATTTTGTAGTTATATATATATATATATATATATATATATATACCGTAACTTAAACTGTGAAGATTATTTGAAAACTTCGAATGATATACAGGGTGAAGAGGTGCGCAGGGTAGGCAGGGGATGATTTTGCTACAGATGGAACTTAATTACTTACTTATGGAGCTGAGCCCTTCTTAAGGAGAAGCCAAATCTGTAATTCAGTTGTATCTGATATGTAAGATTCTTCGTACTCTGCGTTACTTTCTGCCGTTTTGAAGAAACATTAAGCTCTGAAATACCAGTTACATGTAATGATGATGATCTCGCCTCGTTAGTTGCGTGTGAGGTCACTGACTGAACTGCAAGACCAGCAGCTGCAACGGTTCTTACCTCAGAATAAAACTCACATCTAAAGCCACAGGCTACTCATTTACTTCTAAGTAAGTGGCCATTCCCCAGAATACATTTCCTTCTTTCTTATTGAACGTGGAGGAGGCCTGCCCATAAAATGGTATAAACGTAAAATGTAATATCGAAAGGTTCGAGTTCTCGGAATGCCCACAAAACCAAGCCATCCACAATTCTACCGGAACTCCATCTCTCTCGCCCCAAGATGCTCATCTGTCACTTGCACAACGACTCAACTACCGTCTCGAGGAGGTCGCACCAGCAGATTTACTTCCTCTTCACCTTAACCCCGAATCTGTCATTCTCCGTCTCTTTGTCATATTATCTGTTTTATATGTTGGCTCATTTGGAATTTGAAAAAAAAAAAACTCTTAACACTTTATGGACGAAGATTTAGAAATCGAATATATTTCTTTTTGTGACGAGTAACTTCTTCCTTGTTATGACGCCATGCAGTCTGGTAGAATTATATGTGCAACTTGGAGGCACGTGCTGCGACCATATTCATGGCCGAAGAGTAAGCCAGGAAGATGGCGGCCGCGCCATGGCTCAAGCGGTTAGTCACTGGCTTCCCACAGCGGCGGCCCGGGTTCAATCCCTGGTCTGGTCAAGTTGAATTTGTGGTGGACAAAGTGGCGCTGGGGCAGGTTTTCTTCGAGTACTTCGGTTTCCCCTGCCAATCTTCATTCCACCAATTGCTCCACAATCACCCTCACCTATCATCTGGGGCTGGTACAATAGGCCAGAAATGGCCGCAGTACAAGGGACTTAGTCCCACCCCACTAACATTAAAAATGAAAAGCCAGGAAAATGTTAGCAAGAAGCATTTGGCATGACATAAATTCCGAAATAATTAACAAGGCAGTAGCAGTAGCAGTAGCAGTAGTAGTAATCATAATAATTCATACTTGAAGAGAAAAAATGTAGCTTAGATTTTTAATTCGGTATATTAATCAGTTCTGATATTATTGAAGCTTTGGGAGAAACCATAGCTAGTGGGTGCATGGAGAGACATGTCTCTATCTTTCTGTCTCTCCCTCTCTCTCACGTACACATACACACATACACACAATCGCATCCCATTTGTGAAGTATGGCTCTCGTAATGAATAGAAGTACTGAAGTGCAGGTCTCTTTGTCTATGAATTACTCCTGACTCCTATTGTCTTTCTATTCCATTAATGGGTTTTTGTATTTCCCCACACAAGAGCATTGTATAGAGCAATGATTGAACATACTGATCATGAAATCACCCGAATAAAACCACACGCACAGAACGGACAAAACGGGAATTCTCTCCCCTTCTAGTCATAGAACAAAGAAATTGTAAAGTAATGAAGAATTCAGGAGAATATTTTGTATTCTTGACGTGAAAGGAAATCAGATTTCGTAATGATAATTCTCGTTCCATTCAGCTTGAAATTTAGCTGAACAAAATTTACATCTGTGCCAATCAATTAAATGCTGATTCACGTACGATGGGACAGAATATATACTGCTAGGTTTTGTATCAAAGAAATTTGAAAAAAAAAAAATCCTTTAAACATTTTAATAATAAGACTTAAAAAATATGTGGAAGAATATTTTTCTGGAGTCTGACAATAAATTACAAATGTCTCATATGAACACAAAAATTAACTTTAAGATTACTCCATAAAATTTAGTGCAATGAAATTTATACTTAGAAATTTGGTATGGAAACTTCCTTGAAAGCAGTCATTTGGAAGACTGAAATTGCTGGATATTCTGGAATTTAACGCCGTGTAGTTCGGAAAATTTGCGAAGTTCTGTAAGAACATATGCCTACATCTTCAGGACCAAGCTCTGTCTGCCGCAGTCTACTTGTTGCTCTTTAGCTTGTTTCCCTCTTCGACCCATAAGATGGAGCCAGTATATTCCTCCCAAAACATCGTACTTCCACAGAATCACACAGCTTTACAGCCCAGGAAACCCTTCGTGGTCACAAGTGTCAGATCCCAGAGAAATGTGTTGTAGTAATGGCTGCTAGAAAAACAGTGAAAGAATTTGGTACTAGTGGCATTGAACCTAAAAATACTTACATTAGAATGCTACTTCACACAGATTAGAAATTAAATTATGCGTATTATTTGTAATTAAGTGAAATCTTATTAAATGTCTGTTTCAACTTCAGAAAGTAATATGTACTCATAATTAACTTAAGTTCAATTTAATCCGTGAAGATCCATACTATGATCTCGTGGCTTGTTGTTATCTGGTACTTTGATACCACAGTTTAGGAGGGACATTCTCTCTCCATCTGCAGAGCTGAAGGGTTCAACGCTGAATATTTTTACACGGTGTTATAACCCAGAAAACTACAATATGATTTTTAATTTTAATTAAATAGAGTAAATATCTACGCACCATGGCCCATGTACTTCAGCTAATATTTCGAAGAAAACACGAACTCCGTGGCTTCAGTCCGCAAGCGAACTATACCANGGGGGGGGGGGGGGGGGGGGGGGGGGGGGGGGGGGGGGGGGGGGAGATATTAATGAAAAACTGTCATGTCATCGTGTCACGGACGAAGTGCAAGCCTCTCCATCAGTTACATGAAGACAAAAGAGAGACATGTAAGTCTGCTTCAGACGAGGACCACTCTGTTCTCAGGATATTAGTGCATGACTGGTACATGTCTACAAGCTACCGCCTCGAAAAGCATGTAATTTCAAATGACCAAAGGAGGGGAGGGGGGGCGAATAAATATACTCCAATAAAGAAAATAATCTTTTTTCGAAATTTGTCATTAGATATTTTGTATTTCTCATTGATCTAGACGTCCATTTATTGCACCAATGTATTTATCAATGGAAAAATAGTTTAAGTAAATGGGATATAAGAAAATTTCAGATAAATTTTAGATTGAGGGTATATTTTGTGTTATAAATTATTCTCTGAATCATGAGCCCCTTTTCTAGGAAACTGGTGCAGTTTGATTTTATCTTCATGTAAATTATAGGTTATATTGAAACATATAATACAAATTTATTTCCTTCGCTAAACTCAAATGTTACCCACCAATACCAAATTTAATCGATATCCGCTCTGCGTTTAGAAGACTGAGCACGCGCTTGAAAAGAGTGACCCCTCTAACATTTTCTTATTCCACGAATTTCAAGAACTTAAATGTAAGATTTTTTTTTCTAAGCGAGACTTTAGTAATTTTAGAAATAAAGTTAATAATAGCAAATTAATAAAATAATGAATAACTTTTAACATAATTTTGTATATAAATATTATGCTTCTGGAAGTTATCCATCGTCCTGTTTTTGTCTAAAACTCCGCCCTGATGTTTTAGATAACAAAATAGGACAACGGATAATGCCCAGAAACATAATATTTGTATTAAAAGTACTATCGTCACAGACTTTAGATCTTATAAGTTGGTATCATCACTTGTCTGTGAGAATGTTTTGACTAACATTTCCACAAGAATAACCCTCATGCGATCAGTGTTGCCTTCCTGTGCCTCCCAAATTCTAAACAGATGTGCAAGAACTTAAACCGCAAAACTTGTTAGAAAAACGGGTAACATTTCCCCTTGATCCTTATTTATGCTACCAGATTGGGGTTTAACTTCAATTCATCTTATACATTGTGGTCTACAGTCTGCAAGATTTTCATTTATTTTTCTGGAAGAATGGGTTTCCTTGACATCTCTTTTCCGATAGTACTTCTTGCTATAGCAAAGTTTCGTATAAACCACATTTCGCTTCCAGTTAGTTACAAAATACACTTTAAATTTTAGTGCTCTCCACTTGTACCGATAACATTTGTCTGTACCCGAAGGAAGCATACCAGACTCTCCTCAATGTACAGTTTATTACCACCTTTTAGTTTACTTCTTTTGACTTGTTTTGGACTTCATCCATCGTCTGGTATATAAAAGACAAAAACCCACGACGTTTCGGAGACTGGATCTGTCTCCGTCTTCAGGTGGGTAGTCTCAATCACTGGACCAGTTCTTTCTAACGGGCCCAATTGAGTAGGTTTATCCTTCCCTAAACACCTGAAGACGGAAATAGATCCAGTCTCCGAAACGTCGTGGGATTTTGTCTTTTACATACCAGACGATGGATGAAGTCCAAAACAAGCCAAAAGAAGTACAGTACACACCATCGTCAGGATCCTTTCAAGTCTATCTTTTAGTTTCCCATCCATTGGCCTCACGACTAGGGCATTAATCTCCTAGAAAGTATAGCCATACTCGAAAGAGTAGTTAACATTTTGCAGCTGCTTCAGCTGCCAGAAATTTCGTCTATAGAACATTTGTTAAATTAACTAAATTCAATCGAATTGAAACAAATAATTCCTAATGGCTATAATTTCACCTCATTATGTATAAAGGCTATAAGCAGGATAGCTCAGTCGATAAAGAGAGTGGCTGTAGGTCGGGCGGCCGGTGTTCGATTCCTGGTGACAGAAGAATCCTTTCTTCTCCACAGCGCGGAGACCGGCACTGAATCATACAAGCAGCGGGTTTTGGGGATATGCCAACGTCACATATCTACTCCTCATAGCGGACCAAAATTCGCACTACCTCTGGAACACAACTTCCCTCATTATGCACCCACAATTTATTTATAAGCCTCAAATTACAAATATTTAGTATACAACAAACGAACAAAACTCCATGGCCTGTAGTCCACAAGCGAACTATACCGACCGAGCGACCGCCATTCGTCGACGAAGTTAACGCAAACTTTTTCGGATAGAGGGTGTCGCGTGGTCAGCGCAGTGGATCCCCACTGCCGTTAATCTCGGTTTTCTAGACCGGAGTCGCTATTTCCTTGAAATAGCTCCTCAGTTATCATTACGAGGCTAAGTGGATCCCGTTTCAGACCCACTACTTCTCAGAAAATCTGGAAGTGCCGGGAATCGAACCCGGGACCACTGGATCTGTAGCCAGGTACTCTGACCACCAGACCACAGAGATTAACATTGATAATATAAATTTTCTGACAGGTTATCTTTACGTCTCTCTTGTTCTGGCAAGTTTTGTTAACCCCATCTATAAAAAACTCATTTCAGTAGCTCGAAATTAAAAACAAAAAAACTTTATATTTAAATCAAGAATCCATGTTTCAGCGTCAGAGATACTATATTCGGAAATGAATTGGAATTTCTTATCAGGATATATGGGTTTTCCCCACTTTTGTATGATACTCTCTTCTTATTCTGTTACAACTTACGAGCTGATGGCATCTTTTTCTCCATAAGATCTTTGACGCAGTAACAGACGTCCCCACAACATTGATTGACGGCCAATGACGACACTTCCCTTCTGTAGCCGATAGACTTCACTGGAGCTATTGAAAAGAACAGTCGACAAAAAAAAGGAGAATGCTTTCCACTTTAGATAGAAAGTAAAATATTTCTAGAATGCATCCCCGGAAAAAAAAAACACTTTTCCACACTTTGCGAGTAACTTTAACGATGCGTCACCAAAGCATTTATCAATTTCTATATTTTTTGACATATTGTAACGAATGTCTTGAGTGCGTCATGCATCTAGATTTTCATAGTGCGAGGAAAAAATATTCATGGATTTACTGTCTTTTTATCTGACACGACAACTGCCTCATATTAAAGTGAGTAGATCTCCCGTGATGATTTGTACTTGTCGCATTGATGACAGCTAACTTCGGATCACTTACACGTAAACATAGTAATTCTGAGTGTACAGGGGAAATTCAATAGGAACCAAAATGAAGGAGGTTACAGAATATCGATGTTCAATAAAAAGTCACTCGCGGAATGATCGTTGACGAACCCGGACGACTTACGCAATCAATATGCGTCTGAAGACAATATCTAACATTGATTGTAGTGGTCTTGATGCACAACCAATTGCAGGGCGTGTTTATATAATTACAGAGATAGAGTATAAGGAAAATATGCATAGTATAATTTTATTAGCGACTTAGGAGATCACAAAACAAGAACCAACTGACATCCAAATTTAAAAGAGAGAATGGAAATGGGTCGGGCACACTTTAAGGAAACCAACTTGCGTCACAGAAAAAGATGCATTAGACTGGAACTCCCAAGGTTCTAGAAGAGAAGGCGACCAAGGAAAACATGGAGAAGGACAAAAGAAGAGGAAATAACAGAGAAAGACCTAGAGAGAGGTTAAGGTATTGGCAAACCAGAGGAGAAGATGGAGGAGCTTCACAGAAGCCCTGTGTTCCACTCGGAACTAAAGGAGTTAAGTCAAGTAAGTCATTAGTGACTTAAGATAAGGGAAGTAGGGGATTGCTCAGTCGATATGTCGACGGGCTATGGGCTGGACAGCCCGGGTTCGATTGCAGGCAATGCAAGATTTTTCTCTTTTCTACAGCGTCCAGACCGAATCTGGGGCCCATCCAGCCTCTTATCCAATGGATTCGCTTAGTAGGGGGTGGAGTCCAACTGGTTCCACCCGGCACGGCGGCCACTGATTGGCCTATTGTACCTGCGCCGGGTGATTATGATGATGGAGAATTTCGTGGAATGAAGATTGACAGGGGAAACCGAAGTACTCGGAGAAAACCCGTCTCAGCACCACTTTGTCCACCACAAATCCCACTTGACCATGCCAGAGATCGAACCCGGGCCGCCGTGGTGGGAAGCCAGCGACTAACCGTTTGAGCTATGGCGCGGTCTTATCCAGTGGATACCGGGAACTCCTTCCCCAGGGCCGTGAAACTGACCGCTCACTTCAATCTAATGCCAAGGACAAGAAAGATGGAGCTAAACCTCCACTCCTGCATACATCTCCATGGCGTAATGTTCAACTAATTAAGCACGGGGACAGTTTTGCCTTTCTTTACCTGACTCAGGCTAAAGGGGGTCGGAGTGTCTGAAGATTCCGATTGTTACAAAATTCAGCTGAGTCCTGAATCCGACGTGACCACGTGACACTATGATTCAGCAAGCAGTACCTCCAGATCCCCTTTGCACAGTCTCCTGAGCTGACTAGATAGCCAACACATTAGCGAAGTGCATTGAAACCTTTCACAAATTTGCTCAAGAGGGCGAGGCTACATGAAACACGGCCTCGCCTAAGTCGACACGTCCAAGCACAGCTCATGCGCACACGAACAAGCTTCTGCAATAAAGTTAGCTGAAAGACAATTCATGTGGGGTGCATTTTTTTGTAGATAACGGTACAACTTTCGGAAAGTTCTACCTTCCGGAATATAGCGCTGTGCAATTGGAGAAAGTCGACCGACGTTCAGTGGAATATTTCACTATAATTTCGAGGTCATAAAATAGGATAAGAAGCCGATATGAAGCAGGTACAAACAGAGCTCTAAGTAGAGCCGTATACACTCTATCTAACATGTCTACAAGTTCTGGTAATATAATCACATACTAATGAAATGTTTGTGTTATACTTAATATAAGGCGATTTTTTTTCAAAGAGGGGTTGCTTTATTTTCGAATTCTTAAGAATAAATACGAAGAGGGTGATTATAAGGAGATCTAATTTCTAAATCTAATGATATTTGTGAAAATACTGTGATTCGTATGACCATTGCTAGGCAATGGCTCGATAAACAGTCCCACAATTAATCTCTCAACAATAGAAGGACATCCATTGGTAGGTAACAGGTCAATAAATAAGCATTGTAGGACAATAGAGAAAAGTACTTTCCGTGGAGTCCGTGCGGAGGAATTATAAGAGGACATAGAAAGAGTTCCGAAGCTGGAAGTTGTAGGAGTACAAGGAGTACAACGAAGAAGGAGAACGAAATGGAGCATGTCCCATTGATTTGCGAAGTGCATAGACTAGCGATGGGGCTATAATTGATTGTGACTAAGAGTGACTCTGAAAGAAGCGTCAATAAATCCGTTCATCCAATCCAGACTCCGTTATTGTTCGTTACCCAATACCTAGAATTACATTTGAGGTATGAATTTAGCATGTATTAGTTCTTAAGCTTTTATATCTTTCCCCTGTGAAAGGTATATAATTATTTTTTTTTAATTCGCTTAGTGGGGGGTGGAGTCCACCTGGGTCCACTCGGCACGGCGGCCACTGATTGGCCTATTGTACTGTCCCGGGTGATTATGACGATGGAGAACATGGAGAATTTGGTGGAATGAAGATCGGCAGGGGAAACCGAAGTACTCGGAGAGAACCCGCTTCAGCGCCACTTTGTCCATCACAAATCCCACTTGACCAAACTTGGGATCGATACCGGGCCGCCGCGGTGGGAAGCCAGCGACTATCCGCTTGAGCTATAGCGCGGCCATGAAAGGTATGTAACGCCAAGTCTGTGTAATTTTCCATGTCGCTAAGAACCATTTCATCACATATCGAACGCGTGACGAATACATTAACCGGTAGATGACGTGTTCCCAGAAGTCGTTTAGGCCCCCGCTACGTCACAAGTGTGTCTGAGGTTCTAGTTCCAAATAATTTAACTGAAACCTTCCGCGTGTCTGGGAAGTATACTTTCGAGTCGAGATATCTCGAAATTTAACAAGTCGAGAGAAGGGTAAGTTAATTGCGATATTTCTTGAAACAGTAACATCACTACGAACGAGACGTGTTCCTGGAACCAGGTCATAATATTGCCTTGTACTCCATTCCTGGAATTAAGTACAAATTGTTATAAACGAGTCAGGGCGTTAATTACGTAATAATCTGAGGTTTTATGACACAGACACAAGCTTATTACTTACGGTGTAAATATTAATTCTACACAGTGATAAATATATTTACACTTTGCAATCTAATTACTGAATGTAGATTCTGAGTTTGACAAATGAAATTGCAATTCACTCACACCCTCCACCACCCTCCCACCAACCTACAAACACATTTGACGGCAGTCCTCAGTACCAGAGCCCTTCACACCCCTCGCACTGAGTGAAGTGACGTGTGATTGTAATGAGAAAAGTAATGAAAACACATCGCAACATCTCGCACTGTTTACACGTGGACAAAAAAAAAATGACAGACGTGATAAAGTGAGTTGTTAATCTTTGAAACAGTGAAAATTAAATTTTGTTACTTGATGAAGGAGAGTAGAGATAAACAGTAATACAAGCACAATGACATGGTCAGTCATGTAGTGGGACGAGGGACACAAACGTGGCCGCTGAGAGGAATTTGGACAAAGAGGATTGCTGATGTGAAGAAGAGAATGCACACAAGAGATATGTATGTGGAGCAGTACAATTCTCTCGCGAAGAGAAAAGAGATTGAAGTTGCCGGATTTGTGGTTCTCACCGCTGTGATTATCAGGAGCAGTGTCACTAGAATGTGACGGCATGTTGCCTCTGAAACCTCAGTGAACCTCCATCGGACTACACGGCG
Organism: Cryptotermes secundus; assembly: GCF_002891405.2. Classification (NCBI taxonomy): domain Eukaryota; kingdom Metazoa; phylum Arthropoda; class Insecta; order Blattodea; family Kalotermitidae; genus Cryptotermes; species Cryptotermes secundus. The sequence continues at coordinate 882,087 of NW_019728500.1, read as the reverse complement.
TCAGATCTCACAGAAATGTACTCTTCACAGATAGAAAATGTTTGAGTATATTCGGACCCGAGGGACAGGAAGTGACAAGAAGCTAGGGTAAGGTGTATGCTGACGCTGGTGACGAACTCAAGGGGGACAAAATGGACGCGCATGCAGAATGTATTGTAGAGATGAAGAAAGCTCTGTCCGTATATTTCGCTTGCTGATTAAAACTACGGAGTTCCCTTCTCAGCTTCATATTTATTCATGTATTAAATTTTTTACTTATTTAACAACGCTTTTAGTGACGTGAATTGTATAATTTCAAAGATTCGTGTGACAAGTAAATAATAAATTAGATTAAATATAAAAGGAAGGGATCCTGGTTTAGTTTGAAGTACTAAATCGGCATTTATCTGGAGTAAATGATAAAAACCACGAGAATCCTCAGTCAGCATAGACGGTATCCCAACAGAAATTCGAACCCGGCACTTCCGAATAGAAAAAAAATTATTATCGCTTGAGGAAACTTCCTCTGTATCTCTCCTCTTCTCTCCTATTCTATTTTCCTTCTCTGTCTTTCTCTTTAATTCTTTCATTAATTAATTTATCATCTTCTTTGTCTTTTTTCATTTCTTGTCTTCTTTTATTCATTAATTTATTTTTACTCTCGTGCATTCTACTCCTTTCTTTCTCTTCTTGATTTCTCATTGTTCCATCTATGTCTCCATTTTTGCTTTCATTCGTTACAGCTCTTTTCCTTTCTTTTTCTTACGTCCATTCCCGTACTTTTCTCTCACTCCCTTGCATGCAGAACGTATGTCCCGTCCCACAAAGCACTAAAAGATTTATACCTCAGTACAAATTCCCCTTAAATGTACATCGTTACATAAAGTTGCCACCACACAGCTCACATAGTCGTTGCATGTGTTTCAGCTTCTGAAATGCAGGCAGTGGTTCTGTAGTACCTGAACGCAACCGACAACTTGTGCACACAAATCTTTCCTTACTTGCTGGCAACACAAAGCTCTTGCAGCGGGACAAGTAAACATGGAAATATAGCTGTCACTGCTGTAGGAAGGCTAATAACAACTCCACTCTTCCACACGAGCGGAGACAAAGTTCTGAAGTGTAGGTTGGCAGGAGTGAGCACCAGTAAAATACATGTGGTTAGGCGGCGACAGGAATTTGGATTTATTCGCAATGGGCAGCCTTAAAAGTACAATTTACTATCTTGCTCGTAGGCTCCTGGTATGCCACGTTGGAACTTTTACAAATGTTACTTCTACGGAATGTAGATTTGCCACTGAAAATTAAATTATTAACCTGTGTAAGTAAGTAAAAGTAAAGGTATCTCTGTAACAGGCCGTGGAGGCCCATAGGGTTGTGAGATGTTGAAGCTCCCACATTTTTTCTAGACAATCGGCTCACGGATGATGGTGAGGTTGTCAGCCTTACGCACCGGCCGCCCTTTACCCCAGGAATATTCCTCGTACTCACTTCTGTTAGAGACTGAGTGAACCCCAGGGCCATAGTGCAGCTGGAAGGATTAGGTAAATTGAAAAAGATCCACCTCAACGGGATTCGATCCCCCGACCTTCCGGATTGTAGCATAGTGCCTCAAGCAACTACGCTACCGCGTGCCCAGGCTGCTGAAATATAATATTAGGATTGCTGATGTTTGTGGCACGAGGATAGAGATTCCTGCCTCCTTGCAGATACAACGTGTTGCTGCAGTCATATTCAATTATTCAGCTACAAATTCTCAGATGACTGAAGTTTCCACTTGCTCGATTCACGGGAAGAAGACAGAATATTTAAAAAGTCCATAAACGTCTAGTCTATCTCGTGATTTTCAATAATTTTTACATGCTTATATGCAATATATACACATTTTTTTACCTAAGTACTCTTATATACTCGTATATGAGTTATGTGATCATTAGACGGGATTTAGATTTAACGATCTGATTTATTGCACTTAGACACTCAAATCGTAGCTACAAGTAATACAGTACAATCACTGATCTACACTTTGAAAGTACAGTTCACCTTTACCCACACATTAGGATTCTCAATTTTCAATAGTCGCATCCTGACAACGGATTTAAACACGGCAATTATCACACCTCAAGTCTTCTCTTCACAGGCTGACCATCACTTATCAATCATCTTCCTCTGCTGTCTCAAGCGATTCACTCAACTGGCCATGGATCCTCGTTATGTAGCCTCGGAGCGAACCCAAGAGAAAACATCGTTTAAACCGTTATAGCTCAACAATATCCCAATTGTTGCGTGTTTATTTTTTGCCGCGGGAACCTGTTTACCGACAAAGAACGTCTACTCTGGCTTTCAGGTGTCATTTCACATTATGTATATAAGTAGGTAAATGACAATTGAAGAAGATCGGGAGGTAGATTATAGGATTTGCTACTGGAGGTTAAACTATTGCAGTCATGACAACGAGACGATGATGAAATTAATGATAATTATGTCGACGTCAGAAATAAATGAATTCGTATAACACTTCCTACCCTTCGGTTCAGAACCTTTTATCGTCTCCTCATTATACAGAGCCGTAGAGATAAAAATTAACAAATCAAATAAAATTTTGCACGTTGCTTAATTTCTGTGAATGTGAACCTTTATTTCCCAACTAAAGAGAAGACTGCTAGAGAACAGGGTCCTGATAAATCCTTCTTGAGAAGCTGCTAGTCTCTCATATGATCAATAACTTGCCTACCTTTTAAGAAATCCGAAATTTCATTACAGTATTGGATTTGAGGTTATCACATCGGTCACGATAAAGAGACTTGTCTTCTGGAAAATAAGGCTCTTTAGTCTGGGGGTAAGTCAACTAAGGCTTCGGAGAATTATATCGCCTCCATTTGCAGGATCTGAGAGTAAGCCAAGCAAGAAACCAGCATGAAGCAAGTAGCAAACTTAGAAGCCCTCGTGTCTGCAAGTCCCCTCCTAGCCTACATAGTTTCGCTTTTCGCTACACTCGGTTTACTTTGCTTGCTGTCTGCTTCATGGCGGTTTCTTGCTTGGAATTCACTTCGATCCTGAAAATTCAGGCTGGATATTCGTCCCAAAGATCGGTTGAACATCACCTCACTTCACGGTGTTATATCATATACGATAGGATTGTTCATTACCATACTGACAACAGGCCGCGACTGAACCTTATTCTGACCCAGTTTGGTTCCAATTCATATCTCAAATCGAATTATTTTAAGGCCCATTTCAATAACAACCTCTTATCTATGTCTATATATTCCAGTCCATTTTTCCTGTAAGGTTTTCTGACAAAAATTCTGTTTACATTTCTTATTTCCGCTACGCTTGCTACAGCCCTCGCCTGTCTCGTTCTTCTTCAGTTAATGACCTTAAATAAGAATAACAACGATAGATTCATTGTGCACGAAGAGGACTGACCAACACCTCTTCCTCGGGTGGGCCAAGAAGCCATTTGGCCAGGAGTCACGCCCCGTGAGGTCTCATGAGGCTTCAGGAATGACTCCATTAACGTGGGCTTACTTCCTGATCCTACTGTATGTCAGGGGTCAACCCCGGAACGAGGCCTTTGGGAGCAACCATAAAATTTTACGATGTAATGTCATAGTCATCTCCTGGTTTTTGTTTCTGTGGTAGTGGTCACTTTGTCGAGCCAAAATGTGTTTCCAGTAACATGTGGAGGTTCGTGAGTGGGATGGTGCATGGAGTTTCAGCCATCATTCCTTCATCTCAATATGCATGTATCCTTTGCTTTACAGCTCTCAGTTCCGCTGGATTAAATGCAATTACGTGTCAGCGTCATTGTATGCTTCAGCGTTCTGGAGACATGGGTAGAGGGGGGAGAAGAATGCCAGAATGGAAGGAGACAGGAGAAGAAAACTGTGTAAGGAAAACCTCCACAGTTTTACAATTACATTATTGCTAATTCCACGAAGATTTTTATTAATTCCTCCTTGACGATTCGTTATATATAGTGTCACGTGTTGGGTGTATATCACGCGACAAATAACTTCACGCCGTCTTGGATCTAGCGAATTTATTCCGCTCGCTCTTACATTTACACAATTTACAGTTTCACGACTACTGCCATCTGCAGTGTCACAGTTACTTCTCCTGCTGGAGTCACTGCCATTCACTCGATACAACTCGACTCCTAACTCAATACTCGCTACTGAATAATGTTCGCTGCTCCTTATTTAGGGTCGGCACGGACAATATATAGAACACATTGCTGCTCGGCAAGAGATATAAGGTATTGTTGCCAGGTGTGCCTGCGTACGCATTGCCTAGCAATAGTCGATGCACGGACTCGCCTGTTGCGTGACGTCACAGTTTGGCGGTGAGGGGGCGTTTATCGAACGTTGCGTAATGATTGGC
>NW_019728500.1:859113-877682 GCF_002891405.2 Cryptotermes secundus | reverse complement strand
CGTGGAAATGCAGTGTTCGCGTGACCCCTCCTTTCTGTTGCGTCATCCACGTTACAATGTATCTATATATAGGCGTAGAAACTTCAATATCGAGAAGTACTTTAGTAAATACATTTTATATATGTTTAATTCACTATTTTTAAGCTTGTACTACTGGGTAGTGGGGTAGGCGGTAGCGTAGTTTCTTGAGATACCATGATACAAGCCGGAAGGTCGCGGTTTCAATTTCAGATGGGGTAACTGGATTTTTCAACTGACCTAATCATTTCAGCTGCACTATGGCCCTGGGGTCGACTCAGCCTCTAACTGAAATGAGTATCAGGAATCTTCCTAGGGTGTATAAGGAGGTCAGCGCGTAAGGCTGACAACCTTACCGCCATCTGTGAGTCGACTGTCTAGATAATGTGGGACCCTCGGCGTTTCATAACCCTATGGGTTTCCATGGCCTATTACAGGTATGGCTTTACGGCTTTTTTACCTTTAATTTATTTTCTTGTGTTACTGAAACACAAAACAAGTGTTAAAATAAAAAATATGATCTACTGAGGTGTGATACTGTGTAATCTGGTAGATGTATGACTTTTCGATGAAACTGACGCCTTCTTTTTCAGGGTAGAAACGGCGTTATATGGCTAATCTGCAGCAGCGTTTTCCTCCGAAACATTGGTATTTATCTGCTAGGCTACACTGTGTCATATACTGAAAGACCTCAAATATAATATTCACAGCTTTGACGGCCTCATCTCTCAATTCATTGTTAAGGTTATTAGTAATATTTTTCTCCTCTGAAAGCAATTCAGGGGAAAAGTCCTTTGATCTATATTGATCTTGTTCCATCAAGTTTTGTCTATATTTTTCCGGCTTCATGGCTGCTTTTGTTATCGCGAATTTCCAATGCAGGGCATCAACCTGCCGGAAAACAAATTTTAAAGCATCATATTTCCATGTACGGTAACAAGGCTGGGATCAAGTGTCCCAGGCTTAATTCGATATGGATATTGCGAAGCTTCATGTCGACCACTGGACCAGAAACAAACTTGTCTGTCGCACCTGAATAATTGAATGTGAAGCTGGTCAATTAATGGAAATGCATCGATGATTATTAAATGTCAGGCACAAAGGCACGTGCGCTTTCACTAGGAAATGTTTTCCGTTCAGCCTACATAACAGGCTTCTGTGGGCGTATATATAATAATTTTTGTTTGATGAAATTATATTTATTATTTTGATATTGTCACGCCTAGTGGTGACTACAGACTAGGTTTTGTATTGGATGATTGGATTTATTGTACCTTATAAATTCAAAACACGGGACTACAGGTAATACAGCGCTATCGCTGATTTACACACTTTACAGTTCACGGTTACACACGCACTAGGGTTCTAAATCTTCACTAGTCGTATCCTGGCAACGGATTTATAACAGTCTGGCTGTCACCTCAAATCACATATGGAGTCTTCTTTTCGCAACCGAATTCCTTTCTTGCCATTATTCTGCAACTGCCGATTCCGAAGACTCGACTCAGTTCAATTCCTCTGCTCCCAAGCTATTATCCTGCCAGGCTGGCGTCTCGAAACTCGACTCATCGCCCCACTTTATGCTGCTGAACACTTTTTATAACCACTTTTCACATACCGCGTAGAAAACACAGCCTCTATCGTTAAGGAGGCGTGTTTACTGACCTGTTGCTTAGCAATGGATATCATACTGTTGCGCATGCTTGTTTCCGTGGTAAGGTGTTCACCTTGTCGTTGCCTAGCAGTGAGCGTACATGTCACAATATTGTGACTGTAGAATGGTTAGCGTCACGTAACAGCTACATTCCCTCGTTGAAAGATCTCTCCATACTCTTTGTAGAGGAGATTACGTAGGCCTCAGAGGCTGTCTGGACGAGGTGGGGAAGATAAAAAAATGCGCCCTTGCTAGAACCGAACCCTGAGGCTCCGGCCTTCTGGGATGTATTGCCTGGTATTTTGATAGACACATAGGCACGAGGGACCCGGAGGAACTTGCTGCCTGCAGATCTGGCAGTGGCAGTGGCAGTGACAGTGACAGTAGCAGTGGCATTGGCAGTGACAGAAATTATAAGGCGTTATTTCCCAAAAAACTATGATATTATTATTTATCGCCAATGTCAAGAAATTTGGAGCTATACCTTATAGCTTCCCCATACATCTTCATGGCGTGGTGCTTAATGAATTAAGCACAGGGAAAACTTTACTTTTCTTTTTCTTTGCCGTTTACCGCGAGAGTAATTGCTATAATGACTGAGCTGCCCTTCTCCCATTTATGATTCATAATGATTCCGTAACTTGACATCATATTCAGTTCATTAGGCGTCTTTAAATGAATCCAGAAACGTCACCGGAATTTGCTCGTGTCATGTCCACTTGAGCCTAATTAGAACATGGGCGAGTGAAAAGTTCTACCTGTAGTAAGCGAGGGGAAGGGGGCAGAAAAAGAGAGCTTATAAACAAAAGCTTTTATTGTTCCCCTGTAGACTGTACCAACCTTCAAGAAAACTTTCCTGTTTTACATAATATTTGCATAATTTACGTGCTAATGGGCTATCGTAAACTACATTTCAATTAAAGCCGCCGGTGTTATCTCTTACATGACCCTTGGGTTCATCATTATGTAAAGTATGCGTATTCCTTACAGAAAGTCCGCAAACCCCTGGGTGTCCCCCCGCAGTGAATGAACAGGGAATGAAGAGCAAAGAATTTGGAGAGATTGCGCTCTCCAGTTCAACATCTGCATGGTAGCCCTTAACCAGCGTTGTACAGACAACTACATACTCGTACATTTGCTCCAGATTACAGTGCATTAAATGATGCTGGAGGTGAATATTTATATTGTCTTCTACTTACTACGTCGGGAAAGCTCAGTCGGTATAGCGACTGGCTACAGGCTGGACGACAAAGTGGTCGGAGTTCGAGTCCCGATTGAGACAAGATTTTTCTCTTCTTCACGTCGTCCAGACCGGTTCTGGGGCTCACCCAGTCTCTTATCCAATGGGTACTGGGGCTCTTCCCCCAGGGGTAAAGCGGTAGGGACGTGAAGCTGACCACTCACCTAGTGCCGAGGTGAAGAAAATGTGGATTTATATATCCACTCTTCCATACGCCTTCATGGCGTAGTGCTTAATTACTTAAGCACAGGGACAGCTTTTCACTTTTACCTTACTTAAGACGCATGTAGTCTAGTAGGCTCTTATGGACGTTTCGGAGGAATGTCTACGATACCCCGAAGGTAGGATAACAACGTAACACTTGTGTCGCGATTGCTGGTGGAGTTCAAATATAGACAAATAATTTTATGATGAAATTATAAGAAGAATAAACTCAGCGAAGGTTTGCCTCTCATCCAGTACAAAATTTACTCAAACATTTCTTCTAAGACAAATTCACTCACTCATGGAGTTGAGCCCTTCTTGAGTAGTTGCCAATTGTGCAGCTACTGAAGAATTTCCCAACATTTTATGAAACCCGAAGGTTCATTACCATGTTCACAAGAGCCCTCCACCTGTCCCTATCCTGAGCCACATAAATCCAATCCATACCAACCCATCCTATCTCTCTAAGATCAATTTTATTATTAAAAACCATGTTGCATTTGATGGAATTAAATCCTAATTTTCCTTGTGCTGTAGGATCCAGCGGTTGAGGGCAATGTCAATCACAAAAGTTTTATCGATATAACGCTGACCTAGCCTGTTTTCTACAAGGTCTGACCTTCATCCTTCAATGTAAAGGCTGCAGCTGTCCAAAGTTTCAGTTTGTTGGAAAACACGAAACATATAAATATTTAAATGTATAAAAGGGAATTGAGATACAGAATGACAAATTTATATTGTACTCAACATCGAGGAGGAGGTCAAACGGGGAAGCTACAATGGGCAAAATATAGAGATTTCAGAAGAAAAATGCATATAAATCCTTCGTAATAAATAGAAAAATACGCAACTTTGAAGATGATGATGTACCTGGTGAAAATGAAATGGATGAGACTGGTTCACGATAGAAAGCTTAGTTGTAATTTTGTCCGTACGGAATTTATATTTTTAGATTTTTGTAACAGTGGCATATCTTGAATAACTAAGTAATTTATTCTTTGACCAAGTAATACTATACACTAAACCTTGTGCTGCTGTTTAGTATCAAATACAAAGTTAAGACAGTAAGGTCGAGGATATTGATTGATTGATCAGTAACTGTCAGATGACAGGTCCACAGTCTCTTCCAAAACAGTTCCTCCACTTAATGTGATCTTCTGTTTTTGGAAAGAGAGGATATAGGGTCTGAAAATGGGAGACTGGATTTAGCTTCGCTTATGAAGGTTCGTTGTATGTCATGAAATATTATCGAACAGAATTTTCATGACCTACACTCACAGGAATATTGTAGTTAAATATAACTGATTTCAGCAAATTGTATTGTGGATACAGAGAAAAAAAGAGGACCCATAACAAGTGATGTTTTCTGCATTAATTCAGAACTGAGTTTCTATGAAAGGTAAATATCTCTTTTATTTTCCAATTTCATCTCGTACAAATGGGAAACAAAATCACATACATGGCTAGGCGTACAGAATACATGAATGTATACGGTATATATATATGTACAAATATAGGGTATGGGAGGCACCCGGTAGCGTAGTCGGTTGAGGCAATACGTTACAAACCGGAAGGTATCGGGTTCCATTTCCTATAAGGTTATTGGATTTTTCAATTGACCTAATCCTTCCAGCCGCACTATGGTCCTAGGTTTGACTCAGCCTCTAACAGAAATAAGTACCAGGAATATTCCTGAGGGGTAAAGGGCGGCCGGCGCGTAGGGCTGACAATCTCGCCGCCATCTGTGAGCCGATTATCTAGAAAATGTGTGAGCCTCGATGTCTCACAACTCTATGGGCCTCAAAGGCCTGTTACAGGGATAGCCTTACTTTTCTACACAGAGTGTGTGTATCTATATGCAATTTTATAACACACTGAATACAATGTATGATAATAAATAGATATACAGGGGCCGCGTCATAGCTCAAGCGGTTCGTCGCTGGCTTCCCACCGCGACGGGCTGGATTCGATCCCACTTGACTCACTTCTGGGCAAGTGGTATTTGTGGTAGACAAAGTGGCGCTGGCACAGGTTTTTCTCCGAGTACTTCGGTTTCCCCTGCAAATCTTCATTCCACCAATTGCTCCACAATCACCCTCACCTATCATCTGGTGCTGGTACAATAGGCTAGAAGTGGCCGTAGTACAAGGAACTTTGTCTCACTCCATTAACAATAAAAAAAAAGATATACAGACATATATACGGATTTATAGACAACGCTAGATACGATAGGGACCTATGTTTTATTTCACTTCTGGTTGCTGAGTGTTAGAGCCAACAGAGAATGCATTTTGGCGTCTGGAAGGGCGGGCATTATGGGTGATTTACGTGAGATGTCAGGAGGGTTGGTCACTTTGATTCCCCTGGTATTACAATGAAGTATTTATTACACCCCAGTTGTAATGAACTTAAGGGCAGGGAAGGCAAATATCATGTCATTATGCGGTGGGAATTTCGTACGAAAGCCTTTAGTACGAGTTTCTTGTATAGAGAAATGTTGACCGCTATAAACGCATTGCATATACAAATAAAGATATATTACCTGAAGGGAAATTAATGTAAAATGCGGAATAGCAGAGTAATTTTGGATCATAATGAAAGCCGAGGTCTCTCAGTGAGATACTATTGTTTCGTATATGGGACGTCCCGGTTTCGTATCTCAGCCAAAATACCTAGTTGTTCTTAGGTTGCAACCATTTGTCCATTCAACGTTATGTAACTACACAGTTCACAGGCCAGGGTGCGATCCCAGGTCAGATCATGTGATTTTTTTAGTTTATAAAGTGGCATCGGATCAGACTTTCTCGGCGTACTTTAGTTTCCCCTACCAATTCTCATCCAACCAACTGCTATATATTCATTAATCATCCAATCATCGAAGCTGTATTGCATAGACTAACATCATCGTTAAATAAACAAACTTAAACTTTTAGAGTTTGTCATTGACTAAAGCAAAAAACAAGCAATGAATGGTGAATGAATGGAGCTCAAGAGAGATAAGTTACACATCCTTAACTCCAGTAACACAAATACGTACACATTAGCCTTCCGACGCTGAAAGACAGGTTGCCTATGCCCCTGTTAGGCGTTAATTAAAATGGCTGTGAGATCCACAAGTACCAGTTCTTAAAATTTTTAGTCAAAAGCCTGAAGGAAAGAAACTATTTGCGGAGATCTGGAAGTAGATTGGTGATAATATTAAAAATTCCATAACAAATATGTTGTGAGGTTGTATATTTTATTCACGGAGCTCAGAGTAGGGATCAACGCTCCGATCATGTCAATACTGTAATTAAACTTCGAGTGTTATGAAAGCGAGGTAAGTTTATAATTAGCTGAGCAATTGTTTATTCTTCAAGGACACGTGGAGGGAGCAAGAGTGTAATACTTGTTGGATATTTCACTTGATCAGACTGTATTGCGCTTTCTCTTTTTTTATTGCTAGTGGGGTGGGACTAAGTCCCTTGTACTGCGGCCACTTCTGGCCTATTGTACCAGCCCCAGATGATAGGTGAGGGTGATTGTGGAGCAATTGGTGGAATGAAGATTGGCAGGGGAAACAGAAGTACTTGGAGAAAACTTTCCCCAACACCACTTTTTCCACTACAAATCCCACTTGACCACACCCGGGATCGAACCCGGGCCGCCGCAATGGGAAGCCAGCGACTAACCGCTTGAGCTATGGCGCGGCCTATTGCGCTTTCTTTCTTAGTTCATAATATATAACAGAACTGAAACACTCTAAAATTGAAGAACATACATCTTTTGACAGAATTTTTCGTTAAGAGGGCATTAAAATAGTGGAAACATAAATTGAGTACTTCAATAAGACATATGGTAAATTATTCCTTTTTCCTTGTGGTAAAACCTGAAAATTACATAGTCTTTACATGCTGGTCACATAGACGATAAATCTTCGGAGAGGACTTGCAGTAAGTAATAATTTTGCCTCTACTTCTCCTCCCATACTTCAGTACTATTTTATAGTTCCTAGTTCCGACAGAGAACTGGACCATTTACATTGCTTGGCAGACCTCATGCCGTTTGCTTTCCTTTACTAAGAAACTACGTAAAATAGAACCGACAATTTGACTTCTCTCTTCCTACGTTTGCATATGCTTTTACGGTAAATTGTATAATCATTTGAAAGCAGGAAGCCAGGTTTCATTTTTTATATGGCTTTACATTTCGAAACGTCATGTCTGCCCGAGGCTAAAACTGTACTTTTAATGAAATTGAAATAGCATTTGCAGGAAATTGCATTTTAGGGAACTACAATACTTACATACAGACATGAATTTTGTGGGGTAGGTTGCGTCATGTCTGCAGAAACTTCACAATGTGAAGATGTCAGAAATTTCTAGTCTTGTTATATGCTCGTCCCTCAGTAGAGTGTGGTCAGCAGATTTAGACGTGATCAGCGTCTCTGATCATAAGGGAGAAGTCTGGTCTTTGCTGATGCCTCCCCATCATTAAAATGCCATATGGACACAGAAGAAATGCAAGAGGGACTTCTTTCTCTTTGGCGAGACTAATATGAGCGGCGTAAATACAAATATACGGTATTTAGGTAGTCGTAAATTGTACATATAACATATTGTGGCATATTTGCTCAACAGAAGAGTTTTCAAGCCAGCAGAGACAGTCGTTGATAGGAAACGGCTCTGAAAACACTCCCGTTTTTAGGCAACAGATTCATAAGATGCAATAACGGAGCAACTGGGAAGCTGTGTTCTCTACGCATTCCGTGCGATAGCTAAGTGACAGAACAATAGAAGTAATGTTGGGGGAGGTGTTTTCTATACGGTCCGTACCGCGGTTATATAACTAGGAGCAGTTACGATTGCGAGAGAGTCTTGAGACGGCAATCAGAAAAATAGGAGTTAGTTATGAGAGAGTCGCTGGCCAGTAAGGACTTGAACACGGGAGCTGAGGAAGCTATGACGTTAGAAGCCGTTATAAGGCGACAACCGGTGAAGATACAGCAGACTTAGAAGGATTTGTACGTGCTGTAGTGAATTGCAGACTGTGAGAATTAGCATAAACATTATGGTTATTTGTAGTTACTTTCTGTAAGAGTTCTATAAATCCAAGTACCAGTACAAACCACGTCTGTAATCACTCAATCACGTGACATCATCATCATTATCATCTCTATGGATTATTATTCGCTTGTTCTGTTACGTCCTCCTGAATAGTACTTTCCTCCCTCCATTTCGAATGTGGCGCCCTATGTTTCGTAGTCATATGTTAATCATTTTAAATCCGTGTTCCAATCGTAGAATGTGATATTTCCATTGCGGCGAACATAATATATATATATTATCAAAAATCCCCATTTTACTAAATGCCAAAGACCCTGAGAGCTATACCAGCGGTAGCGTAGCTATTGGCAGGGCCTCTCTTGCTGGACAGGTCAAAGGGTAGGCATCAGACGAAGAGAGACACCAAAAACCAAAAACTGATGCTGGAAGCAGTGACTTGAAGAACAGAGCATATGATGCTCGAGATGGTTCAAGTTCGTATAGCAACAGGCGTGACCAGAGTGGTTTGAACGGCTGCTGTACTGCGATGTGGAAAGCAAATGGAAAAACTACCACATTATCACTTTTCCTGGACAGTCTCTTTCCAAAAACAGAGATAGCATGTATGCGACCATAAGACGAAGAAAATGACGTAAGAAAATGCTGGATGACCTTGGGGACAGAAGAGGATATTTTTATTTGAAGGAGAAAGCTCTAGATCGCATTAAGAGGAGGAACTGTTTTGGACTGTGGACCTGTCGTATGACAGATACTGACGAAAATAACCAAGTTACGCACCGCACCATTTCTGTAGTGGTCAACGTAAAAAGGTAAAGGTAAAAAGCTATCCCTGTAATTTGTTACTTTGAAATTATGTTCATCAGCATTGTAAGGAATATCATAAATTTTCTATTGTTCCTTCATAATTATTTCTGACCAATAATAGCCATATTTATTGTAGAACTTCACAATTCAGTTATGCTACTGACGTGTCATGTACGAGGAGCATTCCGTATATAATGCCTTCTATTTTTTTAATGAAAACTACAACAGATACAGAAAGCACAATAACGCAGTTAAATAGAGCAAGATTGCAGCTACGTAAAGTAATTTTTCCACATAATCACCACCATTCCTTATGCACTTTTGCCAGCGATGAACAAGAGCCTGTATGCCGCGTTGGTCCTACAAAATATCAAACAGTCATCTTTCAACTACATTTTACAAACAGAACGTTATCTACGTCTTCTCGAACCCATAGATAACATTTCTAAATACTGTGACGCAGACTCCTATTGCTAGGCAACGCCCGCAACACACACTCGACCAACAATACAAGAGCGGTGTTTTCTGTGGTGTGGTCCGACCCCGAGTATATATAACGAAATGGCAACAGTAACGGACAGTTAGGCGAAGCCAGACACAGAAAGTATAAGAGGCTTAAACTTGGCGGCGGTCAGGCATACTACCGTTCAAGTGACTAGGCTACTGTGGTAGCGAATACTAGTAGAAATAGGGCATAATCTGCTGTACCGAGCCTGGATTGACAGAGGCCTTGTATATATTGTACATAGGAATAGGAATTAAGTTTAGATTATAAATATATGTAAATACTGACAATGGACTTACTAACACAGACTATGACTGAAAAATGACAGACCCGACCTCTTGTCAGAGAGGGCGCCCCAAATGAACAGGACAGTAACTTTCATATAAAGAAAAAAAAATCTGGTCATGAGCCCCAGTCGGGGCTCGACACCAAGACAGACAGACTGACTGACCGTCAGTCGCAATATGACTTTGACTTTGACTTAACGGACAGTTTTTCAGTTTCAGATGGAAACAAGAGGATCTGTTCGCCAGTCTGTGAAGATTGAGCGTGTGATTCGAAGACTGTGTGTGCTGCAGTACAGGGATGTCTGGAGTGTAGCCTTGTGTTAAAATCCGTTGCCGTTGTAGTTACGACATATAAGTGGTCAGTAAACCTATTCACCAATACAAATCCCGTCTATAGTCACTCTAACACGTGACAATATATTTCGCGAAGCTTCTACGCATGATATTTTAAACAAAGAGTAAATACGTTCAGAAAAATCATCCATGATGCCTCCGCAAATTCTTCATCGTGGCATTAAGTTATTCAGTTCGTTTCCCCATGCACCGCGTCTAATAGTCTATTGTACGTCCCCCTTTAATTTCTACTGTCGCCATACCCTATCGATACTGGTGCCCGCTATCTCCAGTTTCTGCCAGCGAGGTAAATCAGGACATAGAAGGAATTTGCCAAATGCTATATTAAAAGGCAAGAAGGAAAAGGTGCAGGTTTGAGTGCGGACACTTGTAGGTTTCAGGTTGCTAGTTAGAGTTACTGTGCTTTTGCGGAGAGTGGGAATGAGCTACTCACATTATTATAGGCTACAACTATATATAGGGGTACGCGGTAGCGTAGTTGATTGAGGCCGGAAAGTCGCGGGCACGAGTCCCGGTGAGGTGGATATTTTTTTTTTCAATTTACCTAATACTTCCAGCCGAACTATGACCCTGGGGTCGACTCATCCTCTAACAGAAATGAGTACCAGAAATCTTTCTGGGGGGGCAAAGGGTGGCCGGAGCGTAAGGCTGACAACCTTACTGTCATCTGTGAGCCGATTGTCTAGAAAATGTGGGATCCTCGACGTATCACAACCCTGTGGGCCTTCACGGCCTGTTACAGGGATGCCTTTATCTTTACAACGACATATGAGACTGGGTATTAGTTGAAAGTTCCATATATTGTGACATCATCATGGCGACTTCAGTTTTAGGGAAGTCACTAACTGTAAAAAAAGATTTCTTTCAAAAATTCTAACAATCACATTTTCAAAGCGACAGGGAAATTGGAGAGACTTGTGTAAGGTTATAAGCTGTTAAAAACTTACATAAGAAAGATTAATGATGAAGACAGAATGGCATAGGAAGAAGATGTTTGACGTATATATTCTGTAACTTTATACACGTGTTAGTGACAGGCTCTATTCCACGATAACCAGAGGCTATTCAGGAGGATGCATTGTAAAGTAAGCTAGTGAATCAATATCCTACTGTTAATTTATTAACCGCTTACTAGCTTCTATTTTTATGAAGGCTCGTTATTGTTTATAACTGGAACTAATTTTTTTATTGTCACGTGGCTGAATGATTATGTACGGGGTCTGGATTCGTAATTGGGTTTACTGAACACTTACAGATCGTAACTACAAGCAACTACAGCGCTGTCGTTAATTCACTCAGCCGTTCACTACAGCGCGTACTAAGACTTCTCAGTCTGCTGTGCCTTCACCAGTCGTTGTCTGGTAACGGCTTCCAAAGCCGTAAATCCCTCAACTTTCGTGTTCACATCCTTACTGTCCGACGACTGTCTCATAACTAATTAAATTCTAGACCTGTACCTCTTATAACACTTCGGCACGGAAGGCACAGAAAACACCTCTTCCAACTGTTCTATCGCTGTGTCACCCAACTAGCGCATGTACCGCGTGAAGAACATCACATTCTAGTTAGTCCATTGATGCATGTTAGGAATCTGTTGCCTAGCAACGTGTATTATTTACAGACTCATTACTTCGCAACGGGTCTACATGCTACAATATAATTGCGACCCAATTACACTTCTGGAGTTACATTCCATCGCGGGAGAAACACGAGTTTAAAGGACCTTCTTAATGTAGAATTCAGAAAGAGCGATGGATATAACAAAGGAGCTTTAGAAGTGACGTAAACGTAATGTTTCTAATTTTCCTTGAGTTACGAGGCAATTTTGGGCACACGATTTAAGCCGTGGAATTCACATCCCAAGCTAAAACATTCGTTGTTTAGTACATGTAAGAATTAGATTCCACACTGTTGGAGCAAGTGAAATGGAATGAACGTATCAAATGACTCCCATAATTAGTACTCCTCAACTTCAAGTGACTGTAGTCTGAACAGTGGGATGTACTGTAAAACCAAAACTTAAATCGAACAAGCTGGCACTCACATCTTGCGACCAATAAGTTAACCGGAATTGTAATATTAGTTAAGTCGCACAACCCATCATCTTGAGTGAGGCGTCTATTTTGGTAATACCGTCGCTTAATGCCTAACCATTTGTAAACATCTTTATTTTCCTCAATTTGCATAACTAATTATGAAAGATCCTGTTACGTTAATCTGCAATTTAAGAAGCTTGCTTTTAGAGGATATTAACAATAAAACGCACAAACGGTCTCTATGAGGAAAAACTCGCTTTCTGTCACATTCATTCTATTTTCTACCAAAGTCGAATCAGGTTTACAATAGTCTTTGCCTCTTTCTTTTTGATTTCGTGTACTCTATTTGTCTTCGTGTTCATTTATTGTCGTAACAAATCTACTGTTGCAGAAAAAAACAGACTCGTAAAAAACTGATCACACTATAAGCGTATATCGCACCAATAGGAATCATAAACAAAATTTCCATGCGTCTGTTTAATATATGACAAACAGAATTTCAACGAATTTAATGATAAATGCGATTTGTCACAAAAATTATATTCCTCAATTTTATTAATTATGCATTTGACGATCCTGTCAGTATCGACAACAAACCATAACCTGATTCACGAGGAAATTAAAGGCAAATGAAATTCGGATAATGCTTGCTACCGTTAGGTTAAGAACATTTTGTATACTTGTCTGCTGTCTAAAAAGAGTAGAAATTAAAATTACACAAAATTTACTATGAATTATTGGGATTTTTTATATCGTCTATCGTCCGGTATTCTAAAGAACACAGAAGAACATAGCATCCTCACATGAGGACGGAAACAGGTCTATATTCTGAAACAATATGATATTTTATGTTCTTTAGAATAACGGACGATGGACAAAGCCCAAAAGCCCAGTAATCACGAGCGACATACACCAGCGTCTGAATCCTTTAGAATCTACACAAAATTTAATTTTGCCTTCAGTTTTGTATGGATGTGAGTGAAAATCGTTCTCTGATATTAAGGAAAGAGCACAAACTGAGACTGTTTGAGAATACTCGTTGGGTCCTAAGCAGAATATTTGGACCCAAGAGGGCGAAATAGTAGGAGACCGAGGAAAATTGCGTAATGAGGAGATTAATGACCTGTACTCACCAACTATATAATTAGAATGATGAAATGAAGTAAGAAATGAACAGGACATGTAGCACGAATGGCAAAGAAGAGGAACGGATACAGAATTTTGGTAGGAGGACCAAAAGGAAAGAGACACTAGAAAGACTTTAACTCAGATGGGAGGATATTAAAGTGAATCATTTCACCTGCAATTATGTATTTCAAGTGTGATATGTTTCTTGAGATTTTTCCAAATAAAATATTGCATGGGTCATCATTTCCAAAATTATTATTTCTTCTTAATTTACCCATTATATAATTACATATAATCTACGTAAGAACTACCCAACAAGATAATCTAGAGGTAAGTCTCTAGACTTGTAGTTGGGAGGTGTTCGGTTTTAATCACAGTCGGAACACAGGCTATTCGAACTTAGATTTCTCGTGGATTTCCTCAGTCGCTCCAAGCAAATTCCGATATATTACCTCGATTAGGTCACAGATTTATTTCAGATTCATCATCATTCACTCACAATCCAACACTATATAATTTCGATGCTTGAAACGTCGTTAAAGAACCTATGAAAGACATAAGCATTATTAGATAAATAATAAGTTCTTCTTTGCCATAAAGAATTTTTGGGTCGAAAGACCTTAATTTAGAAAAACTCAATCTGTATTACATCCTCAGAAGAAGGGGCACGGTGATTCCTGAATCCATATCAAGTATTGTCGATAGAAGTCTAAATCTACAACGCGTTGACTGACAATAGGAATATTCGAAAATTTTGAATTGGTGTTTAATACTTTAGAGGGAGGTGGGAAAGTTCGTACTTTCAGTAACAAAATCTCAGTCTGTTTCTTGTTCTCTTAATAGTTTCGTGTTATAACTATTACACTGTGAGATTAATAAAAACGAAACATAAATTTCCCCTATTCCCAAACACAGCATTACTGTTACTAAGCCAGGGAAACCGTAATTTTACATTAAACAACTGTAATACCATTCGCATGAGAGCCAGGCATAAGGCCCACACACAAACGTACTATATAACACGAATAATATGGAATTAATTAAATACACAACAGCATTATTAATTATTGTTCTGTGCCTTTGGGTTGTGAAATAGGAAGTGTATTTACTGAAGCCTGCAATAATAAATGTGGTGAAACCGACGGGGTAAGCAGACCGCAAATGATTTGCGCTGCTCCGTCACGGTTATTAAACCGAAGGCGAACGCAAATACAGCGACACTGTGAGTGTCACATTACAGACGTAATAGAAAATAAAATACTCTTTATACTTGGATTTGAGACACTTATAATCTTGTAACTTCCAACAACCAAGACGAAGGCACCGTTTCAAACCTACTTATAAATTCTCGGAATGAAACTATGGCGTGCAGCAGCTGCTGTATGGTAACACGTAAGGATGCACTTGCGCTTAATTATACACTACGCTATTGGGACGTATGGGGAAGTGGAGGAATACTTCCACGCATTCTTATCCTTTTCACTAAATTGAGGTCAGTTGTCAGCTTCGTAACCGGGCACCTTAACGGCGGCTAATGATCTCCCAGTACCCATTGGATATGAGGCTGGGCGTGTCTCAGAACCAGCCTGTACTCCTTGGAGAATATTGCAACTGCCGGGAATCGAACCTCGATTGCCCTGTCTTCCAGCCTGTACCCTGGTCATTACTACTGACTGGGATATATAGTCAGTGAAGGAATTATGGCGTCTCAAAAAATCTGTCTGCCTGACTGAATAACTAACTAACTAACTAACTAACTAACTAACTAACTCAGACCTAATAATCCGCCAAATAATTGTCAAAGAGCCGACGAAATAAGACATCAACACTTACTGCTTATAAATTCCAGTCGTTAAACGACATATGAACCAAACAACAAACAAATTACGCAGTTGCTCAAGTGGAGTTTAATATTGTCACGTGTCACAGTGACTATGACGCGGGTTGCGATTGCTAATTAGATTTATTGAATACTTACAGTTCGTAACTACAAGTAATTATAACACTAGTGCTGATTTACACAATTTACAATCACTCCACACTAAAATTCTCAGTCAACCTGCACTAGACCTCACGGGTTTATAACACAAGAACTTATAACAGTCTCACTGAATTACGTATTCCAAATATCGCACATGAACAAACTCTTCTATCACACGTTAAGTATTCACAGGCCGACTTCTAGTTTTTCTGTGCTCCTGGTTCCAATTCGCTCTGTTCGCGTGCTCTTGCGGATATTATTCGTTAACTTGTAACTGCTTCACTTATACAGCCGAGGAACGGACATGGACCTATAGTAAACACATATCATGTGATCTCTATCCATCCAGCCTATTGGCCTTCGGTCGGGTCTACAGAAAACGCATGTCAAGTGATCACCACGCACAGTTGTGACGTCACCGCGGACACGGAAAAAACAGCTTCTTCTATTGGTGCGTAACCTAACAACGGACTCTTTATCAAGGATCTGTCTTCGCGGGAAATTTCTTACCAACACTTTGCCTAGCAATGGACGTGCATGTAACAGTATCTTACTAACCACGAACAAAATTCTGAACTGATAGAGCGTCATTTCAAAAACTTAATAACTAAGAATCCGTCAATCTTATTAGATGATATGGAATTGTTAAACAAAGTACGAAACTAAGTAGTCAATAATTAGTACAATTGATATATTAGTTCCCTCAATTATTATTTATAAATTAACCAACTACCAACTTTTGCATTTGATGGGATGCCGCTAAACGTCTTATGAATCATATAACAAATTGTACACTGACGGTTACTAACTAAGAAACCAAGTAAGAAACCATGTAAATAACTGGCTATCTAATTTAATAACATGTAGGCAATCTTCAAATAGACCTCAAAATTTCAACACCCCTAATACCAAAGTATTGGCTACGATCCTGCGCAAGTCCCATGCAGTTCTCTTCTTTCAACATTCTCTCTTTCCCAACATCCACCTTCGTATTACACTTTCACTTTCCTCTCAGTTCTACGGATGACATTTTTTCCAAGACTTTTTCCCACGAAAATACTGTATGGATTTATATTTTCTGGCAAACACGAGACAGTCTCCACTTATGCCAGGCTCAGAAAAGTAATTCACTTATGAGAAATCCAGAGTAGAGGGTGCATATACGTATGAAGATGTGAGTACTTCCCCTAATTACTATCGATGAAGCTCAGGTGGAGATACGTAAGGAATTAAGAGGAATGATTTGTTGTAATCCGTCGGGCGGGGTCGTAAATGTGGGACAGGGCGCGTCTCCAGGCCAACTCATGCATGTGATATAGTACAGCTGCACAGTGCTGAGCTCCCCTGAAAACGGTAGCTACTTTCCCAACAGAGATGAATTAGTTTAACATGTTACGGTACGAATGCGAGCAAGAAACAAAACCAAGCCAAGAACACAGAATGCTGGCTGCATTATCCGTAGTTCTGAAGACGTGGGCGGTTAATATTCCACTTATCCGTTTGCAGTTTTACTGTGATAGGGCATTCTTTCTTGGATTGAGATTCGAGGTGGGTATTAAGAATACTGTCACGTATATGTATGTGACTATAGACGGGGTTTGGATTGGTCAATGAATTTATTGACCACTTATACACGTGACTCGGAAATGTAAGCAATTACAGGGCCTCCGCTAATCTCAGCAATTCACAAATCATCACAGCTCCCGCTAAGCCTTTTACAGCCTTCTGTGTCTTCACCAGCCGTTCCCTGGCAACTGCTTCTAACAGTGGTGGTTTTTCGGCTTCACGCGCTCAAGTCCTCTCTTCACAGACTCCCGTACGGAACTGACTAAGCTCTAAACTTGTCCCTTGCTTATAACAACTTGGTAAGGACCACACAGAAAAGAGCTCTTCTATTTTGGCGTTACAAAGCTTCTCTTTGTACTCGTATAAATCAATAAGGGAGCGTGTAGAGCCATTTGTAGGCAACGGCGCTTTAAACACGTTCCCTCGGAAACGGATACGCATGGAAAAATAGAGATACTGATGGAAACCGTGTTTTCTACTCAGTCCTTGTAAAGAGGTTTTAAGTATGCCAACTGACTTTGAGTTTGACAAGGATAAACAGTTGTAAGGAAGTAAGGCAGTTAGAAGGGAGCCGTAGTTCAGAGAGGACTTGAGTCTGGAAGCAGAAGAATAACCATTGTTGGAAGTCGTTACCAGGTGACTACTAGTGAAGACACTCCTGGCTTGAAAAGCTAAGAGTGATTTTGTAAAGTGTGAAAATAGCGATAGTGTTATATTTATTTTTATTTGCGACCTGTAAGTGGTCAATATATCATATGCCCATCCCAGAACCCTGTCTAGAGTCACTACAGACATATGACAGAGTGTGGGATTTGAACCCACGATCCCAGTGTATGAGCAGTAAATATATCTCGTATCCCGGAAAGCACGTCCATTGTGATAGGCATGTTTTACTTTTTATAGTAATGTGAAGGTAACCCATTCCGTTCAACGCGCCTATTAAATGTATAATATGGTTGAATCTCTCGCTTAAGTCTTCCCATCCGCGTATAGCCTTCCGACAATATCCGAGAGGAGAACTTGAATGTTTGCAGGACCGGGGGAAATCACGAGAAATTTCAGTCCTAACAGCACGGCGCGGCTGCATCTGATCTGATCGCCCCTGGCGTTACTGCACTCTCTGTTACAATTCATCAGTCATAATGGAAAGGGACCCAAATTGAGCCGGAATTGAGTATGTCACGCCTATTGGAATTTCAATTGGTTTGTCCTATTAATTGAAAGCCTCAATTTGATTAAGATACAGAGATGAAATGTGTATGCTGCACAGGTGGTCTAGCGCCTGGGACACAGGCCTCCCAAATAACACAGATGTGTTCGATACGTAGTTGATATATTGTGTACAATATTTTTAGAGCCCTTGTGGGAGATATGGAATAGTTTAATGGGGTTTCTATGGGACTGTTATTCTATTATTCTCTCATGGGATTTAATTAAATTTATATCAATGGTATTAGGACACAAAGATTCAAACTCCTCTCTGTCACGATTTCAGTGCACTTCGTACTGCAAATACAATTTCCCTCAAGATAATATTCAGTCGCGTTTAGAACATTGGAGGAAACTGTGTTGGTCTCCCAAAGTTTGTCACTGTAACCATAAATATTCAAGCAAAGCACCGAAGCTACTGGAAGGATTTCGATCAAATTCTGTTCTCTACACCTCCAGGGCAAGCCATACTGGTTTAGGCTTTGATCTACTACTACTACTACTACTACTACTACTACTACTACTACTACTACTACTA
>NW_019728500.1:858479-859065 GCF_002891405.2 Cryptotermes secundus | reverse complement strand
CATCACCGCAACCAGTACTACTAAGGCAGCGTCTACACGAGGGCACAAAATGCGTCCGTTGTAACGAACGTACTTTGCTGAAGACGTTGCTGAGGACACCACACAGTTGCAGAATGCCGTGCGTAGTTTTTTGTCTGCATTGAAACTACGCACCGCATTCTGCAACTGTGTGGTGTCCTCAGCAACGTCTTCAGCAAAGTACGTTCGTTACAACGGACGCATTTTGTGCCCTCGTGTAGACGCCGCATTAGAGTCGGCCGGTGACGGGCTAAGGAATGGATGACAGGATTTCGATTCCGAGGAGGTGAAAAAGTTTTCTCTTCTCCATAAAGCCCAGGCTGACTCTGGAGCCAACCAAGACTCAGATCCTATGGGAACCAGGGACCGTTTCCACGGATGTAAAGCTGTCTTAGCTTGAAGCTGAGCACTCACCTCCATGTAATTTCGAGATTAAGGTGGATCTATACCTGCCTTCCCCCATACCACTTCATGGCACGGCGCTTTATTAATAAAGAATAAGAACAGCTTTACCTTTTTTTACCTTTTTTACCTTTACTACTACTACTACTACTACTACTACTACTAC
>NW_019728500.1:758456-858329 GCF_002891405.2 Cryptotermes secundus | reverse complement strand
TTAGTTTACCTCTGGATTACGTCTCTTCCATAGTATTCTGGTCGCATACATGGTATCTCTGTTTTTGGAAAGAGACTATCCAGGAAAAGTGATAATGTGGTAGTTTTTCCATTTACTTTCCACATCGCAGTACAGCAGCCGTTCAAACCACTCTGGTCACGCCTGTTGCTATACGAACATGAACGATCTCGAGCATCATTTGCTCTGTGCTTCAAGTCACTGCTGATGACTTGGTTTTTGGTGTCTCTCTTTGTCTGATACCTACTCTTTGACCTGTCCAGCAAAGGAGGCCCTGCCAGTAGCTACGCTACCGCTGGTATAGCTCTCGGGGTCCTTGGCATACTCAAACCCCCTCAATTAAATGATGATATTATATAGAGTGTTTAAAGAAATTTGTGATTATTGATCTCACCAAGAAACTTGGAAACTGAGGTTTAATCGAAAGTTTCACAAAAGTTCAGACATTGCCCCTATCCTAATCCAGATGCACCGCACGCTTCTGTAACAATATTTCCACGTATCCTGCAAAAGCGACAAGTAATCAATGGTTTCCGGATTAGGTTATTTGATTTATTGCATATTCACCAAGCGGAACTACAATTAGTTGTAACACAGTCTTGCTGTAACTATAAAACTTCGCAACCACGAACTAGGAACAATCATGAGACCCTAAAGGTTACTGTAACTGCACCACATGAAATAAAGCCTTCACTTCTGACTCCATCTTCAGACTACTCTTTGTCTTCTGTCGTAGTCTGTCTCCTGGGTTCTCATCTCCAGTAATCTCTCGTAATCTTCTACTAATCCCCTTGAGGCAGTTCTTGGCGTACCGAATAGAGGACCCAAAGTCGAACAGTCGATTTCTCTGTTGTCATGAAAACGTCCTTTCCGTTGCTGTGAGCACAATGTTCACCTAGCCGTTGTAATGGAAATCTGTTACTGTATGCGTTGCGTGGGAATCGATGTCTTCAATAGTTCCTCTGTTGTGATTATTGAGACCTTCGCTACTAAGTAACCGAAGTTCTAGTGTTGTTCGCGTTACACTGGCTTTTCTGGTTCCATAACTTAATGCTTTGGGCAAACCGTCACAAAATTAAACTGTTATTCATGGAAGCGTAGTGAATGCTGTCGAAGTTCCCTTTCACGTGGAGAGAGTGACGACTAAGAAAATTTCACTAAAGGATAAACTTTTTATCTTACAGTTCTGACGTGTGCTGTGATTAATTTACAATAATTTACAATCCTCAAATAACCGTTTTACACCGAGTAAGAGTCTTCGCATTGGGATTTGCTTTGCATCATAGACCACGTGCTACATGTAGCTGAGTACGAGATTATAATTATGTTTCGACCATACAATTTTTTATTGCTAGTGGGGTAATGAACATTCGGTTTCCATAAAATGCTGGGAAATTCTTGAGTAGCTGCAGAATTGGCGGCTCCTCCAGAAGGGCTCAGCTCCATGAGTAAGTAAGTATGTGGGGTGGGACTAAGTCCCTTATACTGCCGCCACTTCTGGCCTACTATACCAGCCCCATATGATAGGTGAGGGTGATTGTGGAGCAATTGGTGGAATGAAGATTAGCAAGGAAAACCGCAGTACTCGCAGAAAACCTGCACCAGTGCCACTTTGTCCACCACAAATCCCACTTGACCAGACCCGGGTTCGAACACAGGCCGTTCGACCATACATACTCAGTTTTATCTTTTGTTTCTACCACAGGTAGAAATCTGCTTCTACAGAAATAACACCTAGTGCTGTTAAAAATGATATTCGAATGGCTTATTCGGTAAACATAAAAGTTCGTGTAATTAAAGGTCAGGCTGCGTATGTGGTATATAGCATAATGGACTTTACCAGCAATACACTTAGCATTGCTTCTGAAAAGGGATGTAGTAGGAGGGTGGAGGGTCACTTGTTGGTTGTGGTTCTGAAGTCCATTATGCGTGGTTTAATCGATTTGTTGCTATGTGTTCTGCTGAACTGCAGTTCGCTTCCCGCACAACTTTACATCGCCTACGTAACGATAATTAGCTTAGGTTCCAATAACAGAGGCCGTCGACGGTTGCAGGGACCTATCAGATGGGGCCTGTGGTGCGGGTCGATATGTACCTCTCTTGGTAGAAAATGAGAAGAGCTTACAAATTTTGGTCGGTGAGCATAAAAATCGCTTCCGATACCTAGATATAGACGGGAGAAATTAATGCTGAAAAGGTATGCCTTGTGATTGCAATTTGTTCAATTGTTCTAGGAAAATGAGAGGATTTTGTGAACACGAATATGAATATTCAAGTTTCTGTTTTACGAGCTACGTATTATTTTTTTTATTACTAGTGGGGTGGGACTAAGTCTCTTGTACTGCGGCCACTTCTGTCCTATTGTACCAGCCCCAGATGATAGGTGAGGGTGATTGTAGAGCAATTGGTGGAATGAAGATTGGCAGGGGAAACCGAAGTACTCGGAGAAAACCTGCCCTAGCGCCACTTTGTCCACCACAAATCCCACTTGACCAGACCCGGGATCGAACCCGAGTGGGAAGCCAGCGACTAATCGCTTGAGCTATGGTGCGGCCCTATGAGTTACGTAACTGCCTTATTATGAATGAAGACTGAGAATGAGCAAACCTCCTAAGCCGGGTATCGATTGCGCGCGGCTGCCGAGCGAGGCAATATTCGTTACTTTGCCTCGCAAAAATCGATACCATGTTGCCGCGCGCTGCAGAAGGAACATTGCCGCGCGTCAAGCCAAATCGCAGCGGTCCTTTGTCCCGCGGCAAAGGGATTTCATTGTGCTGTGCTCTTTCAGCTGAGACGGTCTGAGAACTGAGGAACAGCGTCAATCAACAGCTGCGCGCGGCAGCCGCGAGCAATCGATTACCATCCTAACATATAAGACAGGAGAACGCAGTTTTTTTCGATCGAAGAGGGATGAAATAACAGGAGGTTGCAGAAAACTGTATAATGAGGAGACTCATAACTTGTACTCTTCGCCAAAAAGTCAAAGAGGTTGAGATGCTAAGGGCAAGTAGCACGCGTGGAGAGAAGAGAAATTCGTATGGGATTTTAGTGGGAACGCCAGTAGAAGAGGGACCACGAGGAAGACCAAGATGTAGGTGGGAGGATAACAAAAAAATGATCATTTTACATTACTCGCAAAATTCAAAACACAAAGCTTCACAACAGAGCAGCAGTTTTCATCTAAACACTTCTACCCCTGACGGCGGTCAGTTATCACGGAACATGTAGTCTTAAATGAGTAATAAGATGAGGGAAAGAGCCTTCGAAATGTGAATTTTAATACATGGACGGAGTTGCACAGATCCGATGAGGTGAGCGCACTAAAATATTTAACCCCATGGCGGTGAGTCCCTCTTGAGAGACCTTCTCAAGAATTTTCCGACATTTTATGGAGCACGAAGCTGTCTCCATTGGTCCCTCTCCTAACCATATAAATCTATTCCATACTATAGCAAGTGTCACGTAACTTCGAACAAGGCCGAGAGTAACCTTGAATGCGCAGAAGAAAAATTTCAGACAAGGGGTTGGAGGGTGTGAGAAGTGACAGGCCGCCAGTAGAAGAACGAGTGTTAAGAAACTCCTCCCACCACAAGCTATGCGCGGGATTTGACTATGAATGCGGGGCCTTGTTCGAAGTTACGTGACACTGTCTATATCTCTGTCTCTTTCTCTGAGATTCATAAAACTAGAATACACAGTGCAACAGGATGCTGCAATACAATATTGTTAGTTAGTTAGGAGAACAGATGATGTATTAAATAAAGTATACTTTTCAGAACTTCCAGTGCTAAGCAGGAGATGTCGCCTAAAATTCCTGATATTTAAAAACTTTCTGTGCTTATCAAGACTAAAATTTACAATTGAAATACAGCAACGGGAAAAGCAGATTTTAAATAAAACCGGCAAGGAAAAATAAGCTTTTGTGTAAAAGAATCCATCATAGGACTTAACCACCTGTCTATTCTTTACAAGTATATAATCCCATGAATTCGTCCACATGTTTGGAGATTTTGGAACATCCCCGGTATAAACGCAGTGTCTGTCCCTGCGATTTTCGAATCTCTGGGACTTCTGAAGGAAGTCAGGATTCCAGTTGAAAATTAACGTGCAGCTGGCTACGTGTCATTGATTTAAGCAGCAGACGATGAAATTGTATGAAAATTGTATCCAGAGGTTGTTTCAACGTCAGACATATCTAAGCCTTGAAATAACTTCGTTTGACTATTCTGTGACAATCGTCCTTAGACGAAAACTCCTTTGTACTAGCCTTGTATTTTGAATGTTGGAATTTCCGATACTTGTATCAGAAAATTACCTGTTTAATTAGTTGCTTTTAGGCCGCGCCATAGCTCAAGCGGTTAGTCGCTGGCTTCCCACCCGGGTTCGATCCCGGGTCTGGTCAAGTGGGATTTGTGGCGGACAAAGTGTCGCTAGGGCAGGTTTTCTCCGAGTACTTCGGTTTCCCCTGCCAATCTTCATTCCACCAATTGCTCCACACTCAACCTCACCTATCATCTGGGGCTGGTACAATATGGCAGAAGTGGCCGCAGTACAAGGGACTTAGTCCCACCCAACAAGCAATAAAAAATAGTGGCTTTTAATCAACTAAAGTAATCAGATCGCAGAATGAGGTCTAAAACCCAATGATGGATTTGATAGTATGCGAGAAGATGCAGTTATGACGTGGCATTCTCCTGGAGAGACGGAGGTAACCATAGAAGTCGAAGCGCTGACTGACTCCTACTGAGTAACACTGCAATACAGGTCAAAAGAGTATCCGCTGATATATTCTGCTAGGAATTAGGCACCTACTTAACTACTCAGTAAGCTAGCTAATTAGTTACTAATCTAATTAGATGTGTAGTGAGCAGATTATTAGATGCCAAAGTGCGCAGATAGTTAATTATGTACATAGTGAAGTGTGAGCTAATTTCTTAGAAATCTACTTAGTAAATTGTTTAAATAATAAGTAAGAAATATAGCACTTGGTATAGCTAGTTAGTTCGTAAATTAACTGTTATATTAATAAGCCAATCAATCAATTAATTATGTAGGTAGTTAATAATTGCCGATCATAGTGGCCGCGCGGTGTAAGGCATGAACGGTGTTCGCCTGTTTGAACACTGGCTTCTTGTGTTCCAATCCCACTCGAGGCATGGAAGTATTTTTGTGTTTATTATGTGTTTGTGTTGTTTTGCGTATAGGTAGAGGCTTTGCGACCCCGTCCAAGGGGTCCTACTACCTATATATAAGATAAAGAAACTGAAAGGCGGCCAGGGTCTAACAAAGCGCTGTACAGCCATAGATAGATATATAATTACGTAGGATTATTAGCGAGCCAGTGTATTAGGTAGCTAACTCCTCTGGAGAGTATTGTATACCTACATAGAAGGTAGCCAGCCAAATATATAGTAGGAAAGCTAGTATTCTGGGTATTTAGTTAATTTGTAAGCATTGTAGACTGACATGTACCTAGGTTGTCAGATATATAGTTACTTATGAAGAAAGAAGTCTTCTGGGATTTGGCACCGTGTATATGTGGTGTTAACCGACGTTTCGGAGGAACGTATCGTCTCCATCTTCAAGGTAGAAGGAAAAATATAAGAAATCCGCAAGCGAAGAGACAGTGAAAACCGGTAAAAGCAGACTGGTGTCTGTTATACCGGTTCTTACGGTCTCTTCGCTTGCGGATTTCTTATATTTTTCCTTCTACCCTAAAGATGGAGGCGATACGTTCCTCCGAAACGTCAGTTAACACCACATATACACGGTGCCAAATCCCAGAAGACTGCTTTCTTCATAGTCACCACCGTGAAAGCTTCAAATCTTATACAGTTACTTAGTTTGCATCCCAGTTAGTTAGTAAGCTACCTGTTTAAATGGGTAGTTAGTTACATGGGTAGCTATACAAGAGTTCTTCCTCATGTACCTGTAAATTCTGACGGCAGAGGATAACAATTTTCCCATTGATGCTCCAGCATGCGGAAGGCAACTCTGTTAGACAAGGGTATGCTGCCAGCAATTAGCTTAAAATAGGGACTTAGATACGCAATGGCTTCCGGTAGCGACAAGCCATCAAGGCAGTCTGCCTTACTCTACAGCCAGATTGATGCTTCCTCATTCACATCTTGCACAACCCCACACCACAACGCCCCTCCTCTCATTAGGCTTATGCGACTACAGCCAAACTCCGCTGGGAATTTCAGGGATAATTCCTTTTTTTAAGCCTGTCACGGTAGCCGAGCGGTCTAAGGCATGTACTGTCTTCGCTCGCTCGGAAACCGGGATCGTGAGTTCGAATCCCACTCAGGGCATGGATGTTTAGTTTGTGTGTGCGTTTTTCTGTGTTTGTGTACAGGTAGAGGCCTTGCGACGAGCTGATCACCCGCCCAAGGAGTCCTACCGTATGTGTAAGATCTAGAAAAACCGAAGTGAACGGAGAAGTTCATGGAGGTAGGCCTAGGCCCACTGGGGCTGTAGTGCCGAGGAAAAAGGAAATCCTTTTTTGATCCTACCATTTCTTGGTTTCTCTAACATACTCATTCATACGTTAAAAGGAAGTAAATTACAAGTTTAGCGATTACTGCAGAAGCCATAAAAATTATAATATTAACAGTGAGTAATATTAATCAGATCAGAACATAGTCGTTGTTAAGAAACTTCGCCTTAGAGTGATTAATAATCCAGAATTTTATTAGACGTGTTCAGGATTCGATTAGTGATCCCAAGGCTAGTTGGCCTCTACAAAAATCTCACGGTATTCCTAAATACCTACAGGCAAGTTATGAGATAGTGCTTTAAAATGGGCCACGACTCTATTATTACTCATTTTTCCCAATGCACCATTCTCAATCAGATTCGGTTTTTATAAAAAAAAATATAATGTAAGAGGAAAAGTTATCCATCTACTTAATTAGTTAAGCACTTCGTCATGAAAGCGCACTTTTACTAACCTTAATTCTGGATGGAGTTTTGTAGTCAGTTTCAAGCCCCTGCCACTTTATCACCGGTAGCTATTTTATGTGTTACTGTGTGCGTTCCAGAGCCAGTCTGGAAGCTACGCACAGCAGAACGTCTACCCATCAGCACGGCCACAAACTCTAAAAGATAAATGTTTGCAAATTTGTGAAAAGTCAGGTTCCATTAAAGTAGGAAATTTACTGATATTCTAAGCAAAAATCAGCTTTTCACGGAACTCTATGTATATGGTTATAATTACGTAAGTCTTAAAGTTGAATATTCATTCGTAACACCAAGAAGCTAAATCAATCTTCACCTTTAAGAGCTGCCTGAGGAAAATCTTAGGCTTAATATCTTCCGATTGCCACCGAGCGGTCTGCAGTAGCCTGATTAGCAATTATTCTGACCAAGATTTTACGTACTTTTCCTCAGTTCCACCTGGTTGTGTCTGTTCCTGAGTTTTATGGGTTAGACGTTCGGGAGAACTGAAGGACATGACGTCAATACAAGCATTCACTTCCTGCAGCTTGTTTAAAGCGTCACAGCATGTAACCTATGATCGTACCACGAAACGAGCTAACCCATCATTCCGATGCATGATCATTGCCGAAATCTGGTGTTCAGACTTTTCAGGCAACTGCAGACTCGAGTAGAGACTGGCCAATTTTAACATCGCCTGCAGGGGAATTTCATTGTGAGAGAACATGTAATGTGAAAGTGCTGAAGACCTATTTTCCAAAGTTGCTACGCAATTACGAAATTGCTCTGGAACTGCTCCTTCGGGGAAGGGGCGGGGGACGGAAGAAGGAAAAGAGTTTAAAAAGAAAAAGGACTTGATGGATATTTTACACTCGACTAGTAAACTCGTACAATGTATGATCTTTTCGGTACCGTCACTGTCACAATCTTTTTAAAATGATTACGAGGAACGAGTATAGATCCATCCAAAATTTGTTAATGTCTAAAATAGTATGGCCTCCGGGGTTGCAACACCGTGCATTTCGGAGAAATCCCGACGTTTCGGAGAAAAATATTGCCTCCATTTCGGTGTATAAATTATATCAAGCAAGAGGCCAACAGAAACAGTCGGAAGGTTAGTGTAGATTGTCACTACTAACATTCCTGTGAGCAGAATGGCTACACGACTCGCGGGGAGTATAAGGACCTGAGTTGTATTGAGGAGCGTAAGAGCTCTAGGGTAATGTTGGGAGGACTGAATGGGAATGAACCCGTGGGACTTCTTTCCGTGGCCTTGGTATAACCAATAAATGTCACTTTGTGCTACACATTCATACTCTTATCTTATATTTATCTTATCTTATCTTATATTTATCTTCCTTTAATGTATTTAATTGTTGTTAAATATTTTTGAATATGTGAATTTCAAGGGATCTTCTGGTCTTCTCTGGGATCACCAATTTTGCGAAGATCTCTCGATCCTGTGCATAGAGTCACAGAGGTTCGAGAAGAGGGAATGATACTTGACTGACTGCTGGTCCTCGTCAGCATAGTGGTTCTTGGTTCCTAGCCCACAAGACTCACGACCGTATTTTACTATCTGATGGCTCTGGGAGTCTCCAGACCAGCCGTCGTGACACTGAATGTTTTGTGGCCAGCTTTAAATACTTAGTTCGAACCTCACAGAAAACACCGATTATGACTGCGGCTGTCACTTCCAGTATTACAGTAAGCACTAGGCAACGGATCAATGGCAGTCACTGTCTACTTATAATAAAGCATTAGCAGAGTCACAGATGGTTTCAGGCTTTGAGGGGGCACTGTGTACCTCTGCCTCGGTGCAGAGTGGGCATGGGTGGATATTTTAGCCATCTCGGGTATTGTCACAAAGTAAGTTTAAAACCTTCTGATTATGGTGTGAATATCTTTGTATTGTCTGGATTTGTACAAAAGCGCTATATCTTGGGAATTTGCTCTATATCGGTCTTCGTGTGTACAGGATAACAAAACAGAATCTCCACTGCTTGAGCCTCCTCGTAGAGTCACTCTGCTTGGTTTGAGATAAGAATCAAAATTAGTTTCACTCTGTAAGATTTAGTGTGAATTTCAAGTACAAATTTAATAAAAATCAGGCTAATGCTTTCAGTGATGTAAAATGGTGACACATAGACAGAACAGACACGTACAACATGCGTTCATTTTAGATATCTGCGTAAACGAACCACAGAAACATAAACGCGAGTGTCGAAATGTTAACTATATAACTCGTAATATACAGACAATCTGCATGAATTTGTTTTGAATATTTTTAGTGTCCTGCAGGCCAACATTCCTCTTGTGGCATCATCGCAAAAATTGGTTTGGGTTACATAAAATCTGTATTATCCTCGTGCATATTGTCGTCATAAAAACTTATCTCTCTCTGGTTAGAAATCCAATTTCGTGGTCGGCGTCTATTTCAGAAAGGACTTACTTAAATTTTATAGGTTAATCGTGGTGTTAATAGCTGAAACCAGAGGAAATTAACTAATTTACATTTTACGATCAAGTTTAAGACTTGGTCATTGCGTATAACTGTTTTGAAAATCAGAGTTATATGTATTTAAACGGAGATATTTGGTACGTCGAAAATCTCAGGCTCAGAAACATTAACCTGTGCTTAATTATAATTATGAATGGGTACTTTATTAGCTTTTTTTCTTGTGTGCTGGGTTAAAGTAAAGTAAAAAAGGAAAGTTATCCCTATAACAGGCCGTGAAGGCACGTAGGGTTGTGAGATGTTGAGCTTCCCAGATTTTGTAGACAATCAGCTCATAGATGGCGGTAAGGTTGTCATCCTTACGTGCCGGCCGCCCTTTACCCCCAAAAATATTCCTGGTACTCATTTCTGTTATAGTCTGAGTCAACCCCAGGGCCATAGTGCGGCTGGAAGGATTAGGTAAATTGAAAAAATCCACCTAATCGAGATTCGATCCTGCGACCTTCCGACTTGTAGCATAGTGCTTCAACCAGCTACGCTACCTCATGCACCTGTGTTCTGGGTTACTGATGATAAATTGCTAATGACTGTTATTCTTCAAAATGGTATTTGTCTTCAGAGTAAACATAAAATCTCAATGCAGTTTCTGTGACTAATAATAGCACTACTTATCTTTCTTCTGAAATTATTTCTAATCAGTAATAAGAAATGGGCTTGAAATAACGTAGATACATGAAATTAATATACAAATTGGTATTATTATATAGGACAGACACTTCAACCTGGAATAAGCGTAATAAGTGCGATGTTGTGTATTGGATTTAGTCCTGTTTTTATCTCAGTATCATTTCGTATATGTTATTCCTGCGGTAATTAGTTCTTGGTGCCTGTCACGAGAAACATGAAATTTCTGCTTAAATAACGAACAATTACCTGAACTGAAGTTCACACAAATGTCAAAATATGATTAATTACTATAGGATTCTGACGATAGTGTATAACACACAGAGATATTGGGTTTTCGGACTTTATCCATCGTCCTGGTTTTTAAGATAACTAAGAAAAACACGACGTTTCGGAAAACTGGATCTCTTTCCTTCTTCAGGTGAGGGAAAACACCTATTCTGTTGGGTCCCTTAGAAAGATCTAGCCAGATCCAGTTCCCGAAACGTCGTGTTTTTCTTAGTTATCTTAAAAACCAGGACAATGGATAAATGCCCAAAACTCAAAATATGATGTTACTGAGTATATGGCAAAACTTTCATGAATGAAAAGTTGTCACAAATATTTGTGTTAATAAAAACAGCGTTAAAGTAATATTTCTCACTTGACAACAGAAAATTTCAGAAGCTAATGCAACGTCTTTAAACAGCAACAGTTCAATCGATACGTTGAACGTGGAATTATGAACTGATGAATTATGAGGAACTAGTGCGCATGTCTCAAATTTTCAGGTCAGTAAAGTCTCCTATAACCAAGGCTGTCCGCTTCCCTGGAGATGCCTCCTAGAAGCGAGCTGAAAAGATTCAGTTCCTTGGAGGTACAGAATCTTTAATAAACGTGAATACGTGAGGTCCAATCTTTAAAGAGGAACGACCCTTGTCCCGGAAACTTTGACACTGTAATTACTAGGAAGGGGACAACGAGGCGAAAAGAAACAACTGTACATTTGAAAGATTTAGCGCATTTCGTAATATAAAGACTTTTTAGGATTTGCTTTGCTTGTCACCTGATTTTACATTTGTTTATTGCTTGACTTATTCTTCGATCCTGAAGATGGAAGCGACACAATAGTCCTAAACGTCGGTTGATTTTCAACGGACTACATGGCTTTATAAGCGGCAAGGACGTGAAACTGACCACTCAACTCCAGCTAGTGCCGAGGTCAAGAAAATATGGATCTATACATCCACTTCCCCATACGCCTTCATGGCGTACTGCTTCATTCGTTAAGCATAGGGACAACTTGATCTTTTGCATGGCTTTAGATCCAAGAAGAAAGAACATTTCATAAAGATTTGTTTGCTCGCTAGTTAAAGAGAAATGCACAACTGATAAAGCTCAAGAAGTTTAATCCTATTTTTGGATGTGGCCCTATGTTTCCAGTAGAGTTGACCGAGATTTCGGAAGAGCGTATTGCCACCATATTCAAAGTAGCAGAGAAGTGAATATGTGGATAAGTTTGTATGTGTGATATTCTTTAGAAAATTGTCTTTGTTCTTTTTTTGACAGTGCATAAGTCTTGCTAAATAAACAAATTCTTTTACTCAAAGCGAAGGTTTTACTCCCCGTTCCATTTTCACCTTTGACAGATGTACGCCTAAAAATAAATTTCTGTGTTTTAATTTACTTTCTGCAAATAAATATTTGATTCATTACTTGACATATCTCAGCCTATAGTTTAACACAATTCTGTATCATGCCAAATCGTGAACAAAGTAAATAGGGTAAAATTTTGTTCAAAAGGAGAATGCGTTTAGAATTTGCGAGGTTGTCGACATTCGGAGAAAAATGAGAAAATTACATTCTCGAAAAATCGATTACGTCTGTTCTGAGTTGAAAACTGTCCTTACTTCCAAACTGTGTGTAGCTATATCAGCCATTCTTTTTCTAACAGCCTGTCTCTTCTCTCCAGCAAACCTTTCAGCAACCGCTTCCGAACCTCCGACACTTTGCGTAAAGGCACCCACTGTTACACTCAAGTGGACTATATACAGACGTCCAGTGAACTTCCCCAGGCTAGGGAATAAAATTTAATTAAAGTTCCGGTTAAAAGAACAGAATTAAGTAAAAGCAATGTAAAACCAAGACGGTTAGTCCAGTCAGTAAACTGGAAAATCGTTGGTTCCAGTCGACCATTTCTCGGAAATATATACTACGTATATTCCTTTTCTTAAATTTTAAGAGACAATTTGGGAACCTAGGCTTTTGATGTTATGATGATATTAATATCTATCCTAAGGACTAATTTTGTGAAGATTTGACTCAGCTGTCTCAGTACAGGACCAGTGTTGGACCACTGTAAACATGATACTGAACTTTTGCTTTCCAGAAAACGCAAGGATTTTGTTTTGGAACTTCGTAAAACTTATTAGGACTTATTTCAAAATTATTAAAATTAATATTAGATTTGTATTAACTCAATGAAACAATTTTAAATCCCATTAATAAAATGTTCATTTTACCCTATATGTTTCGGCAGAAATTCACCGTCTTCAGGGAAAATTAATTAAATATATAAACGATTAACTATTAAAATTTTGGGTTTATATGAGAATAATGCAATTAAAATATAGATAAAATGTTTCACAGATGTCTGGTATTAGATTCTTAATATTAAAGTAAATATAGGTTGTAATTAAAATGTTATCCTTGACAGAAGTACAACTACGCTGAAGGACTTAAAATTATTAATATTTTATCTGGAAATTCAACACAGTAAAAATATTATTAGATAATAAACAATTTCTTACAATTTTTCTTATCATTTATTTTGAAAAAATAAAGGGAGGCTTATGGGCCATTTAAATCCCATTAATAAAATGTTCATTTTACTCTATATGTTTCGGCAGAAACTCGCCGTCTTCAGGGAAAATTAATTAAATATATAAACGATTAACTATTAAAATTT
This sequence comes from Cryptotermes secundus, assembly GCF_002891405.2. Lineage (NCBI taxonomy): Eukaryota > Metazoa > Arthropoda > Insecta > Blattodea > Kalotermitidae > Cryptotermes > Cryptotermes secundus. The sequence continues at coordinate 845,283 of NW_019728500.1, read as the reverse complement.
TGGGGTTATATGAGAATAATGCAATTAAAATATAGACAAAATGTTTCACAGATGTCTGGTATTAGATTCTTGATATTAAAGTAAATATCGGTTGTAATTAAGATGTTATCCTTGACAGAAGTACAACCACACTGAAGGATTATTAATATTTTATCTGGAAATTCAACACAGTAAAAATATTATTAGATAATAAACAATTTCTTACAATTTTTCTTATCATTTATTTTGAAAAAATAAAGGGAGTCTTATGAGCTCACCTTGCTGTCTGTCTGTATATCCGGCTGTGTTTGTACAACTGTCTGTAAGTCCCCCTAATTTTTTGGACTTACGAGATCACCAGACTCTCTGTGTATCTATGTCCTCCCCTAACTTCTTCGTTTTGCTCTGCGGTCCTTGTGGTATCAAAGGAAAAGAGGAGAATAAATTTTCCTAGTAAAAATGTAAATTTGTTCCTCTGGGTATTTAGATCGCGTATTCTTGACCTCGGTAATAGTTGGTGGTGAGTTGTCAGCTTCAAGCCCAGGCTACTTTACCTCCGGTGCCCATTGGATAGATGGCTATGTGGCTCCAGAACCGGTCAGGACGACGTGGAAAGGAGAAAAAACTTGCTCTTACAGGGATCCTAACTTCGACCCCTCGGCGATCCAGCCCGTAGTCAGTCGCTATACCGACTACATTATCCCGGCTCCCCAGTTCTTCCCAGTACTTCTTGCTGATTCTGTTCTCCCAAATATTGATGGTTCTCTCATATTAATCTTGATCATGACCTGGATATGGCTTCTACTTGCTGCAGTCCGTGATTAACGATTATTGCTTTATTTTATATACCGAGCTATTTAGATTCTATTGCATAAGTTTTCTTATGCTGAGAACTGCATTTGCATCAGTGCGTTCCAGGGATACATCGAAGAGGATATTATGACCCTCACTCTTTATTCGTCAATGACCTGGTTCAGTTTTCTGCAGATGTAAATACAAACAACTTTCTCTGTGTGATCTGAAACACACGTCCCTCATTACCGGTACTGCTATGAATGCAGTAATACTCATTATGGCAGTACCAGTAATGCAGACTGAGTTTTCTCGTGATTCTCCTCATCCTACCCAAGCATATACAGAGACAGTATCCCGAATATGCCACGACCACTTCCTTCCAAACAGATTTCAATGAATAATTCCGACGCTATGCCGCCGAGATACTACATACGCCGCAAAACAAACCACAACAGCTACATATTACGAAGCTCCCTGTTACATAACTTTGACTTTTACATGCAGATTTCTGGCCTCTACACCAGCATTACTTGATTCACGTTACGTTACGTGATATTGTGAACATGACCATTACAGCAGCAACCACGAACCACACATCACACATCATTCCATCTGCAGACCCCGGTACAAAGAGTGGACAGAAGCTTGAAGCTTGAACAAATTCAATGAGTCTGAGAGTATGCAGCCCGCATCGCTGTAGCTGCCTGTGACGTTCAGGGGCCACGTATTGCTACAACTAGGGCACTCCGCGTTGTATTGATTACGTGTTGGTGGATGACCCGGGGTCGAGTGTTTATTACATCCGAGCTGAAGTGTGAACTGAGACAAGTAATACAAAATCCACTGTTCCCCCCTCCCCACTTTCCCCTTTCAACTCTAGTGCGTTTGAATATCAAAAACAGGCTCCTCGCATACTCCATGAACTAGGTCCGAAATGTCGACGTTCCAATCTTCACAGTACGGTCCTCTTTATCCTCAGTCTTCGTACCATTATATGATATTTACTGTCGGCCACCAGAGTCACCTTGCCTCGCGTATTCTGTAGGCAGACATTAAGGAGGCCAGATCCGTGGGAAAGGAACCAAACATTCCAAAGCTTCAAGCACTGAATATGGCACAGACTATTGTGACTGAAATTTCCATGGTTCTCTTCAGTCTCGCCAGAGAAAATAATGGACAAGTCAAACAAGGAATGTGAGACATGAACTATGGTAATTATTTTGTGATTCATTAATAAAGGATGTTGGATATGAGGCTCTCAGAGGAGTGGCTGTGAAAAGTTACATTTTCTGAGATAAAACACGGTGTTGTCTGGTAAGTGTCAACCGATATTCCGAAGGAAGAAAAAGTCGGTAAAGAAAATAGCACCATAGAACGGATGAAATAGATAAGTTCTACCGAAAGTTGGTTGACTTTCATCGAATTATAGGACGTTATAATCAGAAGATATAATTCTTCATTAAAAGTCTAATTTTCTAAGTAAGATATCTACTAACAAATCAACGAGTGATGTTACTGAATGAATAGACAACTAGCTCATCATTTGTTTAACTATTGAACAATGAACCAAATAACCAGCTAAATAGTGAAGTAACTATGTAATTAATAATGTAAATAAATAATCAAATCAAGTAATTAACAATGTAAGTTACCAGGAGTATCCGGTTAGAAAACCGAGATTAACGGCTGCGGGGATCCGTTGCGCTGACCACGCGACGGCCTCTATCCGCTAAAGCTGGCACTAACTTCGCCGACAAGCGGCGGTAGCTCGGTCGCTTGCGGACTAACACCACTGAGTAACACGGATTAATTAGTAATTTAATCACTAATAAGACAGCCAGCCTTTTATGTAAATGAGTAATCAGTAAATCAACCTATCAATCATGGTATAAACAAACAAAAAAGCAGACAAAAATCGAAAGAAGTCAACAAAACACCCACCAATCCAGTTCAAGCACAAATTTCTTCTACACGTTACTTAGAAATGATTGCAGTACTTCAGGCAAAACCACAGAGTCTCCTTGACAACACTGTTCATGAGAGCAATCGCCCTTCATAGTGAGCCATACAAAAACACACTCTGTGGGCAAAGTGCACAGACGTTTTAATATAGATGTAAGTGGTACATATAGTTGCCAGTGTGATATAAAGACTACTGCAAACCGAAGAGATCCTCTATCTTGGGCTAAACTCCATGAGCAGAGGGCTTATAAGTGCCAGACCTCTTAGTACAGTGGTTCCAAAAGTGGGCTGTACAGCCCCCTGGGAGCGGTGAGATTACCTAAGCAGGTTCTAAGAGGTAAGGGGGCGGCAGGGTGCCTCTAAATGGGGAACCCTTCGAAAGCGTTGTTCACTTATTTACTACTGAATTGACTTAAGATCAGACTTCATCAAACCCAGCCCTCGCATGAAGCATTTACTAAACGTGACACCTTATTTTATTGCTATTACTTACATTAGAGGGTTGTCCGAATCATTAGTCTGAATAATGCTTTTTATAAGGTAGGGCAGGGGGGAATTTCCTAACAAGTTTGTTTGTTACGGTGAGGAGTTGTTAGCCCCACGCCCAACCACCAAGCTGGAGGACCATCCCTTGTCTGCTGTCAGCGACTCCTTAAACAATATATTCGTAGCTTCCCACCATACTTGGGTGGATGAGCTGGGCAGGGCATGTAGCACGAATGGGGAGAAAAGGAATGCATATAGGATATTGATGGGAAAGCCGGAAGGAAAGAGACCACTGGGAAGACCAATGCGTAGGTGGGTGGACAATATTAGAATGGATCTTAGAGAGAGAAGTTGGGATGTTATGTATTGGATTGCTCTGGCTCAGGATAGGAACCAGTGGAGGGCTCTTGTGAACACGTTGATGAACCTTCTGGTTCCATAAAATGCTGGGAGGTTCTTGAGTAGCGGCAGATTTGGCTTCTCTTCAATCAGGGCTCAGTTCCATAAGTAAGGGCAGGGGGCATTGGGGATGAGATTATAGAGCCAAGGGTGCTGTGGCCCGAAAAATTTGGGAACCACTGGCTTAGTAAGTGGAATAGTCGACGGAGGCGGGGAGGAATTCGATGACAGAGGAATCGGTAGTGGGCAAAATATGTTGCATTAGTACAGGGTGTCTGGGAAAACAATAACACGGAACTCCCAAAATAGTCGTTAGAAATACATAATCAAATGATACAGTAAAGGTAAAGCTGTCCTCGTCCTTAACTAGTTCAGCACTACACCATGAAGACGCAAGGGGAGTGGATGTATAGTTCCATGTATTATTGACCTTGACAATAGTTGGAAGTTAATGTCAGCTTCACACCCCTGCCGCTTCACACCCCGGCGAAAGGGTCTTTTGTAACCGATGGATATGAAGCTGGATGGGCATCAGAACCGGTCTGGACAACACGGAGAGGAGAAAAATTTTGCCCCTATCGGGACTCGAACTCCGGTCCCTTGACTGTTCAGCCTGTAGGCATTCGCTATACCGACTGCTCATACTTGGAAGGTCCCGGGTTCTGTTTCAAATATTCTCTTGATTTCTTCATTTAGTCCAGAAGAAAACCACACACTGTAGCCCTCGGCCACTTGCTTTCCTTTCGAGTCACCCTTTCGTTGGACATTATATAACAAGGGTTTTAGAGAAAGCCCCGTTAAGCAATCTTGAGACAGAACCCAACACAGGAAAGATAATATGATGAGAAAACTACAAGAGAATAACTCCGTGGCCTGTAGTATGCAAGCGGACTATACCGACCGAGCGACCGCCGCTTGTCGGCGAAGTTAGTGCAAACTTTAGCGGATAGAGGGTGTCGCGTGATCAGCGCAACGCATCCCCACGGCCGTTCATCTCGGTTCTCTAGACCGGAGCCTCTATTTTCATGAAATAGCTCCTCAATTATCCGCACGAGGCTGAGTGGAACCCGTTCCAGACCCACTATTTCTCAGAAAATTTGGTAGCGCCGGGAATCGAACCCGAGTCCTATGGATCTATAGCCAGGAACTCGGACCACTAGACCACAGGGGCGGTTAACTGATAATATGAAAAGTGTTTCCGGGGCTGTGTAAGGAATTCATCACGTAAGAAGGAAATTCTGTTTCTGCGCATGAGTGAACTGCCATCGCGAGGGACAGGCAGAACATATGCATTCCCTAATGCGGCATCTATTCAGATTCGTTCTTGGCTTAATTAATGGAAATTTCAACCGCTAGTGTTTTGTACCTTCGATAGCACGGTGAATACATATAATGAATTAAGAAGGATGTGGAAGGAAGCGGCCCTTATATTGTTTAGGATATTCACCAGCATTTGATTATCGCAGCTGGTGAGAACGAAGGGTAGCCTGTCTCGATAACGAGAGTCCAACACGGGACACCCCAAATACGAAAGAGGCATATTAGTAACTCAACCATGACATTGTATTATTATATTAGGTTAGGTGTAAAAAGGTAGGGGAATTCATGCACTAGGGGATTCACGCACCCTTAATTGAATACCGACGCGTGCCAACCACGTGAATACCCCCCACTACACCCCACCCCGATGGACAGAGTTGAAAGAGCGTATCGCATTCCAATATTTGGGTGATGTTACCGCACTTCAATATAGATGGCTTTCCAATGTTATGGGAAAGTTGGTTTCAATATTAGGCAGCAGAGGAATGTGAGTTCCCAATACTGTGTATCGGATAATGAATTTAACTCTCCATATTCATTATATTGAAAATTAACACACAAAGCTTGAAACAGTCCCATACAAATAAGTACGAATATTATTTAAAGTGCAGGATTCTGCTGCACAAACGTATAGGAATTATGGGGACTCCAGTAGCGTGGATGTCATACAGAGCAATCGTGTTGGAATGTTATAGGAGCCAGGATTGCTCAGTCGGTATAGCGACGGGCCATGGGCTGGACAGAATCCTGTTACACTGCAAAGAGCTGGCTTCACATTTTGCTTTCCTTCCGAGAACGTTGCACATAGATTGCATAAAATCAAAAGCGCAAGATCAGATCTACACAATTTCACCACTATCCGGTGAAGACTACAAATTATGATTCTTCTCATTACTTGATCTTCTACACGGTGTTATTATTTCCTCTTTATTACATTCAAATATTGTTCTCAGCACCAAGTTCTCAAAACATCTAAAGAAGTGAGAAACACAGCTCATAAAACATGTATGGCTTGAAGCTCTTAAGGGGGTTGTGTGCAAAGAAGTCTTCTGGAAGAAGAAGCCGTGCCAATATGGAGCTAATATAAGATGTGTCGCAGGCTGTCTCAATCGTCATGTTTTCACAGCATCCCCTGATGATGGAGGATGAAACAGAGCCCGAAAATTCTGAGACTAATTTGATGAAGTTTAAAACAAAATGTACAGGAACAGATGGACAGACAATGTAAAAAAGTTGGCTGAAAACAAATCGCTGAAGATGAAATTCTAAGTTTGTAGGACGAAAATAAAAATAAAAAAAAGCAAAGAAAATACGAAGAAAGAGAAGAAACCTTTAATGATAATAAGAGTATACAGGAATAAGATAAGGGTGCTATATTAATAATGTCTTAGGGAAACAATAAATGTACGACCACTGCGACCCTGTCAGGATATATCAACGACTTCTTGAACGCCAGTCTCTAAATTGGTATTATGATGAAGTGACAGGTACATTGATATTTCGGTCGATAGATTGGTTCTCTATCGAGACACGATCACAATATCGATTATCTGAGTAACATTAGTGTAGGGTTCCTTTGTTTATTGCCCAGTTACTGTTTCTGTGATTGATGATTCATCTGCAGTGTTTGAAGTTATGTTGCTTTGTTCAAGGGATACAATGCAACATGCATTGCGCATTCTCCTCAGTTGAAGTTTACACATAATGCTGTAAGTTGCAGGGGGGGGGGATACAAGACCTGGCCACCACCACACTGCACTGAGTGTATCATATATGAAATTTTAAAGAAGTTGTGAGCAACTTCTGGTCTGCAGGAACTCCCCAGTGGGTCAGAGTTTTCAGACAGGCTCTAGCTTCCAGTGGTAGCAAGGAAGCAACGTAAACTTTCAAAGTGACATTCTCCTATTTATACAAATATCGCAATGTTGGTGGTGAGACCCTTTGGCAATTGGTAATCAGAATGACTGAGAAGGAAAGGAAAGATTATATTGTTATGTGTATGAGTGGCACTATCTCCGGGGTTTTCGATTGAATATTGGATTTGTTGACCACTTTAACACGCGACTCGTAATTCCACTTAATTATAGCGCCATATCTGACTTACGTACAAAACACTAGAGCACGTTCTAACTCTTTCTCAACCTGCAGTGTCTTCACTATTAGTTGCCTGGCAATGGCTCCAACAGTGGCTATTCCTCTGCTTCCGTGTTCAAATCCTCTCTGAACGGCGTCTCCCTTATTAAACACTTAAGTGTACAGATCTTAACCACAATTAACCACAGCGCTCTCGCTTATTTATACACTCTGCATTTCACTACCGCACGTACTACGTACTACTCGTATGTTTTCTCAGTCTGCTTTATCTTCACCAGTCGACTGGTAGCGGCTTCCAACGGCGGCTTTAGCTACCAGTTTCTAACAGCAACAGCTCACATGGACTGAACAGCAGCAGTCCTCTAACTCACTCCACTCCATTGCACTAGATTCACTCCAAGTCCAAGTCCAAGTCACATTGCGACTGACGGTCAGTAAGTCAGTAAGTCTTGGTGTCGAACCCCATCTGGGGCTCATGACCAGATATTTATTAAAATTTGGCATTTACGGTCTTGTTTTGTGGGGCGCCCTCTCTGACGCGAGGACAAGTCTGTCTTTTGTATATGCTGCTGGCCCTTGCCAGTGCAGTCTTTCTCGGGTCCTAGTCCATTAGGACTCTCGACCAAAATTTATTGTCTCAGACTTGAGACTTCCCTTTTCGTCGCCTCCTACGACTCGCAGGGTCACGGTGGAGGTATTCGACTCCGCCTCCAGATGGGGTTATCACTCCTTATGTAGCCTCGGCACGGACCGCATAGAAAACATCACTTCCAACATCCCTTCTATTATTTTGTGCGTGTCTGTTACCGCCATTTCCTAGCAACGGCCGTTGTTTGCAGATCCATTACCTAGCAACGGGTAGGCATGCTACAATAACAATAGACCAGATTCAGAATAGGTTTAATGATCTCCATATCATCAGTCTTTTTCTTTAACATCAATTTTAATAGTATCCGCGTACTTCCCTCTTAATTTCCAAAATGGTTACTTTCGAAGACATATCCCAACTAAATGAGCGATTCGTTTCATGTTCAGATGTCATGTCCAACTTTTATTCTTTTATTTTCACAGCTGTATGTATAACTGTACATTTTATTTGATGTGTTTACTCTATTTGTCGTTTGCACGCCACTAATCATTCGGTTACAATACCTTTCTTTGCCCGAACGCCACTGATCATTCCTCTGAATATGAAGGAGTGCCTCTTCATATGTAATATGGAATTCATCTCTGAACAAGAGGATATGGGCTTCATTGATTTTCTCTTGTTATAAAGTCTTTCATCTCTGAGCTAATAGCATAAAGCGGCAAGAAGATGGAACAAACACACTGCTACTTCGTCTCTCTAAATAAAGTTCTCAGTGATCTCTAAGTCTATGAGCAAACATCCAGTGTCTCTTAGGGAGTGTGGGATGCTAGCACACTGAGCCTTGGGGGAACCTGGGAGATTCTGTGCTAGGGGAGCATGGGGGGTATTGTTAGGATGAAATATTTGGATATGAACTACTTAAGCATCATAAACTGAGTTTATAGCTCTCTCACAACTTCATACTTGTGAGTATGACGTAATCATGTGAGAGGTTAGTAACAGGAACATTAGGGGAAACTGGAGATGTAGGTGTTAGGGGAGCATGGGGGTAAATCTAAGGAAATATTTGGAAATAAACTGCAGAATCTTCAGGAACTGAGCCCGTATCTCACTCGCAGCTTCATGTTTTTGAATATGGGATGGCAATGAGGGAGGCTAGTAAAAGGAATCTTGTGAAAAAACGGGGAAGTCAGTACTAGGGGAAGGTGACGAATTAATATTTCGAGAATTTTGGTGAAACTAATAAGAGAGAGCCTCGGAAATTGAGATTGTTTTCCTGATACATCTTTTTGTTTGGGATTGTGTGTTCCTAGCATGAATGGTAATGAAGTCGGCGCCAAAGAAATATGGGGAGCTAAGATGTACGGGGCCGGTCACGGTAGCCGAGCGGTCTAAGGAATGCACTGTCTTTGCTCGCTCGGAAGCCGGGATCGTGGGTTCGAATCTCACTCTAGGCATGGATGTTTGTGTGCGTTTTTCTGTGTTTGTGTACAGGTAGAGACATTGCGACGAGCTGATCACCAGCCCAAGGAGTCCTACCGAATGTGTAAGATCTAGAAAAACCGAAGTAAAGGGAGAAGTTCATGGAGGTAGGCCTGGGCCCACTGGGGCCGTAGTGGCAAGGAAAAAAAAAAGATGTCAGGGAGCCGATTACAGTAGCAGAGCGCTCCAAGGCACGAACTGTCTTCGCTCACTCGAACACTGGGATCGTGGATTCGAATCCCATTATGTGTGCGTTTATTCCGTGTTTGGTTTTCCTGTGTACAGGTAGCGGCCTTGCGACGGGCTGATCACTCGTTCACGGAGTCTTGCAGTGTGTGTAAAAAAAAATTACGAAACTAAGAAAGAGGCGAGGACCCAACAAAGACCTGTAGAGCTATTGATGAATGAATGAATGAATGAAGAAGTAAGGGAGTTTCCGAAATGAAGCTTTTGTAGTGCGAGAAGGTTAATTCCTATCCATTCCATGGATTTTGTTCCGAGATTGTGAACTTATAATCTGTGTTCAAGGGATAAAGGAAGATACATTTTAAGAAGGGAATTCCGAAAAGGTTCTGACGTTGGTGTATAATTTTTTTTTCCTTTGGCGCTACAGCCCCAATTTGGGTCTTGGTTTTCGTCCATGAAACTCCCCGTTTCGCTTCAATTTACTAGATCTTAGACATTCGGTAGGACTCCTTGGGCGGGTGATCAACTCGTCGCAAGGCCTCTACCTGTACACAAACACAGAAAAACGCACACACACACAATCTAAACATCCATGCCCTCAGTGGGATTTGAACACATGATCCAGGTTTCTGAGCGCGCGAAGACAGTGCAGGCTTTAGACCGCTCGGTTACCGTGACCGGCGGTGGTGTATAATACCAGGTTACAATTTACGCAGGTGTCTCTTCATCCGTAACGCCATGTCCAAGGTGAATGCGAGTATGCGCGATGCGGACACAGCACCGCATTAACGCATCGCAGATATGTGCGGGGAAACTGGAGGTGACCAATGTTACTGCGTGCATGTAATCGATGCGTGCGATTCAGCTGTAGAAAAGTCTCCCGAGTAGAACAATGGCTTCGAGTTTGACGCGTACAATTTTATTAATGGAAAACTGTTTAGTAAAACTGAAAATAGTACAAGAACTTAAGAAGAGATGTATCAGACAAAAGACTCGTGTAATATATAGGAATAGGTTGATTTATGGTGAATTTCATCTGTACCCTCAGTTACGAGCGGCTGAAAAGGCATTTCCCCAGTTTACCAGAATGACAATAAATACCTTCGACTATATTGTGGAAAAAATACATGTTGCCTGTTATCCTTTTATTCCACAATGCATTTCTTTCGTGTACTTCCGAAATCATCGCCTCCATTGCTATTGCTTGCCGGACGACAACTGCGGTAAAAATCAAACTGTTTGTTATTTCAAACGATGCGTGTGGTGCGACTACGTCGCAACGTACGTATCGTACGTGTCACGTGTTCAATTTGGACAAGTCCATTTAATACAACCAGATTGATCGTGAACGTCTGCCGCATTCCACGCATCGCACCGCACGCATCGTCGTGCCCGCCTTCACCTTGGACATGGCGTAAGACCTGACGACGGAGTGAGTTCGGGTTTCCTAAATGTTATCCTCTTTAGAATACCGCATGGTTGAAAAAGTCTTAAAACTCTGTAATCCCGAAGGGTCAGGGAAATCTGTGAAAATAATTTTGTGATCCGAGAAAGTTAACCCCAATCCCAGTAATATATTCCTGCTTGAGAGAGTTAATTAAATGCCTCATACTAATCCTGTAATTCGTGTCGATCTCACACATCCTATTGCAGTAGTGTCTCATTACCTTCATAATGTCTCGACCATATGAATTTGAATAAATAAGCATTTCTCTTAAAGTCTAAGTAAAAAAGTAAAGCTATCGCTGTAACAGGCCGTGAAGGCCCATAGGGTTGTGAGATATTGAGGTTCTAGACAATCGGCTCATAGATGGCGGTAATGTTGTCAGCCCTAAGCGCCGGCCGCCTTTTAACCCCAAGAACTTTCCAAGAATATTCCTGGTACTCATTTTTGTTAGAGGTTGAGTCGACCCCAGGGCCGTAGTGCGGCTGGAAGGATTACGTCAATTTAAAAAAATCCAGTGACCTCATCGGGACTTGAATCTGCGACCTTCCTGCTTGAAGCATAGTGCCTCAACCAACTACGCTACCGCGTGTCCCCCAAAATCAGTGTATGAAACACAAAAGAAGAAAAATTTACTGCGTTACATATTATTATTAATTTAATTTAATTAAAGTGTTTATCTTTCTAGTGAACCACAAGATTAGTGAAAACGAAATGAGATCGTGTTATGTTGGAAAATGTTCTTTACTGATGAATATGCGCGAGGGCTTCTCCTTTCGCGAGTGTTAAAGTTAACGAATTTTCGTGTTTACGCTTTTGGAAAAAAAAAAAAGTAATATCCCGGCTCGGTACGCATAATGAATTTCCCCTCAACAAAACACGCCCAGTCGAGCGTATGCTGTCCGCCCTGCCCGATATTTCTCTCATCCCTTATCCCTTACACAGCCCTTCACTGCATTTTTACAGCGCTGCTCGTTCCGAACCGCACTCACATAAGTACCCACTCCTCTGAATTTTATATACAAAATACCCTGCCCTCTCTGACGACTTTCAGGCGGCTGTCAACAATATATGCTAGTGATGTAAGGTGAGCGTCCTGTTTATTATTATTATTGTTATTGTGGCGTGCCACCTAAACGCCAGAATATCGAAACAGGCGTCCATTGCTAGACAACGGCTGTTATAACACGTTTCTGAAACAACTTCCATCTTTAAGGTTTAAGAATAAGCCAAGATAGAGACCAGCAAAAACAGGCGGAAAAGCTGGGCACACAAATGATGGAATAATACAAGATTCATCTGAATGCTTCACTTGTATTTATGGTGAAACACGTCTCCCTTACACATTAACAACCCATAAGGGTTTCCACCAGGCATTAAACTGGGATAACTGCAGCGATAACCACAGTTTAATTACGGTTTGAAATGATTTACGGCTTTCTTAAAACGACGAAGTTGTAATGGCCCGATGGAAATGAGAAGGATGGCTTATCACGGATCATATTATTTCTTGCAAATGAGGCAAGTTTCTAGCTAACCTCAATTCCCCACTTTTTATTATTTTAAGGAGAGTCTCTGGACCATCTTCATGAGCCGGTTCGGGTCAAAATAATGGAAAAAATTATTCATTTAGTCTTTGATAGAACTCTCCCACTCGAAATCTGACTGCAGCAAGGCCTGTACACGTACACCAGATATGGCATCATAGGTTTACAGTCAAGACACTTCTGGATGTGCTCAAACATCATGAGGAGTGAAAAGAGTAAAATCATGAGATGTTTAACGTCCCAATGCAGTGAGTAGGAATACGAATATTAAAATTAGGGTCTTTTTAAGATCCGACGCCGTTGATTATGGTAGGAGGGGCAATTATCACTGAGACCTACCTACTTGCTACTTGCTACAAAGTGAAAAGGGAGACTGACGTTAGAACTATGGCCGTTATACACTGAATATATGGAACCATTTTACCGTTTTGAATCGTGTGCAAGATTTAGATATGCTTACTTACTTACTCATGGAGCTGAGCCCTTCTGGAGGAGCCGCCAATTGTGCAGCTACTCAAGAATCTCCCAACACTTTATGGAACCCGAATGTTCATTACCGTGTTCACAAGAGTCCTCCACTTGTCCCTATCCTGAGCCAGATCAATCCAATCCATCCCACCCTATCCTATCTCTGTAAGATCCATTCTAATATTGTCCACCCACCTACGCTTTGGTCTTCCCAGTGGTCTCTTTCCTTCTGATTCTCCCACCAATATCCTATACGCATTCCTCGTCTCCCCCATTCGTGCTACATGCCCTGTCCACCTCATATTCCTTGACTTGATCATTCTAATTATACTTGGAGAAGAGAACAAGTTATGAAGCTCCTCATTATGCATTTTTCTTCAACCTCCTGTCACTTCATCTCTCTTCGGTCCAAATATTCTCCTCAACACCCTGTTCCCAAACACCCTCAGTCTATGTTCCTCCCTTAATGTCAGAGACCAAGTTTCACACCCATACAGAACCACAGGCAAAATTATAGTTTTGTATATTCTAATTTTTATGCCTTTGGGCAGCAGACGAGAAGACAAAGGGTTCTGAACTGAATGGTAGCAAGCATTACACGAGTTCAATCGCCTCTTAATTTCCTCCTGAATCAGGTTTCGATCTGTTATCGTTGTTCCCAAATATCTGAACTGTGCCACTTTTCAAAATATCTGTTTCATAAAGATTTAGATATAATAAATTAATATACACGTTGATAAATGCGATTTAATAGTATTATTTCCTTTCAATTTTATTTTGTAAGAAGATCATTTATCCTCTCGTATCAGAATCCCATAAAGCATTTCACCACCCTTCTTGTTCTTTGATTATTTTGAATTTGTGGCAATTAATTACCATATAAAATAATTTAATGGGATAAGTTCTCATGCAATGTTAGACTAATGGCTTTTAAAAAGCGAGTTTCAGTGCACGGCAGAAGCTTAGCGGTGTGTAGATGAGCTAAGTTTCTTCCCAAGGCTTTGAATACCTCTCTCTCTCTCTTTCTTTTTTAACAAAAGAAGAAAGCAAACTCAACTCTTTCCTACATAATCCCTTGGCAGTATGGCCACCGCCCGCATTCTGCTCTTATTATGCAGACTCATGCCACCTTCTCCACAGCCTTCTTGATCGATATGTTTCGTATATGCCTCACGCGCAGCGCCACCTGGAGAAGAGATGAACCTTGTAGCATCCCCTCTCTCTCGCTCCGTTCTCTTTCACATTAACCTTTTTTTTTTTTTTTTGCTGTAATTCACTGTCAAGAACGGTGACTTTAGGTATTCTTGCTTAAAAGTACAACCGCTCATAACGAGAAGCAACTGAGACTTACGGAGAGAATAAGGATGGAAAAAGACATTGTAGCTTGTAGAGCCGTTGCTGGGTAGCGACCTCGAGGTGGACAACGAAACAACATTCGCTGATAGGCAACAGATTTTTAATAAGCAAGAACAGAGGCCGAGCTAGGGAAGGGCTCGGTAAACAGGTTCTCGCCGCAACGGATACGTATGTAATAACAGATGAACCGCTGGAAACAGTGTTTTCTATGTAATCCGTGCAAAGGGTGTCCATAAATAAGACGCCAGCCTGGGGGTTCAGTAACATATCGCCCATATGAAGATGGGTTCAAATACTTCCACGATAGGAGGTAATGAAAAGGGAACCAAGTGCCTGGGGGTGTAACTGGGTCACCCTGTTCCTAGGGGAAATAAATACAGGGTCCTGGCCCTCTAGGTTGAGGGAGTCTCGAATCTGAGAGAGTAAAACATGATTATGAGTCCCGCGGGACCCAGACCCGAGATTGACTGCTCTGGTGAAGGCCAGCAGCAACTGTAAACGACAGCCCATCCTCTCGTCAGAGAGGATGTTACACGAGGACTATGACTGCAAGATTTTAGTTGAAAAAAATTATGGCTGTTAGTCTCAAGGGGCTTGGCGCCCAGATGAACTGACTGGAGGTAAACCGCCAGTCGTAAAGTAACTCTAACTCTGACTGTCAGGGAGTTCAGTGTTCAGTTGTACTCGTAAGTCAGGTAATGAAGAAACCTCTGTATGTGTTGTAGTTACAGTGTAATTCAGTGAGAATGTTATAGTTTCTCTATTAAAATCCGTTATCAGGAAACGACTAGTGAAAGCAGAGTGAAAAGACTTAGTGTTTGCTGGAATTATTGGTAAAGTGTGGAAGTAGCGATAGCTTTATAGTTATCTGTAGTTACGACCTGAAAGTGGTCAATAAATCCAACTTTCAAACCCAAACCCTCTCTACAATCATTCTAACACGTGATAATATACATGGTCCATCGTGTAAAGCTGCCGTTTGGTTCTTTTGTGATCATTATCTTATTTATTTACATGACATTTAACGTCGCTTTCAGTAGCTAGACTATACCGCGTAAAATGATAGCTAAGTGAGCGGCCGTGGTTTAAACGCGGTCTATTTGCTTTGAAGGACTGAGGAAAACCAGTCAGGATTGCTTACGTCCCAGCCAAAATTTAAACCTTGCAACTCTACCCTCGAATACGAATCAAAAGCGTAGTTGCGATGCCAACGCCTTCGGTTTTAATATTATCATATACTAACTCCATGGAGCAGAGTTTTTTTAAGATAACAGTCGCTAAGTTAATTAAGAAATTCCTCGAATTTGGCAGAACTCTGACGATCCACTATCGTGCTGACAACAGACAGACTCTGGTCCCCATCAGGAGCAAGATGGGTGCAGTCCTCACGCTCCAATAAAAGTAACTGAATACCAAAACCCATGCTTCCAACAGTGCGATGCCTAAGGATTCCAGAGAGAATATTCTGTTTGAATGACAAGAAGGTATATGCTGAGACAACAGGTGAAGAGCGTTTCAAAGAAAGACTAGAGGAAGAATGAGTTACGCTCCAGCGAATTGTGCTTGTGATCCGATACCTTTATTTCTTTCAATTAGCCCTTCAGACTCTCGGTTTTTGTAGTCTGTAACTGAACACAAAGATGTTAAAGAAGAGAAATTATTTTCAAAGGAATCCTTAGTGTTTTTGCAAGGACGTGATTAAATTTTAGATGATATCATACTATAAACTTGCAAGAGGAAGTCTGGTCCGAATATTCCCGAGGAAGCTGCAGAGAATTATAGCTGGGGCATAGTGGCAGGGAGAGAATATATGGTTAATTAAATGATTTTGTTTTTAACGATGATTTTGACTGCCTACTATGCTACAAGCCGGAAGGTCGCGATATCTATTTCAGATGAGGTAACTGGATTTTTCAATTGATTTAATCCTTCCGGCCGCACTATGGCCTTGAGGTCGACTCAGCCTCTAACAGAAATGAATACCAGAAATTTCCTGGGGGGTAAAATGGAGGCCGACACGTAAAGTTTACTACATCACCGCCATCTGTGAGTCGATTTTCTAGAAAATGTGGAAACCTCGACCTTTCACACCCCTATGTGCCTCCACGGCCTGTTACAGGGATAACTTTACCTTTTTTTTCTGCCTAGGTTATATGACGTTTAGCGTTCGGGTGAAGCAAAACATCTGAAAAAAGATCTATTCGGGTGATAAGCCACACGTCAAATCGATCCTGATGATGGAGACAGAGCAAGCTCCCGAAATATTTGCTCGAGGTTTAAGAGTGACGCGGTTGATCAACCGAGAAGGTTTTAGTTCCTTCGCTGTTAAGGCTTCAAATTGTGCATGAGATGGGCTATGAATGCGCTGCTCCGCTTTGCAATCCTGCTCCGTTCAAGTAAACGGAACATAACAGAAGTGTAGTGTACTTTTAAAACAGTCCGAGTTAAAATGTGTCACTAGTTGCATAGTAAGTGTTTTCACAATGTGCTATGATGGTCACACTTCTACTGATATGGCAACGGGAGCCTGTTTGGGGAATTAATTCGTTTTATGAACAGAAAATATGTTTTTATTCCTTGTCTAATATGCACAGTTTTTACAATTTTTATTAACATACCATTTTAAGTTTTTGCGATGTTGTTTATCTACATGGACAGAGAACATGTGCGCTCTCTCTCTCTTGTCTTCCATCTTTCATACTAACTTATATTTAATAGTTTCCTTTTCTTTCTTGTTATTTATTTTCCTCTCTCAGTTCCGATTTTCATATATTTCTCTATTTCCCTCCCTTCCCTTTATGTATTACTCTTACTCTCTCTCATTGTATTTTTCCCCTCAGCCAATATAACTATTTTCTTTCTTTCTTTCCACTATTTTTTCCTTATTTATTTCTCGCTTTCTTCCCTTCACTTTACAGGGTGAATTAGTAATTCTACGGTTTTATTTATAGTAATCACATTTACATTACTGTTACAAACGGATGAAAGCTGGAATATTTAACCCAGAAAAGACAACTGCTGCTAGACAACGGCAAGGTGAACACATGTCTGCGGTAACGAATAACCATGCTGGGACAGAGGAATTGTTAGAAGCAGCATTTCTTATGCGGTCCATGTCGAGACTATACAGGAAGAACCAAGATAAAATTCGTGAAGAACATATATTTAAATGATATGCCCAAAACACCTGATTACCCAAACTGTAATTCGGCCATGAAAGGAAGAAGAGAATACTGTACTATGATATTGTTGTCCAAATCATCACAGAACCTCCCCCGTGTTTCACTGTTGGAACCGAACCAGGGATTCCGGATTGTAGGCTTCCTTAGGTGTTTTCCAAATATAAACTCTTCCTGATGTAGGGAACAGCGCGAAGGACGACTTCTGACCACATTACGCGTGTGTCTAGTTGTCTGATGTCCAGGTTTTATGGTCGTGACGTCATCGTTTACGCATCTGAGCATCACTTTCAGCGATCAGAGGTTTAGCAGTTGCAGCCCTACCGTCGATGTTGGATTTGTGAAGCTCATGTCGGATAATTTTTTTTTTTGGAAACAGAATCTTCAAGATGAATATTCGATTCCGCTGTCATCTCTGTTGCAGTAGCTCTGTAATTTTTCGAAACAGCCCTTATCATTGTACGACGATCTTCTACTATCAATGATGATTTTCGCTCATTGTTCCTCTTCGCTGATGTCGTCTTCCCATGGTCTGTGTATGCCGACATAACCTTAGAAACTGTCGCTATTGATACACCTAAAAATGTGACAGTTTGGGTCAAAAATGCTCCAGCTAAACGCTCACCAACAATCTGCCCTCTTTCAAATCGAAACAAGTCTCACATTTTCCGATTTTCTTCATGCTGAATGTCACTCAACACAATCCCTAATGCACTGACGCGAGCACCACAGTGTGTAAAGAAGCGGAAGAACATTCAGTGTTGCCAACTGAAGTTTCTTCAATGTAGCCAACAAAAAATATATTCCTAAATGACTTAGTGTTTCCGTTATTTTGTCCAACATATGAATATAATTATTTATTTACAGTCTCACATAACCTTATATACAAATTTTGCAGATCATTCATAATTACCTACATGTTTCCACCTCAAATTTTCGATGAATTTGCTTAACCACGTTGTCTGCTATGATTTTCCTTTGGTGTGATTTGGCGAGTGCAGGAACAGTAGCGACCCTCTTACCAGTACCGTTCTTCACCTGCAACTAATTTCTGCCTCTATTATATAACGTGAACCAGACGCATGGGACAGAATAAGAAAAGTTGACACAGAATTACTTGGATTTTGGACTTTTTCCATCGTCCGGAATTTTAGGTAATAGAGGACACGACGTTTCGGAAACTGGATCTGTTTCCGTCTTTAGGTGAGAAAGGAAGACGCCTACTCAGTTGAGCCCGTTAGAAAGAGCTAATCTCAATCACTGGGCAACTTCTGCCAGATTTACCCAGCTATTTCAACATATAGGACTAGGCTAGTTCAGTGAGCAATAACAAGAAACCTTAAAATAAAAATTGTGATAGAGCACGCACATGCATGGAACTAGGATATAAAAGGAGGTAGAAATTTTTGCTATAAACCAAGCTGACAGAAACCAAGTGCATGAGCACAAATGCGAAGAAATGGGGGAAACAAAATTGGGAAATGGGAAAAACAAAAGTTTAGTAGGAATCATCGTTTGGAAAGTTCGTTTGGGAGACTATAAGCGTTATCCATTCGCGTAATATTGTATCATTTGAACCTTTTGCGACGATGTTATTCGACGTCGAAACAAAATGAATGCCAGATTTTGAAGGACTATGCAAATAAAGTGTGACTGTCATCTCTGGAAATCATGATTACATTTTCATTATTTCCACAATACTCTCGCTTGTTTCAATGAAGCTGAACCGAGTCCGTAGTTTTGTGAAATACGCTATTACTGCACCAAGCTTTCAGCACAATGCTGACAAAGTACGTGACTAAAAGCAGCTTCATAATGGTTTATAAAATGTTTATCTGTTAGTGATACCGTAACAACATCTGTCATTGCACATGTACTAGCTACCGGAAGTTCCCGCTTTTCAGTGCTGTATATCAGACTGTTTCACATGCGATATATGATGCTTTTGTATTTCCATACCTGAGGTTGTTAAGACACTGGCTTCTCACAACGAAGTCTCAGCTTCTATTTCGGGCGACTTAATGTGAGATTCGCAGTGAAAGAAATTGTTCTGAAGAAGTTTATTCTCAGAAATTATTCAGTTCCCTCTGCTAATAATTAGTCTACTATAGCTCCAAAGCCATTCATAATTAGCCCCTGAGATGTGCGACTGCCCTGATCAGGCAGCACATTATCATATCCTTGGATTTTAAGTTGAGGGCTTCATATCTGATCCGAAACTTGGATAGTTAAGGAAATCAGGATTTAATATGTCTGCTTGTCCAGAAGCTGGAATAGCGTAGACAATATAGCGACTGGCTATCAGTAATCAGTGATAAATGGCGCCCTGCGGACAGATCTGGACATGTAACGGTATGATATAAAATGACGACATTTTGATAGTTAATTTTATTTCAAAGCACAAGTTTAATTCTGAAATCCTATTCAGATCCAATATAGCAACTACAAACGTAGTGCATTGTACATTGCAGAAATATAACCATACTCGTACATTCATTTGTGTTTGATTACAGCTTGATCATGTGCATTTAAAAATAAAGCACACATTTCGAATAAAATGCTACGAGATCATGGAAGGACAACCAAATACGGTCACTAGATATATTTTTCGGGGGAAGAAAAAACTTATTTTAGCTTTTAGCCCGTCACATTTCAAAAGCGTCGAAGGACGTCGGTTTTGTAAAACCTAAGGATGAGAGTTTAACCGAGAGGAGTAAACACTGAAGTGACCGATACTTTGCTGAACTCCGGAATACACGTACATGTTACACTTCCTGTGTACCTAAATCCAATCCCCGCTGACGTTAAGATAAATATTCAGTGCTCACATTACTACTCACTACTGAAAGTGCCACTCGTTGTACATCTATTTCATAAGAGCGAAGTTAATTTTGTCTTAATGTTCACAAATTTCCTGCACTCCGAAACTGGAATCAATCAATATTGCAGTCAGTGCAGGATTTAAGTACAAGCTAGGTCGTCCCATAGCTCAAGCGTTTAGTCGCTGGTTTCCCATCGCGGCGGCCTGGGTTCGATCCCGGGTCTGGTCAAATGGGATTTGGGGTGGACAAAGGGGCGCTGGGGCAGGTTTTCCCCAAGTACTTCGGTTTCCCCTGCCAATCTTCATTCCACCAATTGCTCCACAATCTCCCTCACCTATCATCTGGGGCTGGTACAATAGGCCAGAAGTGGCCGCAGTATGAGTACAAGGGGCTTAGTCCCAGCCCACTAGCAATAAAAGAATAATTACAAGCTACATAGTTTACAGGGCCACGCGGTAGCGTACTCGGTTGAGACACTACGCTACAAGCCGGAATGTCAAGAACTGACGTAATCCCTCCAGCCGCACTATGGCCCTGGTGTAGACTCAACTTCTAACAGAAATGAGTACCAGGAATATTTCTGGGGGGTAAAGGGCGGCCGGCGGGTAAGGCTGACAATCTCATCGCTATCTGTGAGCCAATTTTCTAGAAAATGTGAGAGCCTCGACGTCTCACAAATCTATGGGCCTTCACGGCCTGTTACATGGGTAGCTGTACCTTTTTACATAGTTCACAACGTAGGACCTCAGCTTGTGAGAAGTCGCTAACGTTAAATAATATATATACACAGAATACGAGATGGTTTAATAGCGTACCCTACGAAATTTCATATTCTCTTGGCGGTGAGTATGAAGAGTTTTGTCTTGTGATTTAGCCTAGTCTGAGTATCATTACCTACTTTTCGATTAATAGGAACCGGGATAGCCAAGTCGGTATAGAGACTGGCTACCGGCTGCAAGGTCGAGTGGTCGGAGTTCGAGTCGCGGTAAGGGCGAGATTTTTCTCTTCTCCACGTCGTCCAAAGCGACACTGGGACCCTTCCAATCTCCT
Source organism: Cryptotermes secundus (assembly GCF_002891405.2). Lineage (NCBI taxonomy): Eukaryota > Metazoa > Arthropoda > Insecta > Blattodea > Kalotermitidae > Cryptotermes > Cryptotermes secundus. Next base: position 824,125 of record NW_019728500.1, on the reverse strand, counting down.
AGCCAGTGGGTACCGGGTGTTGTTCCTCCGGGGGCAAAGCGACCGCGCCGTGAAGCTGACCACTCACACCTCCAATTAATACCGAGGTAAAAAATACCTGAACCTATACACCCGTTCTCCCAAAAGCCTTCATGGTGCAGTGCTTAACTAGTTAAGCACTGGGACAATTTTACCTTTACTTTTTCGAGTAATATGTTGCTTCCATCTTGAAGGTAAAAAGAGTAAAAACTGAGGTACATGTCCCAATATCCTGAAGATGGATGTAGAATAAACATTCGTAATGATCTGCTATACTACAAGACATCCCTGAATACCATCATTTTTATATCACTTTAAATGTCTTTACTGTTTCTATTTTATTGCAAGATATAATAAAGAACTCAGGCAATAACATGTCTGTTAACTTATTAGTATCTTTCTCTGTTATTGTGACATTGATTAGGGGATTTTGCAGCAACTTCGTCAGTGATCATACGCAAGTTTGAAATTTTAACATTTGCAGTTATTGTAAATTAAACTATCGGCAATACTAATTACAGCCATTATTTCTTTTTATTGCTAGTGGGGTGGGACTAAGTCCCTTGTACTGCGGCCACTTCTGTCCTATTGTACCAGCCCCAGATGATAGGTGAGGGTGATTGTGGAGCAATTGGTGGAATGAAGATTGGCAGGGGAACCGAAGTACTCGGAGAAAACCTGCCCCAACGCTACTTTGTCCACCACACATCCCACTTGACCAGACTCGGGATCGAACCCGGGCTGTCGCAGTGGGAAGCCAGCGACTAACCGCTTGAGCTATGGCGCGGCCTAATTGCATCCATACTGTTCACAGTGGCTTCGGGAAGTTACTTTTGTTTCGAAACGAAAAAAGAAATTGACATCGGAAATTGGGGCATGAAGCAAAAAGAACACGAAAAGAAAACGTGGTCAAGTTAATACTCCAGATATATGAACTGTTATTACATATAAGCAGCTTCTCTCTTCTTCTGGGAGCTTAACAAATGAAGAATTCCAATAAATTATTATAGAGGAGATAAAAGATATTTGAGGGAAAGCATGAAAGAAAATATAACATGGACACTGATGTAAAGGGATTATAGAGGGGACTGGCGAAGGATCTGTCAGAGGATTATCCACTCTCTCGCTCACTTATGGAGCTGAGTCCTTCTTGAGAAGCTGCCAATTGTGTAGCTACTCAAGAACTTACAAGCATTTTATGGAACCCGAAGGTTCATTACTGTGTTCACAAGAGCCCTCCACTGGTCCCTATCCTGAGCTAGATCAATCAAATCCACACATCCCATCCTATCTCTCTAAAATCCATTTTTAATATTTTTCGCCCACTTACATCTTGGTCTTCCCAGTGGTCTCCTTCCTTCCGGCTTTCCCACAAATATCCTATATGGATTCCTCCTCGCCCACATTCGCTAAACCCTCTGCCTTTCTCATGCCCAGAATTAGCGATAACGCTGTAGATACTTGTAGTCACTATCTCTAGGAGTGTAATAAATCCAATTACCAATCTAAACCCCGTCTATAGTCACTGATAAACATGATAGTATATAAAAGGTTAAGCAGGGAAAAAATATTTCAAAGCGGCGATCAGGTAAATGTGAAAAGTATGTGAAGTGTGATTTATGATATCAGTGATAATGTGACCTGGGAACTGGGTGGTGTCAGACTTGGCTTTATCACTGGAAAATGCATCCCAGTATCCAACATATAGAAGTGGACTCAGGCAACCTTTTTCTGCTGGGAAGAATTCCTTGTTTCAGGCAAATAAACTCACATACATGGAATGGAGACCTTCTTGGCAAGCTAACAGTCGTTCAGTTAGGCAAGAGACTTCCCGTCTTTAATGGAATTCGAAGGTTCAGCATAATTTTAACAAGAGCTCGCTTCTGGTCTCTGTCCTGAGCCACATTAGACTAATTAATATCTCCACGTCAAACTTATATAAGATGTAATTCAATATTGTTACCCATCTATCCCAAGGTCCCTCAAATTATTTCTAACGTTCATGTTTTCCTACCCAGATTGTGAATGCATCTCTCATCCATCCCCACACATAAATTGCTACGTAGAAAGTGGTCTCATGTCATCAGTCCGCCATTCATTCAACACGACTTCTGAGCCAGCGAGAATAGGAGTTCCAAGAAACATTACATTTGTAAGATTAAAGTTTTTGCTAGGAATAAATGCACTAAAATCTTCTTGGGTTCTCTCAACGTAGAGTTACAAGCCAGTGTCATCGACCCTGAAATTACCTCCGATTCCATTGTCACCGACCCTGATGAAGGAGGAGATCTCTGAAACATTGGTTTTTGACTCTTCATTGACACGATTGATCTCGCGAGAAGAATTCGCTGCAAACATTTCACATTACATTTGTTTACAGGCAGCCATATTATACAAAATTTCTCCACTATAACTGAAATTCTTGTGGCCATAAATGAGATTTTGCATGCCAGTAGAAAATCATACATCGTACAAGGACATATTGTCAAAAAAAAAAGAATAAAATATATTTTTTATTTCTAAATGAGAGCAAGCTAGAAGTGAAAATTATATAAAAATTTTATTTTAATTCTGTATTGCTGTTTTGTTATTGTTTTTGAGAATAATTTGAAACAGTTTGCTATTTGCTTGGATGTAGACCGCATTTATATGTCTATGAAAAAGCAGTTCACCAACCACGTAAGCAGAAAAAAAAGTAAAAATTTAAGTCATTATAGATGTAATGCTGTGCAAGTAAAAATATCATCATCATCATCATCATCATCATCATCATCATCAGTAATCTGTCAAGACGACAGGTCCACAGTCTCTTGTCTCTTCCAAAACAGTTCCTCCATTTAATGCGATCTAGAGCTTTCTCCTTCAAATGACAGTATCCTCTTCTGTCCCCAAGGTCATCCAGCATCTTCTTACGTCTTCTTCCTCGTCTTCTTGTCACTTCTATCCGCCCCTCTATCTTTCCTTCGATAACTTCTTTTAGAAGGCAGTTTCTGCGTAAAACATGACCAATCCAATTAGCCTTCCGTTTTCTTATTTCGTGTAGGCTATTCCTCTGCTCACTGACTCTAATTAACACTTCTTCATTTCTCACATAATCAGTCCAACTGATCTTCTCCATCCTTCTCCAACACCACATTTCGAAACTTTCCAGATGTTTCTGATCTACTGCCCTAAGTGTCCATGTTTCAGCCCCATACAGCCCCATATACTAAAATGTATTATTATCGTTAGGGGAAAACAAGTATGTTAAATAAATAAAACATTTATGAAATGGATGAGGGTCCATTACGAAAATATTGCTTGTTTTCATGAGTATTTCACTTCTTTTTTATTGCTAGTGGGGTGGGACTAAGTCCCTTGTACTGCGGCCATATCTGGCCTATTGTACCAGCCCCAGATGATAGGTTAGAGTGATTGTGGAGCAATTGGTGGAACGAAGATTAATAGGGGAAACCGAAGTACTCGGAGAAAACCTGCCCCAGCGCCACTTTGTCCACCACAAATCCCACTTGACAAGACCCCGAGATCAAACCCGGGCCGCCGCGGTGGGAAGCCAGCGACTAACCGCTTGAGCTATGGCGCGGCCTTAGTATTTCACTTAGTTCATTCAAACAGTACCTCCAGCTACTGAATGAGGATGTACGTAATTGCTATTTGTTGTTAATTTCACTCAAAGGAAACACGCACTGGATATGTAGACCAAGGTAGAAGTACAAGCTTTGCAGTATTTTACAAGTGCCAGCAACACGATTCCGAACACAGCAACAAAGCTACATCTTTATAATTCGTTTCTAATGGAACACTTGTTATGTTTTGAAACTGGAACAGGTTTCATGGTATGGCTTCTCTACATGTGAGTATGAACTTTGTATTATGCGATATTGTTTTATTAAAGAGGAGGGTTTGGGGGAGGTGCTGAAGTGGAACAGGTAGTACTTGAGATCAACAGCTGAATACACAAGTGCTTGAATAACAAAGAGCAAGCAGGAGTGGCAATGCAGGGCTTATAGATTTTTTTTGTTGCTGCTGCTGTTCGTGTTTAAACACATAGAGAATGAATGATGACGCTACGTTCATACCGAATGTTCTCAATAGTTACTCTCACTATTGCTTCCTGGTCACACAGACGTACGTGTATTTTCGTACTGAACAAATAAACACACATAAAATAGGAAAATCTATAGAAGGAAAACTGAATACAAACGCGTTTTTGTTCCCTGTATCTCGTTTGAATATTAAGTATAGAACATGCGTACGTCAGTAACAGTTTCTAAACATTGCACTGTTTAATATTTCAATTAAATTATACACAACCATTGTGAAAACTGAGTAGGCATCTGCTGTTTTATATCAATATACAAGGGATCGACTTTAAACAAAAACGTATGGTAACTCTCAAAACAATGCTGACATCAATATTGAATTATACTGCCAGTTTGTGAACAGATCATTGGTGATACAAAAATCATCACTATTTTATTACTTTTTAACACACCTATCATGACACCCACTCTATTCCATAGATTCAACTCTGAATACATCTCTGATTTTCATATTTCTGTCGTGAAATTAATTATTAAGTTTATAAATTTATAGATCTGAGACCAATACATCAAAATGATGATGGTAATAATTCATAATAATAATAATAATAATTTGCTGGATTAATAATACGTAAAACTTAGATATATATATGTAATCATACAACTGTCAACACAAAAAATAATAATAATTAATATTACTGCATTAGCATTCGTTTATTATGTATATGTTAATGCAGTAATATTGATTTATTTATTGAGAATTTGTTGTGTTGACGATGGTATAATATATACAACATGATGCAAATAATAAAGATAATTACAGAGATATCTGATTAGCGCACAACTGGTAGTAAAGAGAGAAGAATTTTTGAAGCTGATATATACGTATATAGGCATACGCAAAATATTAATAGCGAACGATGAACCTGACCCCTTGAGACTGCTAGCGCACTAACCGAACAGTGTCCAATCGGGTCTAATTAAGTCTGACTTACTGAGATGCTCTATAGATATCCTCTATACCATCCCGTGCATCGCATGATTCGATCCAAGTTGAGGTCATGATCTACTCGTACATTTGCAGAATCTCAGTGAGTCAGGTTCAATTCCGATGGCCTCTCATTTGTCTTAGCAAGTATTCTGGCTGGACACGAAAAATAAAGACTGGTCATTTTAAAACAGGGCATGTACTGTCTTCATTCGCTTGGAAACCGGGATCGTTGGTTCGAATCCCACTCAGGGCATGGATGTTTAGTTTATGTGTGCGTTTTTCTGTGTTTGTGTACAGGTAGAGAGGCCTTACCGTCGTAAGGCTGATCACCCACCCAAGGAGTCCTACCGAATGTGTAAAATCTAGAAAAACCAAAGTGAACGCAGAAGCTCAAGGAGGTAGGCCTAGGCCCACTGGGCTGTAGTGCCAAGGAAAAAAAATACTAGTTCATTTGATATTTAGGACAGGGTGTTCACTAACTTGGGTCCACGTCACATTTTGCGTCATAATTGGCTCTTAAAATGCTTAATGATTTGTTTTTAAATACGTTTTAAGTATCTTGTATTCAAGTCTGTAGTGTCTGTAGTGTCAAGGGAAAAAAAAATTAAAACAGAGGTAAACAATGTGACACTCATTCGGGAGGTATCAGGTTCGAATCACGTCCGACGATCCCCTAACATGATAGTTCTCCTGGCTCTCATTTACTACAGGCGAATATTAGCCCTAGGCACATACCCATTAAGTAGCGTTCATAGATATTCTAGCATGTCTTGTGGACGATATGTGACGTTATGAGTTAATGACATTTTCATAAAGTGACAAAATACAAAAAATAATAAAATAAAGTGACACGTAAGTAGACAAAATAAAGTAAGACGATAATAAAACAGAATCTACACTAAACAGAAAGTTGTTTTCAGTAATATTGCAGCACCCGTGGAAGGAATATTAACTTTAATGTAGGTCTAGGGAAGCCTTTGATGCGGAAACGGAAATTAAAAACTTATATTTAACGGTAGCTAGCAAGGAATGAAAAAAAAATCATCAATACAGTTTAGATTTATACTCGGGGGAGACCTCGAATTAATAATAATAATAACAATAACAATAATAATAATAATAATAATAATAATAAATCATGCAAAAATTTTCAATTGAAACGAAAATTTTCCAGAACATGCTTTGATAGATATGATAATCAGGCAGAATAAGATGTTGAAATTCGTTTTTGTTCGCCTGGACAAATAGGCCTGTACAATATTGCAGTCAATAATGTGGGGGACGGATTTAAGAAATTTAGTTGTCATTGCAAATGGCGCGATCCGGGCAGGCAGGCAGGCATTGGGTCGGTGATGCAAAGGACACAGTGTTGCGAAGTTACGTTTTCGCAGGTAAATAACTGAGTGATTTACAGTTATTTCTTCTGGGTTTCATCCGAATTAATCACTATGAATATGCACATAAAACTGTAAGTTGCAACACTATAATTACTATGCTAAATTGGTTATGTACTATGCAATAAATCTCTCTGGCCGACATGTCTTAGGATTCTGATTAAGCATGTTTTAATGTTAATGTTTTAATGCTTGGCATGCGGCCCACAGATGCAGTGACAACAGCTGTCGCTCTCTGTTCCAGTGCACTATCAGCATGCCCCAGCAGCTCGTAAGAATGTTCCGGCCGCCGGAAAACTGTGACATGTGCCGCGGTTTGCGACAGGTCGACAGGATTGCCAACATCTCCCCAGCAAACTTCAAGAAACGGTAAAGGTGCTCAAACAATTAACACGCTTACTGGATTCAGGGTTTTCTCATGTTGGATAATAGGTTGTCACGACTGTCGTTTTGAAAGGTACTATTTTCTGGGATATAACGCCGTGTAGTCGGGTAGAATTATACCCACGTTTCGAAGGATTTCCGCCTTATTCATTCCATTTTCTTACGTGGCTTAACCTTATACCCTGCAGATGGAGGCAGTATGCCTCTCCGAAACCTCAGTGTACTGGGCTGCATAGTGTTACATCCCAGAACACAATTCTCTTCTTTTTCGAATTTCTTAGAGCCATACGAGTATATATGTATTTAATTATTTTATTGTTTATTTAGAGACACTGTGAGGTGCTCAGCTATTCAGCGTCGAATGTTAAGATGATTAGTGAATATGAGTTATGCAGGATGTGAAAGGAAGCTATCATGGCGAAAATTACAATGTCATCCCGGTACTTGCCTGAAGGGACTAAAGAAAATCACGAACAAATTGAATCAGGATAGGCTGCGCCTCGCCCGATATTCGAAGAGAGTCCCTCCATGAGATGCTATCCTGCTTGAGAAGGCTGGTTCGGAGTTCTGATGGAGGGATGTAATTTTGAGGTAAACCGAAATTACTTTTTTTTTTTTAATTTCCCTCTCAGGAAATGCCAGATGAAATGTCACATCCCTAGCTTCACGAGTTACTCCCATTAAGTGAAAACTAGATTAACATTTTTCAGAGTTACCGTATCGTTCACCCTTTCTTCCCAAGCTGTCAACTAAGGTACAGGCCCATGGGACAATATTTTGCCTGCTCTAGGACCTAATTCTTTCCATTTATCACCGAGAAAGAAAAGGAACAACAAATGACCTACTCCCTGACAGACAGATGACGACGGTGAAGCAGTCATAATGCTAAGCACATATACATCTATAACCTCAAGGCAGTGCTGCTCGACTAGTGGCCCACGAAACTGTCCATCTATTTCTCAGAGTATGCAATTATGACTGTCTCGTCTCCAAATATTCTATCGAAAAAATAGAAGAAGAAAATTGCCTAGCAAACATAGCGTTGTAAATTTCTAAATTAATTCCACACAGAACCTAATAAATCACTTATCTCTCATTCATGGAGCTGAGCCCTTCTTGAGAACCCGCCAATTGTGCAGCTACTCAAGAACTTCCCAGGATTTTATGGAACCCGAAGATTCATTACCGTGTTTACAAGAGCCCTCCACTGGTTCCTATCCTGAGCCAGAGCAATCCAATCCATATCCCATTCTATATCTTTAAGATCAATTTTAATATTGTACCCCCGATGTAATATGTAATCCCGATGATGTCACTGAATTTTTTCAGTTGACCTAATCCTTCTAGCCGCACTAGGCCCTGGGGTTTACTCAGCCTCTAACAGAAATGAGTACCAGGAATTAATTAAATAATTTTCCTGGGGAGTAAAGCGCGGCCGGCGCGTAAGGCTGACAACCTTACCGCCATCTTTGAGCCGATTGTCTAGATAATGTGGGAGCCTCAACGTCTCACAACCCTATGGACCTTCATGGCCTGGTACAGGGATAGCTTTACTTCCTTACGTACACCCACCTACGCCTTGGTCTTCCCAGTGGTCTCTTTCCTTCTGTCTTTTCCACCAATATCCTGTATGCATTCCTCTTCTCCCTATTCCTGCTACATGCCCTGCCCATATCATCCTTCTTGACTTGATCATTCTAATTATACTTGGAGAAGAGTACAAGTCATGAAGCTCCTCATTATGCAGTTCACTCCAGCTTCCCGTTGTTTCATCCAGAACCTGGTAAATACCTTTGAAAAATAAAGAGTTGTTAAGATTGCATGAGTTTACGTGAGCAGCATCGAGACAGATATAGACATGTCTAGTCTTCAATGGTTAATATCCGCACAAAACGATGACTTTGGGAAAATACAGAGTAGGTGTTTCCTCTGTTTTCTTCTTCTTCTTTACTGGCGCTACAATCCTGTGTGGCTCTTGCCATCCTCCATGTATTAGTAGCAGTACATTTTTTCTGCGTGAGGTCGTAGCCAAACGCCCAACTCCAAACCTGGGGGATCAGAGCTTATACTTTGCCTGGCCTCTAACGTTTGACCTATCTGCCATGGGTGACTACCAGGAAATCACGATCCAGTCAGCATAGCTCTCCAAGTCATTGGGCCGCGCAAAGTCCGTCTCCGTGATAAGGTGTTAGGCCTCGAGGAAATTTCTGTGTTTTATCAGAAGTCAATTTGCTATTTAAGTTTTGTTGTTTTTGTTTTTCTTCTTCTATTCCTGCTATTCCCACTTGGAGTAAAGGGCATCAGCGAAACGCTCGTTTCACTTCAGATCCTTAATATTAGAAAGCCGATAGGATCCCCTGGACCCGGGATCAGCACATCGCAGGGCGGCTACCTACATATAGAACAACATAAACACAGAATAAACCAACACAATCAGACATCCATGCATTGAGTGGGATTTGAATCCACGGTCCCAGTATTCGAGTGAACGAAGACATTTCATGGCATGGAGCACGCGGCCACTGTCATCGGCTAAGTAAGGCTACATTATATTAAATATAAATTTAATTCCTGTGCCTGTGTTATAACTCTGTTCATTGCAGGCGGGTACCCATATCGTTTTACTGTAAAAATGGATGAGTACTTGAGTTATAACATGACGGCTCGGTGGTTTGTTGCTGGACATCCCTGTCATGTGGGAATTACGTATTTGTTTTAATTCCGTTTATGTTGCTAAGTAAAATCTCTGTGTCTTTTTTCCAATTAAATAGCGTGACAAACTGATTCAGATTGCACTAAATTAGGCACTAAGTACTGCGCCACTCTAACAAAAAATGAATGGATGGGGGATGAAAGAAAATTGAGCTCTAATTAAATTAGTATGTTCCAGACATGGATCTGTTATTTGAGAGAGCTACTGTGAGGCAGAGGGAGACGGTCGTCGTGAGAATTAGTCTGGGAGATGTATGGCTCCGGGCCAGATTGCGCTGTTCTTCGCAATGGACCAGAGATAGGAGAAGGCAGAGAAGGCAATAGCAGAAATGAATAGCTGGAAGAGAACAAAGGAGAAGCCCGAACCAACGTCATCGTCATATCTTCTAGCACTTCCCTTCCTCACACGCAAGCACACACACATATGCACATAAGACGAAATTTATTAAGACGCGAAATTGGCTTCTGCGTCTGTCTGGAAAAAATATATAACAGTAGGAGGAAGCTCTGTAACGCTCGAATGGGAAATTACGTTTCTTCTAGTAAAATTGCGCTGATAATGTTCAGTATCTAAATCTCCTTACAACAAGAACACTTACGGCTTTTAAAGGTTCTCCTCAATCCGTTCCCTTCTCCTTAGATTTTCGTTACTCTGTCCATTTTCTTACATCCCTCTTTCTTCTGTATATCTCACAATCTCATTCGTACAGAGTACAGTTTCTAGAGTTTTATCTGGGAGGTTTTCGGTTCGAATCCCGGTCGGGGCATGGTCATTCCTGACTCAGATTTCTCACAATTTTCTATAGTCCTTTCAGACAAATTCTGGAAGATTATGTCGATTGGGCCACGATCGCTTCCTACAAAATCCCTTCCAATTCACTTATTCACCACTCATCATACTATTTGACGCTACGTGATCTGAGATGCTGACAGCGCATAATATGAACTACAAAGAAAATTCTTTCGAGAAAACTGAGGCCTAAGGGTGAGGGAATACCAAGGAAACTGGCAACTGCAACGCAACTGCAACACAACCGCAATTTCCTAGGATTGTTATCAGCCTGAGTTGAACACATGTTACTGAATGGAGCAGCGTAAATTGAGTAAACTGTGAACCGCAACGCAACCGCAATTTCCGAGGATTGTTATGAGCCTGAGTTGAACACATGTTACTGAATGGAGCAGCCCAAATTAAGGAAACAGCAAAATAACAATTCTCGGAAATTGCGGTTGCGTTGCGGTTGCTAGTTTCTTTGGTGTGCCTTCGCCCTAAGAGCCGTAAAATGAGATTCATACAATGGGCTTAGGAATAAAATTTCTAGCATCTAGACGTGTGTTTATAACGTAATTTAGATTAATTTAAATAAATTAGTATTTAACTGTTGAAATGATAAGTACTTATGCAATTTTTGTTAAGGCTAGCAATTTAAAAATTCCTCTTTGAAGATGGTAAATACTACTAGGATGGTTAAATCTGATAGTCTCTCTAGCTAGCTAGGCAACTAATTAACTAACTTACTCGCTAACTAATTAGTTACTAGGAATTGCTGGGTGTTTGTACTTTGTCCATCGTCAAGTATTCTAATAAACACAATGTTCTGGACACTAGATCTCTTTCCGTCCTAAGGTGAGGGGGTGATAACTACTCTGCTGGGTCCATTATAAAGCGCTAACCTCAATCACTGGATTAAGGAAACACATCCAGTTTCTGTAATGTTGCGTTTATTCGAACGCCGGACGATTATGCTATTAGTCCATCAGCAAAGTGTGATAATTCAAATCCTACAAAAATGAATCAACTTTTCCATTTTCAGATACACGTTTTCGGGACACCCGGTTATTGTGACCGATGCGATGCGGAACTGGACGGCCCAACATGTTTTTGACTTCCGATTTCTCAAGACACTTTATCAACAACTTCCTCAAGCTCAACGTTCACAGGGCTGCCAACTTATAGCCACCGACTCTGGTTTTGCCAGTCTTGGAGAAGTATTTAACGGGAGTCATACAAGAACCGCGGAGCCCTGGCACGTCGGATGGTAAGTACTTGAAGACTCAAAAGTGACAATGATATTCTTGAAATCTTTGACCTTGTGCAATATACGGCATATTATTGTACGTAATTATTCATTCTTACATAACTATCAGTAATTTATACCAGTTTTTACGGCGCTATGGAGGCTGGATAAAGCGTGTTTCAAGTAAATCTGTTTCGGCACGTCATACTTGTTCGACAGCTTCTGCCGATGGTCCCGGCCGGCCTGTTCGTTTCGCAGCCGACACGCAAACACTCTGCTGAAATTTCTTGTACCACTCACGAATATTTTTGCCCGTAGGTGGTTCTCTGTGGTACAGGGTCCGAAACCACCGTTACACCGTCACAATTGACTCAGTTTTGGCAAATTTCAAGACACAAAACGCTCTCTTACCCTCCGTCCTCGCCATGTTTCGTCACGACTGTCCCCTAGCGGTGAAACCTGCAACTATGCCATGGCGCTTATTACCCAAACAAACTTGGAGAAATTCTCTTTCTATTCACATGTTCCTTTCTGCTCTCTCTGTCTTGGTTGTTGCGCTGTCGAGTTAGGAATTTCCGGAGGGACTTATGAATTACTCTGCATATTTACATCTAAACTGAAACCAAGAGAGGATAGTCATCTTCGAATAACAGAGTATAACTTCCTAACAGCGAAACACTTTCCATAAATATTGTATATAATATATATATATACTAAAGGCTCCGTCTACTTACAGTGTAAACAAAATATCATATTATACAATACAGAAAAGAAAGAAAAACAAGGATTTAAAAAAGTGATCGTAACTAAACGAAAGCTTACAATAATTTTTTTTAATTGTAGACAAAATATCATAAATACAAAAAGGTCTAGGTAATGCCCATCCGGCCTTCTGTAGCACATTCTAATAAACATCTTATTCTATAATAGAGGTAACCCCGCGATTGTTAATATAGATCTTGACTTAAATCTGTGAGTATACTGTAAATAATCAGTGCAATTAGTTCTTTACAGTATACTAACAGATTTAAGACAACAGAAAGATGATTGTTGACAGACCCACCTAGCGGTAGAATTACTACAACAGATGCGTACAAAGTTCTGTCGATGCAATTCTTTACCATTAATTTCACTCAGGATCATTACAAATTTGTATATATATAATTTAAAAATTCACCTTTCTGATTTGGATTTAAGTGTTGTTTCCTGTTATGTGTCAATGTTTTCACGACCGCCAGTACTCTCTTCTACATGTGTCTATGTTTTCACGACCGCCAGTACTCTCTCTTCTATATGTGTTAATGTTTTCACGACCGCCAGCACTCTCTCTTCTATATGTGTCAATGTTTTCACGACCGCCAGTACTCTCTCTTCTATATGTGTTAATGTTTTCACGACCGCCAGCACTCTCTCTTCTATATGTGTCAATGTTTTCACGATCGCCAGCACTCTCTCTTCTATATGTGTCAATGTTTTCACGACCGCCAGTACTCTCTCTTCTATATGTGTTAATGTTTTCGCGACCGCCAGCACTCTCTCTTCTATATGTGTTAATGTTTTCACAACCGCCAGTACTCTCTCTTCTATTTGTGTCAATGTTTTCACGACCGCCAGTACTCTCTCTTCTATACTGTTCCCTGTTTCGAAACTGGCTACATTTAACATTTGAAAAGCCCATAATTTTCGAGATCTTCCTATGTTTCTTATACCCCAGGGATCATAACGGACTTTCTGTGAGACAGTTACTAGCCATCCCTAAAAGGCGTCCCTTTCACTAGTTTCTGTATTCAACAGCTTGGCCGAACATAAATGTATACTCATGGTTTTGAATGTTGTTCTTTCCTGAGTAGAAAATTTTCAATGCGTACGTAAAGCATTCAATTTGTCATACAGTGATATTTATATCATAATTGATATTGTAAGGTTTAAGGGGTTTGCGCGTGACTTATAGAAGGGTTTTTGGAATGGATGATTGTATTTATTGACACCTTATATATTCACAAATCTTGACTACAAGTAATTTCAGCGCAATAGCTGATCTACACACTTTACAGTTCACCAATACACTCTCACTAGCGTTCTCGGGCTTCACTAGTCGTATCCTGACAACGGATTTCCTAACAGTCTCACTGTCATTTCAAATCACATATGAAATTTTCTTTTCACAGCCTAATTCCTATCTTGCAACTATTCTACAACTGTCAATTCCGAGGACTCATCTCAATTCAATTTCTCTGCTCCCAAGCTCATATCTTGGCAGGCTGGCGTCTCGAAACTCAAATTTTCACTTGGAACTCGACTTTATAAGCACTTTGCACGGACCACGCAGAAAACAGCCTCTATATTGTTGGGAATGCGTGTTTACAGCGCAGTAACGGAAGTTACTTGTTGCTTCCTTATTCGTTTCCGCGGAAATGTGTTCACCGAGTCCTTGCCTAGCAATGAACCTTTATACTGACTTCACTATTCCGGCTTTCGGGCGTCATGTCACAATACTGAATTGGATCAGGCTAGGAGGCCTAGGATCACTAACATTTGAAGAAGTTCTATGCTACGTTGATCAAATTTACAGATCTCTCGCGCTCAAGCTGTGACTTTTCTAACCCGTCCGTTGTTTGTGTAGTCCAACTGTGCTCAGGCGAAATCAGAAATAGTAGGAAACCCATTAAATCGGTCCTCGCAACTATTAGAGGCTCCAGAACAAACTGAATTATTTAGTTTAAGGTCTTTCATTCTGGTCCGTCACACTAACAAATTAACAATCAAGTTCCTTCNACAGACAACACACGTCAACAACATCCCGAAGAAAAAAGACTGGGCCAAGCGGGAAAGAATTCTAGGAATTTTAAGAATTCTTACTTCAAATAACGAAACATAATTTTTACAGAATTAACGACGAATTAAATAAGAAAGCTACCGTGGTGTGTGGAAAACCTTTAGTGAACCGACACTCTCGGCAATTTTAACTATTGTAATTATTTTAATTAACTGGAACGTGGCTATTTTTAACAAAGTGAAGTTTTGTGTGTTGGTGATTTCTTTTTCTACTATAAATGCCTCTGATGATGGCTCCGTGGTGAGCCGAAACATGTAAGGCAGGTGGTGACGAGGTGGAAAACTTATAAAAGTGTCACATTTGACGGAAGGAACTTGATTGTTGAATTATTTAATTATATTTTTGAAGAATTAAACTCGTCTAAATAATATTGTCACGATTTAGGGGTGTGTGACTATAGACGGGGTTTGGATTGGATTTATTGACACCTTATATACACCACTCTGAACTAAAAGGTAATTACAGCATTACGGTTAATATCCACACGTTACAGCTCACTGCTGCAAACACTAATATCCTCAGCCTATTACACTCTCCAATATCCGTTTCCTGGCAACGGATTTTAACGCAGGAAATATAACAGGCTCCCTGAATCACACACTCCAAATATGGCGGTACTATAGCACACATAAGGTCTTCTATTCACAGCCGGACTGTCAAATCTCAACTGAACTCTTATCGACTCCTGCGTTCTTCCAACTCCGACACTTTCAATCCAATTCTCTAATGCAACTGCCAACTATCTCGTTGCAATTTTTCCCCAATCACCTTCGACCTCTGACTCAGTTCTAATTCTATCTCCAGAGAGAGCGAGAGAGAGAGAATTATTTTACTGCTGGCGGTTTACCGTCAATCAGTTCGTCTTGGCGACAAGCCCCTTGAGAATCACGACCAGCATCTCTTTCAACTGAATATTTGCTTTCATTGTCCTCTCTGACGAGAGTTCTCGAATTCTTAGGTCAAAGACAAAAGTATGTTAAGACCCTCAGTCGGCCAGTCTGTCTTGGAGAAAAGCATCCTTGTGGGGCTTACTACCAGATTTTTATTACGGTCAGACACTTACAGGTTTGTTGATGTGAGGCGCTCTGTCTGACGAGAGGGCGGATCTGCCGTTTAACATTTCTGCTTGTTCTCGCCAGCGCAGTCATTATCGGTTCCGAATCCCGCGGGACTCTTGATCATATTTTACTGTCTCAGACTCGAGATTCCCCAAACGTGGAGGGCCAGGTCCCCGTATTTATATCCCACAGGAACAGGGTGGCCCAGTTATAACCCCAGACATTGGGTTTCCTTTTAGTCGCCTCCTACGACTCGCAGGGCTACGGTTCAGGTATTGTTAAGTACAAGATGATATTAACGTTGATTAAGAATTTAATCTTCTGGGTTCGACACCAAGTAGCATCTTAGGTGGATATCAATGTTTTGGGGGAATATTCTGCCTCCATTTTCAGGGTAGAAATCTTCTTCGATCCTGGAGGTGGAGAGACCTCATGTTCCGCCAAAGCACTGGTATCCATCTACTTCATTTTCTGTTGACACAAACCAGAAAACTGGAATTTGAACTCTCAGAGCCGTGAGAGAATTGAAAACACATCAGTAAATGAGTATTCTCCTTTACTACAGGCGCAACTGCGACGAGCGCGCAGCCACCATATTGCGCCAACACTACGGACGTCCCTACTTCCTGCCCCCGAGTTCCAGCGACAGACAGAAGCTTGAGTGGATCTACCTGGGCAGCTCAGGCTATCGAGAAACCATGCACGTGAGTGACTTTAATACCGCACATAACAGAGTAGCAAGCTGGAGCCAGAACGAGCGGTCCTGACGCTCATGTTTCGACGTATGAACACCCCGGACACTAATGTCGTCTCGAATACCGGCTACTATGACTCAGATTGCTGGTGGGTTTCCTCGGTACTTATAGACATTTGGGGGAACGCGATAGCGTAGTTTTTGAGGCAGTACGCTACAAGCCGCAAGGTCACGGCTTCAATTCCCGATGAGGTCATTAAATTTTTTCAAATTCCAGCCGCTCTATGATATTGGGGTCAACTCAGCCTCTAACCGAAATGAATACCAGGAATCTTCCTGTGTGTAAAGAGCGACTGGAGCGTAAGGCTAATAATCTCACGGCCATCTGTGAGGCGATTGTATAGAAAATGTGGGAGCCTCGACGTCTCACAACTCTATGGGCCTCCACGACCTGTGACAGGGATAGCTTTACCTTTTCAGTTTTACTTACAGACATATGATGGTATAATACCTTAAAATAACCCACGATTTATTTTTCGCAGGAACTTTCCAATTCATTATATGGCAAGGAGCTAGAACAATGCCATGAATACAAGAGGTCTATATATTTTTCTCCTCTCAATAAGTATTTCCGTTGACGGCAGGAACGGTCTGCACAAATATCTTTGGAATATTTACAATAAAGATGATTTAGAAGCATAATAACTGAGAGCTTGTTGGCTGTGTTTTTCCAGTTGACGCTCGTAGCCTTGGAAATGAATATTTCTAGCTCATATCACTCAAATGTGAGAATATATCGTATATTTTTCCGTATTTGTAAAATACTGACATCCATATATTCGACATTTGCATTGATTATGACAGTGAAAGGTGTAATCCGCAACGGATTACAAAGCTTACTCACATGAGTTCGCATTCTGAATACTCATAGCCTTTACAAACAGATTCCACGAATATGTTTGCAATATTTAGCAGAACTGTAGCTTTGATGTTGCTTCCTTTGAGATATCTCACGGTGTTTTCATCTTAATATCATTTTTAACATTTCAAATTATTTATTCATCATTTGATGGCATGATCTGTCTTAATATGACTACCATCTCTCTTCACATTGCTAAATCCAGTGTCTCATTGTCTATAGCTATTAAACCGAAAGCTAATTATGTAACAGATTTCTTGCAACAATAGTTTTATTCCTTAATATTTTACAAGAAAAAGAAAGATATTCTAGAAAATATGTATATTCTTAAGTACTATTAAGCAACGGAGTCATGCCGCATAATAAAATACAAATCTCCTCTCCACCATGGCAAGGAAACAAGGTAACCCCAACAGCATGCGGTCTCTCAAATTGTTCATACGCTGTTTTCAAAACCCTTTCTGCTTAGGTCGTTGTTTAAAGTTAAAACATTTTTTGCATTACGAAAATCTACTCTTACTTTATTTTTGTGCCCTGAAGTCCATTGTACATCGCAGAATAATCTGCTTATCCTATCATCTTAGTTTCAGCGGCCTCCGTAGTCTAGGGGTAATGTTCCCATCTCATGACTCAAGGTACTCGGGTTCAAACGCGGCGGAGGTCGTGGAATTTTTAAGGGCGGACAAATTCAGGGAACAAGTCCTCCAGGAGGGACTTTAATTCGTGGGTCCCGTGTCGTAGAGTTACGGCACGTAAAAGAACCTCATGTCTCCAAAGGAGACCACTGAGCTAAATTAAGGACATTTGCCGCTCAACAGTAGTCTCTAACACCTCTGGTAGATGGGGGAAGCATTGAGATATCTCTGAGCCAGTAGAGGCCGACCTCGCTGGCTGAGTAGGGACTGATGGTAAGCGCCAATACCGGTAGGGTATAGAGGCTGGTAGAAGATTATAAGGGGACGCACAATAGATCAAACTGGTCGCGGTGCATGGGGAAACCCACGCCCTCCAATAATAATAATAATAATAATAATAATAATAATAATAAAGGGTTCAATCAGTGTTATGTCTAATTTTTTTTCCTTTGGCACTACAGCCCCATTGGGCCTAGGCCTACCTCCATGAACTCCGTTCAGTTATGTCTAATACAAACAATATTTCTGATGGTGGTCTATTCCACTTTTACGACTATAAATCCTCAAGCCTCCGATATTTCTGGCAACTATACGCAGTTATTCCTTGACACTAAGAACAATCTTCCAAGCATGTAACTTCTAGCGATATGTAAATAAGTTATAAATATGAGCACATAAAAATAGCATGAAAAATGAAGTAGATCGAACTCTATAAGCATTGTGAATGCAGGTATCTGAGGGCTTGGACGTAACAAAAGTTTTCTTAATTATAGAGAGAGAGGATTTGTGTAAGAGTTCTTCTGTCCCAAAAATCCAGGCACGTTGTCGGTCGGGTGTTCATGACCACACATGCCTTGTTATGCCATAACAGACTCGTACTTGTCTGCTGTTAAATATTTAAGGAGGGAGAGATGGTGGAACTGCTTCTGCAACTACGAACTACGAAAGAAGCATCAGAATGTGTAAGAAATTAATGAGTTTCCTCCATTTCCTTTCTTTGTACCTTCGGCATCTACTTGTTACCCTTCAGGGCACTGTCTGATTCATTTCATTCAGTTCCTAGTTACTTCCGTAGAACCTGCATTTCCTTTCGCGATGCTTATCGTACTTGCAGGCGTGTTTCAAGCACACTTGGTTGCTACGTAAATCATTTCTTTAACTTGAAATATCGATTTGTTCTCTTCTATGTTCATTTTAGATCGATATGGTTAATCGGCCATCTTGGCAAGCTCAGCTGAAAGGAAGCAAGCGATGGTTCCTTTTTCCGCCACCGGAGTGTTACTATCAGTGTGAATCGCTTGAAGTCACCGTCGAACCGGGAGAGATTAGTAAGTAGCTCCACTGAGTTACGAGATATGTTATAAGGATCTTCCATCTGTACTGAGACTGGGGAAATGAATTTGGATTTGAAGTAACGGGTGCAGGAAAGCACTTCATCGGAAATGTAGCGAATCAATAGTAGCCTATTAGATTTTAATTACGTTTCGCCAAAATGTACATATTTACATTCATTGATATAGTACTTTTATTTTGCATCTTGTCTGCTGCTTTATTGGTTATAAGTGACATAAATTTATTCGTAAATTTTGGTCCATTGATCGGCAATTTCGAAAATTAAACTGTCATATTTTTATTATAAAGAGGAAAATAACTATATACTGAAAATTTGTTAGTAAAATACTAGCCATGAATAATATTAATGATTGAATTCAATTCTATTTTATTTATCTGAGTGCTAGCTCAACAACCCAAGGCCAATTTCAAAGTGAGCAAGAGTGGAAGGAAGAAACAGACACACAGAAAGTGCAAAACCAGGCAATTTATAGCATTTGCGTAATGATAATACATTAATAATAATAATAACAAGAATCCAAGTTATGATTTATGAGTGGATGATGACGACAATAAACTCAAGTTAGAGTTAGAAGTTATAAAGTAAAATATGTGCATTTACAAAAGATGCAATATACATTACAATGCGTAATGTGAAAGCAATGATAATAATATAATAATAGTAGTGGTAATAATAATAATAATAATAATAAATACCAAGAAAATTATAAATATTATCATAAAATTATCAAACAAGAATCTGCAATTGATAAAAAATAATAAGTATATTTCAGTAGTGAATAATATCTTGCTGGGGAACAAAATACAAGTAAAATAAGAAATTATAGAGTTATAAATTTCTGTTTTCGCAAAAAAATGGAACCTAAATACAGGGAAAGGAGTACACAAATTACAAAGATGTGTAAGTAATATAAATGAAGTATGGATTTGAATGAGGTCTCAGCAACACAATTCTGAGCCACGTAAAGTCACAATAACACAGTTCCCTGAGCTCCATTCTAACCGACACTGAAATCTTATTCAAGTTCTTTGCAATGACCGAATTCAGTGAGGTCTATTTTAAAAAATGTTTCTGCTATGGGATGAAGCACGTCTGATATTCTTCAGGGAATAATCCGAATGTTTTGTGCACTCTGTGTGTCCCAGATTGAGATCCTAACAGAATCTAGCAGCCATGTGATTATACTGAGTTTGACATTTGTGTATATTAAACAGGCTTTATGACCATTCAGAAATGGCCCAGTAATTCCCCGTTCAGTATTCTGTTTGTCGCATTACACAATAATAAAATTTGACGGTGCATCCATTCACCCTTTGTAGCATCCACCCCACGAGCTTTCTGGTAATACTTTTGCATATCACTCGTCATTATCTGGATTTTATTGTCAGATTCTGTGGGACTAGTCATAATATTTAAATCGTTTGGTACATTAGCATTATAAAGCCTCATATAATTGGTGCAGTACTGAAATTGGAAGAAGAATAATTACGCTCAATTTCAATGCTTAATATTGAAACAATATACCAAAAAATAAATTCTATGTTTATGAAAATATACTTTGATGTCACAAAAAGAACGTGTATGTAAAATCCATTGATTTCTGTGTACACCATACATACATATATATTAAAAAATAAAGATTGTTGATCACAATTGTCGCTCTGTTTAAGACGCCTAATAACTTCACACACTGGTATCATAGGTTTGAATCCGACCCGGGATATGGACGTTTGTTCGAGGTATCTTCGTGTTTGTGTATTTCTATATAGTTAGAGGACTTGCGACGAGTAGATCCTCAATCTAAGAACTTCTACCAGGTATTCAGAAGACCCAAGTTTTCAGAAATTGATTTTGAACTGTAATATGTCAAAAGAGAGATATATATATATATGTACGTAATTTAATAAGATGCTGTGTATAAAATATCAGTGCTTCTTTAGCGACTGCCAATTGACTTGACTGCGATTGGACAATAATCAACAAATATTGCCAACTTAAATTTAGAGAATTATCTGTGGATGTTGTAACAGGGTTTCAAAAAAATTCCACAGTTGGTCATACTCCCACAATATCAAATTGACTGCATCCGCTTTTCGCACACACTGTAGATAAAATGACCCAGTTTTGCAATAGTTCATAATTCATTCTGGTGTAGAGGTTTACTGTCAGTTAAGCCATATTGGCTTCCGAGATGTAATATACAATGCTATATAGAGTGAATTACGAGGTTCAATTTCTTTCATATGACATGTATTTTTTTAGCATTCTATGTTATTGCGTAAATTTACGAGTATGTATGAGCCTGTAATTACTGTTCTGTTACATACATATATTTCAGGTTATATTTACTTTTTGAATAAAATATAGTGTGTTATGGACAACGTGAAATTAATATTGTTTCATTTTTATTTTAATTACTCTGATTAGGATCCAGATCATTTTCTGAACACACTGCTTGAAGTGGTAACGTTATTCTGGACCAATGTCTAATAGTGTTCACTTGTTGATACATCGTATATTATTCGTCTCATTTAGCATGTCCCATTTCACGTAGGAAACATTTTAACAAACGGGTAACATACATATGGAATAGCATGTGTTTTCTATCTTACAGTTGTCGTGGATACAGCCAGATGGTACCGGGAGACAGCAATTGTATCTAAAGACCTGAGTATAGCCGTAGGGGCACAATTTGATTTCACCTAGTAAAGTGATCTAATGTGGAAGAAAGTGACTTTACAAAGGTGGATGTAGCTCTGAGCGTTGTGAAAGACAAGAATAAGAAAAAATGAAAGTAAAAGAGCTTTTTTGAATTTATGTGATTGATTCATTCGGAGAACTGTTGTGGTTGTTATATATGGAAATATCTTCAACATGGAGAACTGATTTATGAGAGAAATTCTAATTGTTTCTATGTACAAAACTGTATTTCCTGCAACCCCTTGTACTTTCATCAAATCCCTCTCTACTCCGAGTTATATAATTTATCTTCAGAACTGAGATAAACACCGACCTCACTTCATACCAATCCAAGCTAATCCGTCAGAACAAAGCTAAGCCTCTAACTAGACCAATGTTAACTCCTTCAAATAAATTACCGTCTAATGTGAGGTAATTTCAGTATGAAGCAGAATATCTCCCACAGAATATATATGCTATAGTTGAGTTATAGAGACTTTGTAACATACGTGATGGAATGTCTTCTAATACACATAATTTAAAATATTATTTGTGTTTATTTCGCACCAACACGTCCGCTCAATATATGCTGGACTTTCCTTCCCCCAGAATTTGTATCCATTGTTCCAATAACCACAGAATTTCCCCAAGTTAACTTTTCTATTCTACACAAACATCCCGACTCCTGTAAGATTTGAGGTTTTCACGGCGGTGACTATGAAGAATGCCGTCTTCTGGGATGTGACACCATGTATATATTGTGTAAACAGACGTTTCGGAGGAACGTGTCACCTCCATTTTTAGGGTAGAGAAATCTGCACCACCTGCTGGCGCTGGTTTCTCGCTGGCAGATTTTTCTACCCTGAAGATGGAGGCGATATATTCCTCCGAAACGTCGGTTTATACAAGATCTACACGGCGCCATATCCCAAAAAAGCGGCATTTTTCATCCTGACTCCTGGTCCATTTTCTTCTTATAGAGAACATTTGGTATTATACCTAATTTCAACTTCACAGATTGAGTTCGATCATTTGGAGCAATATTGTAATTTGTGAGATTTGAACTTCTCACGGAGGCCACTACATGTATGTAGCTTATTATGTTCTTAGATATGACGCCATATAGACTGGTAGAAGTTTATTGATATTTCGGAGGAACATACTGCCTCAGTCTTCAGGATTCAACGCTGACGTCACAACCCAGGAGAAAATAATCGTTTTCAATAATAGCATAACTTTCTCCTGAAATATTCTCGTTAAGGTAGCGAATTTTACATGCTGCTACATACGGAAAATGCAAAACAATTAATTTTAGTCGCTTGAACGCGTACCCTGATGATCCACTCCTCTAAAGAGCATCCACACCTCTATAAAAACTCTTACTCTTTTAACAGTTTTCTCTCATACGAAGACCTGCAGTAAGGAAATACATTCACCTCAATTGATTTATTCTTATGTTACTATTACTCTTAATTTTATGTGGTCCAAAATCAAACTGAAAGATGATGAGTAGGTAAGGACTTGGAAATTGATTGTCGTGACCTATTTGAAGGATATATCGCGGCATCCATGTGGGCTGTACGAGACCAATCACTAAAGATTCTATTCTGGATAACTGGTGAAGCAAAAAAATTCGAACCGGGTATCTCCCTTTTTCAAACACATAGCGCTACTGCTACAGAAACCTGTAGAAAATTTCGTATGATACTAGGCAAATCCAAAAAGTTCCTTGAGGACTCTTTCCGTCTGAGTAATCAGTTCTAAAGCAAGCACACTCAGAGTCCTGAAGGAGACGGGAGGGGAAATGGTCTAAGTGAGACACAGATTGGTTTGGACACCTCTAAATAATATTAAAAAATTTAGTTCGTACCTCACAGAAAACATATTACACGTCCGCTACAAATATCAAATTGGTTACTTCTGTTTAAGGTGGTCAAAAATGCAGTAGCTTTGAAATATTTTGACTTAAGATTTAGTGCAGTGAGACGGTTTCGAAAAATGAACAGTTTCCTGAGGATGGCAAATCAAGGTCGAAACATGTAGCAATTAATTATGATTTTAATATTAATTAAAATTAACGGGAGATTGTGAAGAGAGTTGCATTAAATACGGAAGTGATTGTATAGAGTGATACACCAATGCAGCAGGATGCTGAAATACAATCTTTGGAAAAGCAGTAACTAAACCACGCAGACGATGGTCGGAAGGTCATATTAAGATGCAAGGAGTCAGTGAAGATCGGAAACTGATGTAACTGGATTATTATTATGTCTAGTGACATTAAATATTTCAGGTTGTATCCAGAGAGTGTTACAGATTAGTAGTCGGTATATAACGAATTCCTACGGGCGGGACGACCTAGAAAGTCGGAGTTCGAGTCCCGGTAGGGTCAAGAATTTTTCTCTTCTCCACGTCGTCGAGACCGGCTCTGGGGTCAACCCAACCTCCTATTCAGTGTGTACTGGGGTTTCTTTCCTCAGGGGTAAAGCGGCCAGGGCGTGAAGCTGACCACTCACCTCCAGATAGTGCCAGGTCAAGAAAATGTGGATTTATACATCCACTTCCCCATACTCCTGAATGGCATAGTGCTTAATTAGTTAAGCACAAAGACAACTTCACCTTTTACACTCCTATAACTTTAAATATGTATCAGGATGATGCGTTAGCATAAAAACTTTATTTTGATAGTAACTTAGTTACGGAAGAACAGTAAGTTTTGTTTTTCGAGTTTCTTGCAACGTATAAGGAAAAAAATCCTATCGGAAAGGGACCGAGCAAGTTAGTGTAGCGGTTAGTTTCTAAACTTTTTCTCGGAATATGCTCACTTTTAATCTCCGCTGAGAGGGTTTTCGTGGATTTATTCAGTCCGTCCAGGAAGATCCCGGAATAGCGCCTCCACTAAACCACGGCTGCAGCCTTCGTGGGTCATCCTAACATTCTGCGCTGCGTAGCGGCCGTGCCGTGATAGACATCGCGAACCTCGCGTGCTGACGGCCATGTATCCCCGGTCTGCCGTCTACCCGCACTTCCAAGTGCTTACGGAATGACACGCACTCTTAAGTTGTGTTTTCCTTGGTCAGTTGTAGCAAATACGTAGGTTTCTGAAATGAATATTGTGATTTTAATTGGTTATTACTATAGGATTCTGACGATGGTGTATAACACACTGATATATTGGGTTTTTGGACTTTATCCATCGTCCTGGTTTTTAAGATAACTAATGAAACACGACGTTTCGGAAACTGGATCTGTTTCCGTCCTGGAAACTGGATCCTGGATCACTGATCCAGTGATTGAGGCTAGCTCTTTCTAACGGACCCAACAGAATAGGTGTTTCCTTCACCTGAGGACGGAAACAGATCCAGTTTCCGAAACGTCGTGTTTTTATTAGTTATCTTAAAAACCAGGACGATGGATAAAGTCCAAAAACCCAATATATCAGTTAAGTGGTTATGTTTGTTAAATTTGAATTTGTTGATGGGAGTAAACGAAAGTTTTGATGATTAATTTAAGAAGGACATTGGAATTATTACAGGGACCTCTATTGCCCATATTGTTATATAACGTTTTCTTCTGAAAAAGGAACTATAAATCACGCAGGTTCTTCCGCCAGAGCGAATTCATCTTACAAGATGCCAGTTGTAATATTCTGCTTGTTCGTCACTGAACATGCAATACGAGGGCTACACGAATGTCTGCAAGCGGAAGTCGATAGCAGGAACTCGAGTGATGTAGTCTGACAGACCTGCTGGTAGCGCCCTCTCCGTAGAGCTCTAAATTGTTGGCATGACAGCTGTAGACGGGCCAATGAAGAAGCAGAAGAAACATAAAAGCATTCCTTGATTGATGAAACCCCTTGCTCTTCTTAGGCTTATTTATGCAACCATCAAAATGATTAACGTGAACTACTGAAGAGCAGTGAGAACGCCAGATGAAATAAGGTGAAGTTGTCCCTGTGCCTAACTAATTAAGCACTACACCATAAAGGCGCATGGGGGAGTGGATGTATAGATCCACATTTTCTTGATCTCGGCACTAGCTGGAGGTGAGTGGTCAGCTTCACGTCCCTGCCGCTATACTCCCGGGGAAACAGCTGTAGGTACTCATTGGATAGGAAGCTGGGTAGGCCTTAGAGTCGGTCTGGACGACGTGAAGAAGAGAAAATTCTTGACCCCATCGGGATTCGAACTCAAACTCCTCCGTCGTCCAGCCCGTAGTCAGTCGCTATGCCGACTGGGCCGAGTGTTTTTCATTTAATAGAAAATTAGGATTGTGGGCTAAGGTCTTTTCCGTTATTATACGCTCAAGTATAAAAGAACATTTATGTCAGTCACAATAGGCATTACGTCTTACGAGTTTTCGGTAGCTCTGAAGCTGCATTATAGAGTTTAAACGCGAGAGAAAACGTATAATTTCCTGTAGAGATGTTAAGCAGAGACAGCGTTCCCTTTAGCAAGATACATTTTAAAACCCATACCAGTGTCAACAAACTTCATCAAAGCTTTAATGTGAAAACAATTTTTTTTTCTATCAGCAGTCAAAACTCAGATAAAGCAAGATTCTATCGTTTTTGTTCAGTTCTTCGAAGTAACGTGTTTACAAAAACAAATCGAAGTTATCTTCTTCAGAAGTTTAAATTGAACCTCTTTCTTTATTAACATTGAAAACTTTGCGAATATTCGCCACGTTTTTATTCCGTGTTCGAAACCAAAGCTGTAGATCAATATTTGCTTCGTAAACAAACTTCATTTCCTTTTCCTATAACTCAAAACATTTTCCATCATAATAAAACTCTAAGCTTCAAAGCACTGCGTGCCATGCACGAATAAAGCCACGGAAGATTAAACAAGACCTGCAGAATATACGTAGAGTGTACTGTTCTGTGTTGTGCAGAATGGCTATGGCCTAAACGTAAATACAGCTGAGGATGCGACGTGTGGGACGTTTGCGCCATCAGTGCCCTAATCTCTAATTTAACTGGTAGTTAATTGATATAAAAATAATGCCGAAATAAATTATATTTCTTCTTACTAATTATGAAATAATCATCATATTAAATCCTAAAGGGCGATGGTAACTGCATAAAATATACAATAATTAGTTATTACATAGCTAATTATTGCAATTTGTCACTTAATATAAAAATTAAATTACAAATTATATTATTAAATTTATGACTCAACTCTTGTATTAAGCGACAAATTTTCTTTCAGAATTAATCCATCCTTTTCATCAAAATGAAGTGATGAGTTTAAGAAATCTTATTCCACACCATCATTTATTTTTATTTTGTCTGATTTTATATCAAATAACAAGACATTACATCTGCAATTCTTATCTGTTATTTTTTCAATTGTTTCTCAGAACAAACTGCCAATGTTGTCCCTAAATATCCCCTGAAACATCTTTGGTGGTGCATAATTACATTATCATAGAAGGTCATTAGATATTTTCAGCAAACAAAGGGAGAAGATATTGCCACAGCAGATTTCCCGTTAATCACGCAGGATTTTACTTTCTAAGAAACGTTCTCAACAACAGACAGCATTAATAGTCCAATCTTCATAATGGAGATGAGGTGAGTTTTCTGTGAGGTGAGACCAGACTTCTGTAATATTATTTAGATAAATTTCCCCATAAAATTATTGATTCATAGCATCTTTTCCTTTTGATTAATTTGACAGGAACATTTAAGTCCATCAGCATATACTCGTACCTATGTAATATTTTAACTTTGTATGACATTCCTCATGAATATGCTACTCTTCATCTATGTAAAGTAAGGTAAAGTTGTCTCTTTGCTTAATTAGTTAAGCATTATGCCATGAAGGCGTATGTGGGAATAGAGGTATAGCTACGCCATTTTAACCTTGGGAATAGATGGATGTGAGTGGTCAGCTTGACTTCCCGGCGCCTTTAACCCCGGACATTCAATGGAGGGAGGCTGGGTGGGTCCCAGAGCTTGTAACATCTCGGTACGGAAAACATAGGAGTAACTCCGCGGCGGTTCCCTGACAAACTGGATCCTGCTTCCTTTCTTGCGAGTGGGGAGGTTGGGACATCTCGGTACGGAAAACATAGGAGTAACTCCGCGGCGGTTTCCTGACAAACTGAATCCTGCTTCCTTTCTTGTGAGTGGGGAGGTTGCGACATCTCGGTACGGAAAACATTGGAGTAACTCCGCGGCGATTCCGTGACAAACTGGATCCTGCTTCCTTTCTTGCGAGTGGGGAGGTTGGGACATCTCGGTACGGAAAACATAGGAGTAACTCCGCGGCGGTTCCCTGACAAACTGGATCCTGCTTCCTTTCTTGCGAGTGGGGAGGTTGGGACATCTCGGTACGGAAAACATTGGAGTAACTCCGCGGCGGTTCCGTGACACAGTGGATCCTGCTTCCTTTCTTGCGAGTGGGGAGGTTGGGATATCTCGGTACGGAAAACATAGGAGTAACTCCGCGGCGATTCCGCGACACATTGGATCCTGCTTCCTTTTTTCACCGAGGTGCAATGACCACCCATAAAATACGCAAGCATTATTGCAGAAGTTGGATTTGAGGTTCTCATAGTGGTAATTATGCAGAGTAGGGTATTTTGGGTGCAGCCGGGATAACGCAGTCGGTATAGCGACTGGCTACAGGCTGGACGACTGAGGGGTCCAAATTCGAGTCCCGGGTAGTGTCAAGAATTTTCTCTTCTCCATGTCATCCAGACCGGCTCTGGGGTCAACCCAACCTTCTATCCAATGGGTACTGGGGCTTCTTTCCCTAGGGGTAGAGCAGTCGGGGAGTGAAGCTGATCACTCATCTCCATCTAGTACCAAGGTCAAGAAAATGTGGATCCATACATCCACTCCCCTATACGCCTTCATGGCTAAGTGTTGCATAGGGCCAACTTTACATTTCACGGTATTCTAGGATGTAACGCCGTATAGACTGGAGGAACATGACACCTCAATCTTCAGGGACGAAAGTAAGCCAAGCAAGAAACGCGTAAGTACGCGACTAGTTAAGTTCCTTCGAAAGGTCTTCGGACTACGCGGGGTTACAATCCACAAGACCTTATTCTTGTAATAAGTTACACATATTATGTTCCGTGTATTTCACATTGTCACGTATTTGGTGGGTGCTCGTGATTTACAGACGGGCTTTGGATTAGATGATTGGATTTATTTTCCTTAAGCACTGAACTCGGGACTGCGGGCAATACAGCTCTACCGCTGATCTACAAACTTTGCAGTTCACCGTTACACACACACATACACACTCACTCACTCACTCACACACACACACACACACACACACACACACTAGGTTTCTTAGCCTTCACTAGTCGTATCCTGACAACGGATTTATAACAGTGTCACTGCCACCACAGCACACATGAAGTCTTCTTTTCACTGCTTAATTCCTTTCTTGCCATTTCCTCTGTCACCTTCGACTTCCATCTCTCACGGTTCTTTCTTTGCGCAAGTACGCCACATTATACACGTATTTCTTTTATAGATAATACCATTTAAATGCAAGTATCGGTAACATGGGCAGGTGTATAAAAGGGGGTATGAATTTTACCAGTCTTCGTATTATTTTGTTAAAATTTTACCTCCCAAATTTTGTCGTACACATCGAAATTGTTCTCGTTCATGTCAACATTATCGCTTGTCTGTTTCGACAGGGATCCTTCTTGACTCTCTCTCATATTCAAAGACTTGAGAGTATAAAAGCAGACTAGCTTCTCAAGCAACGTCAAGCTCAAAGCAGAACTCTCATCCTTTGAGTGTTCCCATCCAAATTCTAAGGTTCCTTCTTCTGCCCTTGCCAGGCAAGGTCAGCCATCTACAGCGCAGCAGTTACTAGGTTTATCATCTGCTTTCATACTAAAATATAATGATCTACATTAAGGGATTATTTCGTTAAACTTCCTTAACTAGTGTAGGTTCATGAAACCAAATTGAATCAGCACCACTTCAGTAGTCCCGTAGAAAGGATGGACCTAAATCCCAGACTTATAATTAGTTCATTTTATGTACTTCATGTGAAGAAGAAAGTCTGGATAGCTCGTGACTGGCTACGGGCAGGAAGATTGAGGGATTTGAGTTCGAGTCCCGTTAGGAGCAAGAGTTTTCAACTCTCCACGTCGTCCAGATCGAATCTGGGGCCCACCAGACCTCATATCCAATGGGTACTGGGGGCTCATTCCCCGGGGGTTAAACCGATAGGGGCGTGAAGCTGACCATTGTCCAACTAGTGCCGAGAAAGAGAATGCTTGGATTTATACATCCACTCCCCCCTTATGCATTCATGGTTAAGCACAGGGACAGTTTTCACTTCTTGCGAAGAAGATATTGATGCATACTTGTAATATCTGACAATGTTATTACACACACTGTAATCTCTACTAATCAAGCTATTTAACATTGTGTCCCTGAATTTGATTGTTTAATGGTCCTTTTGTATAAAGTACTCGCAAAACAAATGTTTGTGTGATGGTAGCGTAACATTATGATGTTGATTATGCTTTTCGGACACAATTGCGCCATTCATTCGCTAATGCTGCCTCTATTCTTATTCGGAGTAAGCTATTAACGTTCCGAGCGAACAGTTGCATGAATATCAGACAGATATGCACTCGCCACAACATTCCAAACATGATCCCAATCTTTCTGAACCAGTACGTAAATTACTTCCGCCTGTCAGGGGAGGGAAATTCATATTAGTGCACCCTCTCCGCTATTTCAACTGAAGAAATGTCCAGCAGACACGTGTCAATAGCGGACCAGTGATTACTTTTCATTTTAGTCATCAATGGCTCTACGACCCTGAATTGGGACCTGGCATCATATTCAGTTTTCATAATCCTTTTTATACAGACGGTAGGACCCCTTGGATGAGTGATCAGCCGGTGGCAAGGCCGCTACCTACACACAGGACAACACAAACACCGAATAAACGTACACAGACATCCATGGCTTGAGTGAGATTCGAACACACTATCCAAGCGTTCGAGCAGTGCCACGGATATGAGAGAACTGTTAGCTGATATTGAAGCAGTACTGTACCCACATTTAAGGAGAAGGGGCGGGGAAAACGAAAAACGACAGTTTCTGCTATTTTTACGTTCCACAGTGTAATGATAACCATCCACGTGAGAGGAGGAATACTGCCAATTTCCGCAACTCTGTTGTATTAAATACAGATCAGACATACGACAACGTCCAAAATAACCGAAGCGCACATAATGAAGAGTAAAATGGCTGCAGAAACCCTGTTTAACGTCGCTTCTGTCACGAATTGTGAGACACTGTGTGAACATTAACAGAAATCTGCGATCGAGTGACTGAAGAAAGAACGCACCAGCAATATTGAATTTATCCGTTGTCATGGCAACTTTTAGAAATCACAGTGAGCACAGCGCTACAAAATTTGATGCAGGACGGGCTGTTTGAGTTCCTCAGGCGTGTACCTTTGTGGCTTCATCATCAGTGGAGGAGAAATACACACAAAATGCCTGGGAGAGGTGGGGGGGGGGGGGGAGCAGTCGGGACAGGAGTGTGACGAAGTGGGATGTATTAGGACACCTACTGATCGGCCTGTTCTTTCATTGTTACTGCTATAAGGACTAGAACGATTGCTACTACTTGGAGCATCGATAGCTCAATCGGTATAGCGACTATGTTACGGAGTGAAAAACTGAGGAATCCGTGTTCGATCCCCGAGAGGGGCATGATATTTTTATTTTCGTCCAGACCGGCTCTGGGCCCACCCAGCATCTTATACAAGGTTAACCGGGACTGTTTCCTTGAGGGGTAAAGCGGCAGTCCCGTCAAGCTGACCACTTAATCAATTAAGTCCTACGGTAACTTTGCCTTTATTACTACTGCTACTAAAATTGTTACTGATACTATTGCTACTTTTAGGAGCAGGGACAGCGTAGTCGGTATAGCGACTGGCTAAGGGCTGAACGACCGAGGGGTCGGAGTTCGAGTCAAGAATTTTCTCTTCACGTCGTCCAGACCGGCTCTGGTGTGCACCGAACCTCCTATCCAATGGGTACAACGGGCTTTTTCCTCGGAGGTAAAGCAGCCGGGACGTGAAGCTGACCACTAACCTCCAGCTAGTGGCGAGGTCAAGAAAACGTGGATCTATACATAAACTCCCCCTTCGCTTTCATGGCTTAGAGCTTAATTACGTAGTTAAGCACAGGGACAACTTTACACTTACCTTACTATAGCTGCTACTATTTTACTGCTATTTCTACTGCTGCTACTTATATTCCCACTACTACTACTACTACTACTACTACTACTACTACTACTACTACTACTACTACTACTACTACTTCTGTTGCTTCTACTCTTATTAGAGAAAAGGGTAGAAATGGGAAGAAGAGAGAGAAAATAGTGGAAAGTGAGAAAGATAAAAGAGAAAGAGAGAAAGAAGAAAGAATGCAGGAAAGATGGAAGGAGAAGAACGGACCCCTCAGGGAAGCAGAATGAAATATGGAACGAATGAAAGGAAAGGAAAGGAAGTCAGGGAAACGATGAAGAGCAAGAAGAGAGAAGAAATAAAGAAATAAGATGGGCTCAGTGCGGAAGGAATTTGATCTAACTCACTGGATTAGCCCGAAAACTTCTGTTGGAATTAAGGACGCAGGAAATATTTTCGGACAGGCAGCACCGATGAACCCCAAATTTGATCTGCTACAGGACGCAACGTGCTTCTCCTTTGCTGTGCAAGTGGTGTAGTTATCGAGTCAGTTCGTGCTGCAGAGTACAAGTGAGTACTCATAACTTCCACAGCCACGCTTCGGACTGCTTATGAGCTCAGAAGTGAGGTTTCCATTTCCAAGTTTCTAGTGCACTTGCCTTGTTCCTATAGAACATGTTTTTACTTCTGACGTAAGCTCATATTCAGTTCCATATTTCAGGATACTTACGGTTTCTATAATTCTGTTTCATCTGCTTCAAGCGATTTTCCGAATGGCTGAATCCTGTCGTGATTTTAGTCAGCCTTCTATAGCATAATGGGCGTATGGGGGGTGAATTATGAAGGGGGGTGCAAGGAATTACTTATACATGGCTAGAAAACAATACAATTCCCTATAAGGACAGTGAACGCTCGATTTCACTTTGGATTTTCTTCTATTTCAGTATCCAGTACTTCTTACGTCACTTTTTGTCTTATTCAACGTTGTTTAATTCTATAAAATATGACTAATTAAATCTAAGTTGAAGTTGACGGAAAATTTATCACAAAAGGTCCAAAATTAACGTCTCCTTTCTTGCGCAGGATTAAAAATCTAGCTAGAAGAGTGGAAGAGAAGAGAAGTGGAAAAGATAAAAAGCGATGACGAAGTAAGTTTCGTTCCTCAACTTTAGAGCAAGAAGTTCCAAACCCATTCTTGCCTCTGTTTAATTTTTTTTCCTCGGGCATAATTAATAATTGTCATGTGATTAAAGTTATGCAGTAAAATATTTCACACCAGACGTGGGGCCCTGCTGCAGACTACAGACGAGAATTCAAAATGAAAACACTTCACAGCTTATGTAGCGAAACTCAATACTCTGGTAATAAAAAGTTGTTCCTCTGCTTTTAAATGCCAAACAAAGGGAAGACATTGGCGTGGAGGTACTTCTTCACGCAGAAAGAAGGCTTGCAAATCAAAATGTAAGCTCAATGTGAATATGGGAGCCATTAATACAGAGAGAATTTGTGAGGCTTTTATCAATACCTGACTCCTTTTTCATTAGTTTGACTAATCAAGTCACTGAATGCCCGGGACTTAACCGCTGGCAGTAATAAGCTGATAAACTGTCCTCAGTTACCTATGCTAACACAGATAAGTATTATCAATTGTATATAACTGAGAGGCCGATCACGGTGGCTGCGTGGTGTAAGACATGAATTGTCTTCGCTCCTTTGAACGCTGGGATCGTTGGTTCGAATCGCACTCAAAGTATGGTTGTTTGTGTGTGTTTATTCTGTGTGTAGGTAGCGGTTTTGCGACGGGCTGATACCCGTCCAAGGGGTGCTACAGACCTTTTAAAGATCAAGAAACTGAAAAAGCCACCAAGTTCCAAAAATTGGCTGTAGAGCCATAGACAGATATGACCGAAAGTGTTTGGTATGGGTTTCCTGATTCGTTACAGTATAGTAATGAATGTGGTAATTATGTTTACTGATGTTGCCTAGTATTGCAGACTTCATGTTTACTGTTTGTATATTTCGGATTGCAATTTATGTTCACTTGTCTGAGGCTTGACTTCAAAAACAAGATATATAAATAGAGAAACATGGAATGCTAGTGAAATCTCTGCCGTATATTTAGGTTGCTTTAACATGAAATGTCGCCATTTTTCTCGCTCCTAAACCATTTAAATTCAGTCCATGTTACCCAAGTCGAATTCTTTAATATATTTTTTTTTTATTATCCTCCCATTGCGTCTCGGTTTTCCAAGATATTTCCTCGCTGAAACGAAATGTATGGTACTGAATAAAACTATATACTAAAGAAGTTACTATAGGATCCTGACGATGGTGTATAACACTTAGAGATATTGGGTTTTCGGACTTTATCCATCGTCCTAGTTTTAAGATAACTAAGAAAAACACGACGTTTCGGAAAGAGGTCCAGAGATTGAGGCTAGCTCTTTCTAAGGGACCCAACAGAATAGGTGTTTTCCCTCACCTGAGGACGGAAACAGATCCAGTTTCCGAAACGTCATGTTTTTCTTAGTAATCTTAAAACCAGGACGATGGATAAAGTCCGAAAACCCAATATCTCTAGTATATACTAAAGACGTTGTTCGCCAAATAATCCAGGATAAAAATAAAGATGAATGAATAAGAACTGTGCATAAATTACAAAATGCATGTCGACATAAAGCAATAAATGGGGACGGAGACAGAGACATTATGAAACTGAAGAAAAGGGAAAATATAACGTTTACATTTTGTGTAGCAACGCTGGTTCAAAAAATTTTTTTACAATTTTAAAACGTGTTGACTAAGGATGGCCGCTTCTGTGGTCTAGTGGTCAGAGCTCCTGGCTGCAGATCCATAAGTCCCGGGTTCGATTCAAGACGCTACTAGATTTTCTGAGAAGCAGTGCGTCTGGAACGGGGTTCTCTCAGCCTCGTGAGGATAATTGAGGAGCGATATAAAGAAAATAGCGGCTCCGGTCTAGAAGACCGAAATTAACGACCGTGGGGATTTGTTGCGCTGACCAAGCAACATCCTCTCTTCTCTAATGTTGATACTAACTTCGTCGACAAGATGCGGTCGCTGGGTCGGTATAATTCGCTTGCAAACTAAAAGCCAAGGAGTTGACCAAGGAAAAAAAATGACAGTGAAATTCAAACAGCTTCGAAAAAATAATTTTTACCAGTAGTTTACAATAACAAGATCTGCATCTTGGTCACAGAGCCTTTATGTGTATCATACCGTTCTTACAAAGAAGAAGGAAATGAAAATTCCTTTAAATGACATTAATTGGTTTGTATTGCTACTGGAGACGCGTTGTGTAACTGTTATGTATGAACTCAATTTTTAAATATGTCTGGATGAATTTAATGCTTCAACGACTGAGAAGTATGGTGTAATATACTATATTATGAAAAGTTAAATTTAAAATTATTGTGGAATCATTGTGGAATGTACTTCTTTAGGTAGAGATCGGTTCATTCTTGTGTTTATTCAGTAAACTTGAAGACTTGTGGGCAAGTGGAGGCAAAGATTATGCATTCTAAATGACGGTACTGGAAACAGGAATTGGGTAAATTCATACACTTTCTAAAGGGTTCTGACGATGGTGTATAACACATAATTACTCGGTTTTTTACTTTTTTCATCGTCCGGTATTCTAGAGAATACAAAGCACGACGTTTCGGAAACAGATCTACTTTCCGAAACGTCATGTTTTTATCCGCTAGAATACAACTGACGATGGAAAAGTCCTGAAACTCTGTAAATCTGTGAGTGAACGCATGCTCCGAAACCAGACAAACTTGAGAATGAAATTATAAAGAAGGAACTGAATTATATTAGTTATGTGGAAGAATATTTTTGTTAAAGAAGCTAACTATTCTACAAAATGTCTATGTTTTTGTAAGAGAGACGAAGAGCGCACACATTTCTGTGGGGTGAAAAACTTTAACACTTTAAAGTATAATTGTTACTGCATGTACCTCTTACTGCAACATTTTTTTTTCCTTGGCACTACAGCCCCAGTGGACCTAGGCCTACCTCCATGAACTTCTCCGTTCACTTCGGTTTTTCTAGATCTTATACATTCGGTAGGACTCCTTGGGCGAGTGATCAGCTCGTCGCAAGGCCTCTGCCTGTACACAAACACAGAAAAACGCACACACACAAACTGAACATCCATGTTCTGAGTGGGATTCGAACCCATGATCCCGGTTTCCAAGCCAGCGAAGACAGTACATGCCTTAGACCGCTCGGCTACCGTGAAAGGGTTACTGCAACATTACGGAACTGACTTCTGCCTACACAGTGTAACTGGGTGTTTCATACAATCCTCACAATACAGAGCGACTCTTTACTACACAGCTTTGACTGGCTGGTATTTTTGTATGTGAATACATCGTGATTCATTTAAACTAGGAACTCAGTATTTAAATATCATTCAGAAGAAATTAAATTTAAACCATAAAAAATCACTATAATGCGACAATAAAAGTATTTTTTTTAATGCTAGTGTTGTGGGACTAATTCCCTTGTACTAAGGCTACTTCTGGCCTATTGTACCAGCCCCAGATGATAGGCGAGGGTGATTGTGGAGCAATTGATGGAATGAAGATTGGTAGGGGAAACCGAAGTACTCGGAGAAAACCTGCCCCAATGCCACTTCGTCCACCACAAATCCCACTTGACCAGACCCGGGATCGAAGCCGGGCCGCCTCGGTGGGAAGCCAGCGACTAACCGCTTGAGCTATGGCACGGCCTTGCATTAAAAGGTAAAGTTGTCCCTGTGCTTAACTAATTAAGCACTATAGCATGAAGACGCATGGGGCGTGGATGTACAGATTCACGTTTTCTTGACCTCGGAACTAGCTGGAGGTGTGTGGTCAGCTTCACGTCTCGGCCGCTTTACCCCTGTTGAAAGAGCCCCGGTACCTTTCTGAAGTTAATATCAGAATTCCGACCGAACGCAGTAAAGACACTGCTCAAAGCATTTTCTCTGTTCATAATGAAGCTAACTACCTAAACCTCTCTTTTCTTTACTTTCTAAAACTTCATTCCTTCTGAAATGTACTTTCACCAGAATGACGAAGGGTACATTCAAAACAAGAAAAATTTGCCTCTCCCTCTCCTAAAATATAGTGCCCCTCACTAATCTCCTAACTTTTTTTTTTATATTTCGTTATGCCCTAAATGAGTCAAAATCTCCACTTGAAAGTTATAGAAGGATATAAGGATGGTTCTGAAGGAAATTTGTTGAGAGGAAAACAGGACTAATTCAGGATAAGGTCCGAAAGTGAGTTTTTATGATAGTTATTCGTAACTTTGTGCTATGT
The DNA here is from genome assembly GCF_002891405.2 of Cryptotermes secundus. NCBI lineage: Eukaryota > Metazoa > Arthropoda > Insecta > Blattodea > Kalotermitidae > Cryptotermes > Cryptotermes secundus. The sequence continues at coordinate 786,858 of NW_019728500.1, read as the reverse complement.
TATGATAGTACGGGGGAATAGGAGCTTACATAGAAAAGCGGTTAATCCACCTTAACAAATTGACAATAGCAGACCACTAGAATTTCCTCTTCGATACAAATTCAGAGGATAAAAAGACGCAGACCATCAAAAGGACATTCAAGCCGGAAGAGGCTCCAGCATAATCCACGGGGGACAGAAAACGAATTATCCGTCACAGTAGAACATTTCAGCTAATAGAAACTAAACGCCACCCTTCAACCAACATGGTTGACAGTTAAAATGAAAGTAGTAATCAAATTTAACGCAATCAGACTTTATTTCAAAGGTATCTGTAAAGGGTAGTAATACTAAACAGATGTAAAATGAGCTGCTTGCCAGCTTTTCCTTTGATGATCTCTTCTATTGTCAAAGCAACTGAGAATGATGGTGTTTCTTTTATATTCAAGCTATTGTGTTATGTAATAAAATTAGTGTTTTATGCGATAAATATGTAGCTAGTATAACTTGGACTAAAGTAACATCAGATATACCTAAACATGGCGGATAACGTAATTTTCAGTGGCGGTTTTCAGCAGAACATAAAATATTTAGAACTAGCGAAATGCGGAAATTCAGCCTTTCTTCGAGAGCACAGATGATTAAATTCAGAAATCGGATTTCATAAGGGGGACTTGCGGAAGATTTAATTTGTACTTGAATAATATTTATATGTACTGCTTCATTGCTATATCGTCTCAGGCGGACACGTAAGAAGCACACAATAACCTAATATTTTTTGAAATTATTAATAACCGATTTTCAGCTAATTAACATTTATTGCTTTAAGTTACAGAGATCATATTAATTTTAGTACGTTCAGGTTATAGCGTCGAATTTTAAGATTGCCATGAATAATGAATTGAACATAATGTAGATGAAGGTAACAGCGGCATTACTTGATGCAGTATACGAGTACTGTCAGTTCCCTGGAGGCACTGAGGAATACCACAAAAATCCTCAGTCGATTTAGTCTGTGTTGCAGCCGTAATTAGAAACGGACGCCATTTTATAAAACTAAACAGTATATTGATAATGACGTGAAGATAAAGATAAATATAAACTTATCCTTGTAACAGGCCGTGAAGGCTCATAGGATTCTGAAGCGTCGAGGCCTCCACATTTTCTAGACAATCGTCTCACAGATGGAATTGAGGTTGTCAGCCTTACGCGCCGGCAGCCATTCACCCCCCAGGAATATTCCTGTTACTCATTTCTGTTAGTTGCTGAGTCGAACCCAGAGCCATACTGCGGCTGAAATGATTAAGTAACATGAAAAATATAATGACCTCATCGGGAATCGAACCAGCGGCCTTCAGAGTGTGATGTTTAATTAAGGACAGGGATAATTCTACTTTGAACTTTATCACGTGATCACGGAACTAAATGTTCATGCATAAAATACAGCAACTGAGGCAAAATAAAGTAAATACGGTTTCTGTTTATTTTGCATTATAACTTTAAATACTGGCGCTACAATGATGTTTGCAAGATACTAGCGTACACAGGCCTGTATATGTATACATCTCCTGAGTCTGTAACGCTGCAGTGACTGTAGCTCTTACATACTTACATACCTGCATTTATATATTTGAAAACATGCCAGGCGAACTCTGTTACATATTATTAGTGCCAGTATAAAGGACGGTCACTGAGCAGCTGTTGCGCAAATGACAACTGAATAGCACCATCTCTTTCGTAAAAATGACAAAGGTGCTTAGAAGGCCGCGCCATAGCTCAAGCGGTTAGTCGCCGGCTTCCCACAGCTGCGGTCCGGGTTCGATCCCGGATCTTGTCGAGTGAGATTTGTGGTGGACAAAGTGGCGCTGGGGCAGGTTTTCTCCGAGTTCTTCGGTTTCCCCTGCGAATCTTCACTCCACCAATTGCTCCACAATCACCCTCACCTATCATCTTGGGCTGGTACAATAGGCCAGAAGTGGCCGCAGTACAAGGGACTTAGTCCCACCCCACAAGAAATAAAATAGAAAGGTGCTTAGATGAAACGTTCGCAGGGTTTTTAACCCTTGACACTCCCCTGTCGTTCAGTACAGCTCTTCACCTTCACTCTTAATGTGAATATCATCAGTAAATCATCAAGGCAGCAATTACAGACACACATGCAGCACCACTGAAAGCCAAATAAACTGCCAGAAACTTCTCCAGAATTATGTCCTTTTGCCACGACAGGTCCTCATATAACCGTCCAAAAATACATAATCCTTGAAAATATATCAAATATCTTCTCCATAAAGCAAACTGAAAATACTGCAGCATCCTGTTGCACTGTGTAATCAACTTTGTGTTCCACTTCTTGGCGTCCATGAGCAACTTCAATTAACATTCACAGGTTCCTCTCTTCGTTACATCTACCTATCTATGGCTCTACAGCCCTTGAGGACCTTGGCTGCTTTTTCAGTTTCTTAATCTATAACAATTGGTAGGACTCCTGGGATGGGGGGATGAGCCCATCGCAAGGCTGGTGCCTACACACAGGACAACACAAACACAGAATAAACACATAAAGACACCCATATCTCGAGTGGGTTTCGAACTCACGATCCCAGTGTTCGAGAAGGATAAGACATTTCATGTCTTAGATCGCGCGGCCACTGTGATTAGTATCTTTATTATACACCACTACGTGTTTCGGTTTATTGGCCGTCTTCAGGTGTGTAATATATTCTGATGAAGGAACCTGCTACTCTGCTATTATGTTCCACTATTCACTTTTGTAAATGCCTCGGAATATAAGTTATATGAGGTTATCGTACCGTTGCGAGACACGTGGCTGGTGTACGCAGGAGCGGTAGCTTAATGACCTGCCGCGAACAGTAACTTTCTGCTCCTACAGAATCACGCAGAACGGCCACGCACGGAATAAAGGATAAACCAACAAACTAACAAAAACATACAACAGACACGTGTCTAGCAACGGTACGATAACTTCATATAACATAAAATATTCCGAGCCATTTACAAAAATGAAAAATAGAACATAATACCAGGCAGAGCAGCAGGTTCCTTCAACAGAATATATTACACACCCGAAGACGGCCAATTAGGCCGAAACGTGTAGCGGTATATAATAAAGTTGACGATCACAGTGGCCGCGCGATCTAAGACAAACTGTCTTCTCCCGCTCGAACACTGGGATCGTGGGTTCGAAACCCACTCGAGGCATGGGTGTCTTTGTGCGTTTATTCTGTGTTTGTGTTGTTCTGTGTGTAGGTAGCGGCCTTGCGACAGTCCTACCGACTGTGTATAGATTAAGAAACTGAAAAAACGCCCAAGGTCCATAAGCTGTAGAGCCATAGATGGATAGATAGATAGATAGATAAGATAGACAGATAGATAAGATAGATGGATAGATAGATAGATAGAGAGATAGATAAATTTTTTAATTATTTATTTAACAATATATAGTTAACAATGACAATAATTCTTACAGCACAACATGAAAATGGAGGTGATTAACATAAAATAACATATATTTAATTGTTTATTGAATTTTACGTGCCGTTGATGTATACAGTAGTATTAGATCTGCTTGTTGAGTATAATTCGTCCCTCTTCAATCTTTCCAAGTATGTGTTTGTGCAGCCAGTATCTCTCGAACGCCTCGACGTCATCTTGCCATATGCTGCAGTGCATTTCTAGATTCAGTCGGAATTGCAGCCTTATGCCGTAATGCGTTGGTAGTCTGGTGGTGTCCCGTGGGTGTGGATGGATGGATGGATGGATGGATGGATGGATGGATGGAGGGATGGATGGATGGATGGATGGATGGATGGATGGAATGAAGAGACGAAGACGTATGAATGTTAATTGAAGTTGCACATGGACGGCAGGAAGTGGAACACAAAATTGTTAAACTGAACAATTCACAGCGCAAGATTATTGTTCAAAAATGTACTACGCCGTTTCCTCTTGCAACTGACAAGTGATTAAAGCCATTGCTGTCGTGTGAAATAACTTCCAAAGTTATATGAGAAGGAAGGGTTTCAAATTTTATATTTCATTTAGCCGTTATGAAATCTTTGCTCGCTTTTTGTGTGCCCATAATAACACTGATTTGCTGGCACCAATTGCTTTACGTCCACATTAATTCAGACAACTGCTTTCTTGCTCTGCTTCCTACCCTGACACCAGTGTACGCTGTTGGCACACCATCACAGCCCTCCCAATTTCTCATACCCCAAACCCCACTATCAACCCCGTAGTTACCCTCTGTTTCCACATCCGGTTGGCTAATTATCTGGTCCCCAAATTAAAGCTTTACAAGGAACAAATGAGCGACAGTACATTCGCATTAAGTGAAAATGGCGACTGTTAGCTCTACATACAGAACGAACGGAAAATTCACTGCTTGATCATTACTGACTTAATTTTCTTCAGAGTTTCCAAATAGCTGTTATTCAGGAAGTTATGTGGATAGAATCCTGGTGGTGACTGAACTGTTTCATAACCAGTATAGACCTCACCTTAACTGAAAGATCGGCAATTTAAATACAACGAAAGGGGAATTCTTGATATCTAACGAACTTCATGGAGCTGAGCCCTTCTTGAGAAGCCGCCAATTGTGCAGTTACTCAACAACCTACCAGCATTTTACGGAACCCGAAAGTTCATTACCGTGTTCAAAAGAGGCCTCCATCGGTCCTTGTCCATAGACAGTTCAATCCAGTCCATGTAAGATTTGAGGTTTTCATGGTGGTGACTATGAAGAATGCCGTTTTCTGGGATTTGGCGCCGTGTATAAAATCCGTGGAGTCTGCAGCCACCTGCTCAAGCTAGTTTCTCTTTCGCGGATTTTTATACCCTGAAGATGGAGGAGATATCTTCTTCCGAAACATCGGTTTACACAATATCCACACGGCGTCACATCCCAGATGACATCATTCATCAATCCAGTCCATATTACCTCTTTTTTATTGCTAGTGGGTTGGGACTAAGTCCCTTGTACTGTGGGTTGGGACCAAGTCCCTTGTACTGCGGCCACTTCTGGCCTATTGTACCAGCCCCAGATGATAGGTGAGGGTGATTGTGGAGCAATTGGTGGAATGAAGATTGGCAGGGGAAACGGAAGTATTCGGAGAAAACCTGCCCCAGTGTCACTTTGTCCACCACAAATCCCACTTGAGCAGACCCGGCATCAAACCCGGGCCGTCGCATTGGGAAGCCAGCGACTAACCGCTTGAGCTATAGCGCGGCCATATTACCTCATACTATAAAGCATCATTACATTACGATATATATATATATATATATAAACATTTCTCGAACCACAGTTTGAGAATCAGAGACATGCGATGTGAATTGCTGTACAGTTCAGGCAGGAATTCACTCTCATTACTGAGTGGATTCAGCTGTGATTCTTTAAATACCTGGAACTACACTAGCCGTTCAATAGATCCATTGCTGACGGCAGAAAATTAAATTTGGAGATGAACAACAGCGCTCTCCCTTAATTGATAGCAATATCGACATATTAGGCCTACCAACATGACGGACCCAAGTATGAAGTGCTCGGAAGTGTCTGTTATGGATAGTTCTATGCTAATTAAATGATTACACGAGTGATTACATCCTCATGCCTGAAAAGAGAGAGACCGTTCAAGTGCTGGTCATTAAAATGACCTTAATTTGATCACTCAACACGTCACGTGGCTCCATGATAAGCTCAATTAAACTCTGTATTGGACACCACAAACTTAAGCAAAAAATCATATAAAAATGTGATATAATGTATCCGCCATATGTCCCTAACAGTAATTTGGATACATGCCATCGGACTGATAAACATATACAGGGGAAGCATATGATTAATGGTTGCGTGGTATTTTGAAAATGGTACAGAATCGACTAAACTGAATAACTAACTAATTAAATAACTCTAACAACCATAATTGATCAAAGTTTAAATAACTTACTAATTTGGAAACTTTCGTGATTATAACTAACTGACCGCCTCTGTGGTCTAGTGGTCAGAGTTCCTGTCTACAGATCCAGAAGTCCGGGTTCGATTCCCGGCGCTACCAGATTTTCTAAGAAGTAGTGGGTCTGGAACGGAGTCCACTCAGTCTCGTGAGGATAACTGAGGAGCTATTTCAAGGAAATAGCGGCTCCGGTCTATAAAACCGAGATTAACGGCCGTGGAGATTCGTTTCCCTGACCATGCGATACCCTCTATCTGTTAAAGCTGGCACTAACTTCGCCGACAAGCGGCGGTCGCTCAGTCGGTATCGTTCGTTTGCGGACTGAAGCCAAGGAGTTTGTTTGTTTGTTTGACTGCATGAAGCAACTTTCTTAACAAGCCAAAATTCTGTCTGTTAGTTAGTAGAAATTCCTGAGATTTTACAGAATCCAAATCTTCTTCAGCTTTACCATAAGAAATCGCAACCGGATCGTACACTAAATCAGACTGAACCAGTTTCCATTCTATTAGATTGCATTATAATAAGAAGTTTCCTAACTGAATTCGAACCGTCGCGTTATAAGTTAACTTCTTAAGTCTACTTTCCTTATTTTGAAAGAATAAATGTAGGCTTATGGATCATTATGCTATGTGTCTCCCCCTTATTAAGTTTTAAATGGCTGAACCAATGCTTACAGAACTTAATGCGTATATCACGACAACTGAGCCCATCTCAATGACATACTCCACAAATCTTTCCTATGAGATTCTGTGTCTGTATGTGTGTCCCCTAATATTGTTAGGCAATGGCTGGGTAAAAAAAAATAACACGTCAACGAATATACAAGCAATAATAAAAGAGTTTTTGAACCCGTCGTTTCCTTTGCGCTCCGTGGCCTATTAAAGAACAGCATGTGATTAGTTCTTCGCAGAAATTCTTGTTATGTTCATTTTATCTCCAATGCGTGCCACACTCTCAGCCTACTACATAGTCTTTGTTTCTGCTACCTTGATGACATTTAGTGAACAATACAACTTACGAAGCTCCTAATTAGCTACCTCTCAGATCCAAATACTGCGCTCTCTTTACCTTAATGATGTTCAAATGTATCTTACTAATGAACTGACTTCAAAGAAGTGTAACCGTAGGAGAGCTGGAGTCTTCACGGCAGTGGATTCAGATAGTGGAGTTCAAGGTTATGATTCCGACCAGATTATTTGGTTGGTGCCAGAATGTCAAGGGAGCCTCAAGGTTAGTGTTACATGAATACAGCAGCAGGTTTCTCAGAAATTCTGTTAAGCATCAACTTCGGATTTTTGAATAGACGTAATCCTTCCAGCCGCACCATGGCCCTGGGGTTTACTCAGACTCTGGCCGCACCATAGCTCAAGCGGTTAGTGGCTGGCTTCCCACCGCGGCGGTCCGGGTTCGATCCCGGGTCTGGTTAAGTGGAATTTGTTATGGACAAAGTGGCTCTGTGGCGGGTTTTCTCCGAGTACTTCGGTTTCCCTTGCCAATCTTCATTCCACCAAATTCTCCATCATGATAACCACCCGGGGCAGGTTCCAATAGGCCAATCAGTGGCCGCCTTGCCGAGTGGACCCAGTTGGACACCACCCCCCACTATGCGAATTTAAAAATTTAAATTTTACTCAGACTCTTAACAGAAATTAACACCAGAAATCTTCCTGGGGGTAACGGGCGGCCGGCGCGTAATGCTAACAACCTCACCGCCATCATTGAGTCGATTGTCTAAAAAATCTGGTAGACTCGACGTCTCATAACACTATTGTCCTCCATGGCCTCTCCCAGGGATTGGTACACCTTCTTTAGTCGAGCGGCACAACTCTGACTTGTACACTGAATCCTGATGTCACACGAACGGTTCGTTGGAACGGAGCTCAATTTGTGTCGTTGGATTCGTACTGATATGTTCTACAATTTTTTAGCGAAAAATCAAGTTATATTTAAAAAACTAAGATGACTTTAATATATAGTTACTGCGCTATCGCTAGTCTCCACATTTCACATAAGTCTAGCACACGTTAAATCTCCTCAGTCTCCACTATACGTTTCCTGGCAACGGCTTCTAACAATCCAGATTCTTCAGTTTCAGGTACTCTTGTTACAGCTGTCCTTGCCGAACTCAACTCAGATCTAAACTGAACTCGATTGCCCCAGGTGTCTTCTTCGCAACTTTTCGGCATGGACCACACCGAAAAACCGTTCTTTTATTGTTGCATGTGTGTTCTTTTCGGCGGGCACGTATTTACTGAGCCATTGCTCGGAAACGATCGTTTGTTTATTCGTCTATTGCATTGCAAAGACTATACTCGTTGTTTGTTTCCAGATCTTTGCCTTGCAACGGGTCTATACGCCACAATACTATTCCGCCTGGATAATGCCCAGTGCATGTAATGATAAAAAGACGAAAGGGGTCCGAAAATCGGTTTCCGAAACTGTCCTAACAATTTAAATCGAAGGACAGGAGAATCTATCATCATTGTTTTTTGTTATTATTGTTTTGAGGGTTACTTTTCGACGATGTCCGCAGCTAGGTAACAGCATCAGATGATAAGCAAGCGGACTAGACTTAATGCAGGTAATATCCCCGACACTTGACTGGAGGAACTGAGGGAAACCAAGAAGAATTTCAGTCAGGCAGCCGATGCTTCAGCTAGGGATTCAAACCCAATAAATTCCTATATCGTTACCGCTATGCGCACCCGCTCAGTATGTTGATGATGAGGAAGAGAGTACGAACGAGAGAGTTTTATAATAAGAAAGTGAAAAAGAGAGCCAGATATGATATAGGTCTTCAATATTAATTACGGTGTTACCAACCGAAGAAGTTGCTGATACGTCTCATTTTAAGTGAGCTAGACTAGGGAGAGAGGACGGTAGAGCAGCAGCAAGAAGAAAGAAACGTCTACTTGTAGAAAAGATAATAATCCAAGGCAACAGGCAAGAGAGTTCTTTGTTCTTTGTATCTGCGGTTTCGCACACCCAGCCATTGGCTTTTTATTCCGTCCTTGCGATATTCTAATTGAAATTTTCCACATGAAAGAGTTGAGGCCAACTTAGCAGGAGCCCCTACCAAGACTTTACTTTCTTTGAAACTTATTTTGTAGCCGCTTCTTTCACTGTTTTCTGCTTGCTAACTTTCCCAAACTTTGTACAATTGTACAACAGAACGGGACGGGACGACCGTCCAACAAGCCTGTACGAGCACTTAAACGGCTGCAAGGACGCAGAAGGGGTTGGGGGTGGGGGCAATTAAGTGATTGAGGAAGTTGGAAAACTTTCAGAAGATTTGCTTATCAAGATACATACAGGATAATGGATTTTCTCTTCCATAAGTCAAACTCTCGCCCTCTTCTTTAAAGAATCTGCAATTTCTGATAATAATGACAATGGTGTATAATCTTCTTGATTTATATTAATATTATTATTATAAAAGATAAATATAGTATCCTTCTATCCTAGCACTAATCCTGAGCGTTGAAGGTGTACAAATTTCCAATGATCCTTAATCTCGTCGCTAAATAGATATGAGTTATCAGCTATACGTGTAGGCTCTGGTCGCTGAAGGTGAATATCTTACGGGAAATGGAATTTCTGTCCTGGAGCACAAACTCCGTGTCCTGTAGTCCTCAAGCGAACTATACCGACCGAGTGACCGTCGCTTTTCGGTGAAGTTAGTGCCAAATTTTGCAGATAGAGGGTGTCGCGCGGTCAGCGTAACGGATCCCCACCGCCATTAATTTCGGTTTTCTAGATCGGAAGGACTATTTCCTTGAAATAGCTCCTCAATTATCTTCACAAGGCTAACTGGACCCCGTTCCAGACCCACTACTTCTCAGAAAATCTAGTAGCGCCGGGAATCGGACCCAGGACTTTTGGATCTACAGGCAGGAACTATGACCACTAGACCACAGAGGTTGGCTTCAGTCCTGCAGTCAGCGGTATTATTCTGACAATCTATGTTATTATTATTTTTATTATGATATTGGATTGGTCATGTTTTACGCAGAAACTGCCTTCTAAAAGAAGTTATTGAAGGAAAGCTAGAGGGGCGGATAGAAGTGACCAGAAGACGAGGAAGAAGACGTAAGAAGATGCTGGATGACCTTGGAGACAGAAGAGGATATTGTCATTTGAAGAAGAAAGCTCTGGATCGCGTTAAGTGGAGGAATTATTTGGAAGAGACTGTGGACCTGTCGTCTGACAGATTACTGATGATGATGATGATGATGATGATGATGATGATGATGATGATGATTGTCACGCACTGGGGGTTTGCGTGGTTCTGGTGTTTGATGATGGAATTTATTGTACCTTTATATAACTGGTTACTACAGTTCACAAATCACTATCTGACATACTGTCATCTTCTTGCGGCTGGATACTCCACTGGAACTACTCTGACTTCTGACCGAACTGTCAAAGTCAGTCAGAATTACTTTGCGACTGGCGGTTTGCCACCAATCAGTCAGTTATGGCGTCAGGCCCCTTGAGACCCAAGACCATAGATTTTTTTTTCAACTGAACTCTTGCGATAGTAGATGGGGTTTTCTCTTATGAATACGCTTGACCTTTCGTCATCTGTAAATTTCCTGCGTATATCATGTTATTCAGAATTCTTCCTTTTGCACTATACCCAAGTCCTCTGGCAGTACAGGCTTTACAGAGTAGATCATGCCTATCTTATCTTATGCTACAACGGCAGCATAGTCACTTGAACGGTCTTAAGCTTAACCTCTGTCAAGTTTAAGCCTCTTATTATTTTCTGTGTCTGGCTTTACCTTGTTCTGTAGCGTAAACACGTTCGTTCTCATGATTTTATGTGACTCCTGCTTGTTACCTGCACAATTTTCTTACATAATCGTATACAAACGAAAGATTGAAAGCCGTGTAGTCTAGTGTGCATCTTGGAAAATTTCTAGTGGTGCGCAGAACGTTGTTTTGCATGCGCTGCAATTATAAAATTAGGTGTCTGCCGCAGTCTTTCTCCGGTCCGAGTCCCTTGGGACTCACGATCATACACTGTCTCAGATTTGAGACTTCCCTTTCCGTCGCCTTCTCCGACTAGCTAGGTCACGGTGGATGTATTCGACCTCGTCTCCACATGGGATTGACATCTGTCTGAATTATTTTTGCTTCTCGTTATATAGCCTCGAGTCGGACCACAACGCAGAGAACACATTCGTTGCCTAGCAATGGATGTCCCTTTTTGTTGCGTATTCTTCGGTAATGTGTTCACAGAGCCTTTGCCTAGCAATATGTATATCAATGTCATAGTCAGCAGTTCTTTCTGCGATGCCCAATATTTATATACGAATAAAAAGAAAAATATTTAGTAGATAAATGAGTTGGGGTAAGGGAGGTATAAAGGAAGAAGAGATATCTTAAATGACAAAGACTGATGGACGCACTGACAGATAGTTGACTGGTCAGGGTATTAGATGGATGGAATTATTAAAAAATTCATATACTTTTGTGTGAGCTAGAAACCAAATGCTTTTCTTTTGCGCGCAGTACTGTAGACTAATCTAAGATCCAAATTCAATTTTTAAAACATTACATTAACTATCGGAGAGAAAATGACGTTTAAGCTCTTTAAGCGAGTATAGGTGCAAATTCTTGATCTCATGTCAAATACGAGTACACCTTGAATTTTATATAGAATTTATTATGGTCCTAAACATTAGCAAACAGATTTGAAATATGTTCAATGCAATTGAAGTACCAGAACAATTAGAATTAAAGTATTAGAAGACGAAACCAATATCTGAGAGCAAAAATTATTGAAGTCGTTAAGGAAAATGGCTGCGTTATAGTAGGGGGAGGAGAAATGACTATAAATTATGCACAGATCAAATCATAAAGCAATTTAAGACATTTTCAGATCTTTGGATAGGCTTTCAAAGCCCAGGGTGCGTTCCTATTTGTCAGAACTTGCACCGTGCTGGAAGGACTCGTTCTGTCAGGACAGAAATTCATTTATTCAGACCTCGGCTGGGATCACATCGTCGTGAACAACGGAATACATGTGCTCCTGTATAAATTTTATGGAGGCCGGAACATAGATTAGGAATCAATAGAATTTAAAACAATTTACAAGTGAGTGGAATTTAAAATTCCAGTTAAATGTTACAGTTTATGTAACAAATTATTATTATTCATTTATCTGATTTTTGTTATTATTGTTGTTAGCACTAGATATTAAGATTGGCACGTTTATAACATTCATCATTAACCAAATAACTATCTAGTTCATAGATAAAATAAGATAAAAAGGATCACATTTCATTATTTCTTTTTCTCTCTGTGCATAAATATTTCTGACAAACATGAATTAATATTCATGAACAGTTTTTAAGTTTACGAATCTCTGAACTTTTTATATTAAACACTTTTTAATTATCTCAATAATATTTGTTTAAATTGCAAATGTAGGTATTTTTCATAAGAACTGTGACTAACGAGCTGAAATAACAACATCCTCAACAGGAAAACACTTGAACCTACGTACAAAAATGGCCTCTGTGGGAAGAGGAGACAAATCCAGCCCAACTCTGAACCTAATGAACGAAAACCTCAAGTTGCTGAGCATTACTGGCATCATACCCAGCAAAGAAATCTGCTCGGGTTTGTGGAAGTACAGAGCATATCGCTTCTGCCAGGTGTTGTCATATATCCTGTACATTCTTGTGTTAGTATTACAGGTACTTGGTCTGTATCATTACTGGGGTGATATGGTGATCACAATTGACAACATGGCTGTGACCGGAACCCTCCTCATCGGATATCTTCCAACAATATTCGCAATAAGGAACAGTTCAAAGATCTGTAACTTGATTGACTTCTTAGAAACGCGCTCTATATTAACTTTTAAAAGCATCAGATCCAATAGGAAACACATGAAAACTATACAAGAAGCGAAAAGTTTAGCATCCTACGTAAGAAGGTTAGCTCTCATATCTCTTTTGATTACAATATTTTTCTGGACCATATATCCTTTGGTTTTGCTGATGGCTAACAATGAACCTGCACTTCCACGAGATGATGAAAATTTAAGGGCTAAGTTTCAGTATTTGGTTTATGTAATGTGGGTACCTTCTGCTGCATCTCAGTCATATATGTACTGGATAATATACTTACTTCAAGTAATTACTTTCTCAACGGCACTTATCTACCTTATTGGGCTTTTACCTCTATATTTAAGTCTAATTACATACGCAACTGCACAATTTAAAATTGTATCTACAGCATTGAATGAAATTGATGAACTTGATATATCAGCATCTTATCGACAGGAAAACGAAGGAGTGATATATTTCAAGGAAATAAAGGTAGGGTTTGCTGGGAAGTTCAATACGCCTCTGTTATATGAAGGTCAGAAGGACTGGGAGAATAAGTGCAATCCAGAACCTCTTGAGACTGGCGCTCTTCAGTCTGGAGCTGTGAGGCAACATCACGGTGCTTCAACGTACATAGACCCAACAGAAGTGTCAATATATAGCACCACTAACAACGCTGAAATTGATTCTTCAACTTTAATGATGGTGGAGTGCATAAAACTTCATCAATCTGCCATTAGGTGAGTCTCAATAGGAATTATTATATGTTAAAAGTAAAAGTAAAAGTATCCCCGTAACAGGCCGTGAAGGCCCATAGGGTTGTGAGACGTTAAGCGTCCCAAATTACCTTGACAATCGGCTCAAAGATGACGGTAAGGTTGTCAGCCTTACGCGCTGTCCGCGCTTTACTCCCCAGGAAAATTATTTAATTAATTCCTTGTACTCATTTCTGTTAGAGGCTGAGTAAACCCCAGGGCCTAGTGCGGCCGGAAGGATTAGGTCAATTGAAAAAAATCCAATGACCTCATCATATGTTACCATGTAATAATTCTATTGGTTTATCTGATAATAGTAACTACAAGGTGGTGCAAAATGTTACTTTTCCAAAGCACTTAATTGTTTTTCATATAGTAAGTATAAACTATATCATAATTATGCCAAAATTATGCCAATTAATAACATTTATTTAAATCCAAGATTAATAAATAAAAGTTAAATTACCTCGACAGCAACTTAAATCCAAGACTAAAATTAACAACATCTGAGAATATTGTAAGTCAAGATTAAATAAACTTAGAGGCGAAAACACTTAAAAATAATGAAACCCAATATTAATGTGACTCATGACTGTTAGAACCCAAGATATTAGACCAGGATTGTTAAAACTCTAGATTACTAAATCTCAAACTAAAAAAATATTCAAGATTATCAGGAAGTTTGAAAATATTAAAACCATGTATTATTAAAAACCGTGGTTACTGAGGAACAATATTTATGAAACCCAAGATTAATAGACAGAAAAACTGAGAAAATCCAAGAATGATGAAAGGCGCCATTAATGAAAGCCAAGGATAATAATGTGACCCAACCAGAATGTTATGTATGGAGTTCATTAATTAGCTAGGCTAGTCAATTCAGTTGGATTACTTTACTCAGTCAGTGAGAGAGGCATTCGGAAAGTGATCTACCATACAAAATATATTACTATTGTGACGTAGGCAAGGTGTGACACCAGACTGAACCGGAAGTACACTTTTCACTGAATAGCATTCTGGCTTCATTCCAGTTTCGTTCATGACGCGGATGACGTGATATATCAGTGCGTCATGATATCGTGTCTGTTCGTCACAGTTCTGCTTGTAACACAAACTTTCCAGCTCTCTATGGTAAGTAGCTGCATTTTTGTCATCTTCCGTTTGTTGCTTATTCTTGATCCATTCAAAAGCTCAGTTCACATAGCGTCGAATGGTGAGACGGTTAAGGTGTAATGCATATGAAAACATTTGGAATGAAGCGCTAGTGATTCTGTTCGGATACTGACGTAGCGTTTGCTTGCAAGGACTGAGCAAAATGATGTCCGTCAGGTTCACCGGTCCTCGAACTGACCTTGGGAACCAGTATCTCCTCAATACGAAACATGAGTGATAATCATGTTACAGAGACTGGCTGACGGCTCAGAAATGTAGGCAAATCTATTTTCGTGCAGTATGTTTCATTAGATGCCGATCCAAGTGGCCGTGCGGTCTAAGGCAAGAACGGTCTTCGTCTGTTCAAAAACTGGGGTTGTGGATTCGAATCCCACTCGTGGCACGGATGTCTGTTTGTGTTGTTCTGTGTGTAGGTAGAGGCCTTGCGACGGGCTGATCCCCCGTCCTACCGACTGTACGAGTATGTACGATTGAGAAGCTGAAAACTTCCAGGGCCCAACAGAAGGCTACAGAGCCATGATAATAATAATATTTCATAAGATGTTATACTGTAAGTTACAATTGCCCCTTTGTCTAAGTGCCGTACCAAGAAGGTGCACATTCTCGAGTTCGACGTTAAATGAATGGTCATCTTCACGCCAAGGCAACCGTCGCCTCATTTAAAACCTGTACTAAACATTGTTATATTTTTACTTCGTTCGGGCTTACATAACTTATGTTGTTGAAATGGCGTCGTGAAATAATACAAGAATGAGGAATGAGAGACAGCAACTCGACCCTGTTTTGAACATGTTAAATCATTTCAAATTTTCTCATCCTACTTTTTAATATAAATTTTGTACTACCATATTTTCATATGTAGGAGTGGCTATAGATGGGGTTTGGGTCGGTGATTCGACATATTGACCACTTATACACACGATTCATGACTACACTTTACAGGTCACTGACAATGACTAGTGTCCTTTGTCTATTACAGTCTACACTAGCCGTTACCTGGTAGCTGATTTTAACACAGGAACTATGACAGGCTCACTGAATTACACACTACAGATATCACACATCAAGTCTTCTTTTCACACCCGGACTTTCAATTGAGCACCTAGCCATTTCACACCAACTTCTCAGTGACTAAGCTCAAGTCAAAGTCATATTGCGACTGACGGTCATTCAGTCAGCGATTCTTGGTGTCGAGCCCGATCTGGGGCTCATGACCAGATATTAATTATTACAGTTTGACAGTTACGGTCTTGCTTCTGTGGGGTGCCTTCTCTGACGAGAGGACGGGTCTATCTTTTGTATATGCTGCGGGCCCTTGCCAGTGCAGTCTTTCTTGGGTCCGAGTACCGCTGGGAATGGACCACGTAGGAAACTCAGCCTTCTATTGTTGTGTCTGGATTCGTTGTCCAACACATGTGTTTACCGGACCTTTGTGTAGCAACGACCTAGTCGCCGACAACAGAAACATTGTTCCTCTGTTGCTGTACCACTGTTGCGTTCGTGTCTGTTGCTACAGAAATGTGTTTACCGAGGCGTTGCCCACTGCTCTGATATATTTATTTTGCTGTCGTTGTGTAGTAACGGTTCTTCAGGCTCCAATATTATTATTTCGTCTAAAATTTGATGTTGTAAATATTTTCCTTTGATTACATATTGCAACTAAAATGTTGCAAGCACTTCTTGCTTCAGCCAATTGTTCTCAGCATCACCACCCGTACGATGCTATGTAATAAACATCAACATTAATCACAACACGAGGTTTACCAATATGCTAGTCAATATTTACTATACAAATAATAATAATGACTGATATATTAATAATGTATATACGTATATTAAGAGTAAGTTTCAAGTAAGTTTCTGTTTCAAGTCTCCAGCAACATTTCTATGCAGAACTCGACTAATTTCTGTTTCAGTTTGTCACTACTAAGTACGTCACAGCTTTCCTCACTAGTCTGACTCAGCTGTTTGTTACATCGTGGTTTGGACAGGGGATAATAAACCAGGTAAACATAAGGCAGTAATATTTGGACGGAAGAGAGATGAAGAGACAGGGGGTTGGAGAAAACTGCACAATGAGGAGCTTCATAACTTGTATTGTTCTTCAAGTATAATCAGAATGATCAAGTCAAGGAGGATCAGGTGGGTTGGGTATGTGGCACGAATGGGTGAGATGAGGAATGCATCTACGATATTGGTGGGAAAGCCAGAAGGAAAGAGACAATTGGGAAGACCAAGGCGTAGGTGGGTGGACAATATTAGAATGGATCTTAGAGAGAGAGGATAGTATGGATTGGATTGATCTGGCTCAGGATATTGACCAGTAGAGGGTTCTTGTGAACACGGTAATGAACCTTCGGGTTCGATAAAATGCTGGGAAATTCTTGAGTAGCTGCAGAATTGGCGGCTCCTCCGGACGGGCTCAGCTCCATGAGTAAGTAAGTAAGTAAGTAAATATAAGGTAGTAACTTTAACGTTGAACTTTTCCCTCTACCTGAGGTATTTTAATACATAAAACGTTTTGGAAGTTGGTTCTACTGAGTCTTCAGGTGGATGTTTGCCTATATTTTATGTCTATCGTAACTAATTGCACAGGAAAGAGATCATCAATTAGTATAATGACGATTACACCTTCTCTTTGATCTAATCAACTTAAAATATCAGGCCGAAAGTGCAAGTTATGAAATCTTCATTATGAATTTTTCTCCATTCTTCTATTACTCGTACTTCCAGCAGCCAGGATAGCGTAGTCGGTATAATGACTAGCTGCGAACTGGACGACCGAGGGGCCGGAGTTCGAGTCCCGGTATGGTCAAGAATTTTCTCTTCGCAACGTCGTCCAGACCGGCACTGGCGCCTACCCAGCCTCCTATCCAATGGGTACCGAGAACTGTTTCCCCGGGAGTAAAGCGGCCGGGGCGTGAAGCTGACCACTCACCTCCCACTAGTGCCAACATCAAGAAAATGTAGAGCTGTAGAGACACTCCTTATACGCCTTCATGGTGTAGTGCTTAATTAATTAAGCACAGGGACAACTTTACCTATTACTTCTACTTAGCACGCTGGCTAACTTAAGTCACAGCACGCCATACGTGTCGCGTGACTCAGAGAGGGGCGTAAACTAGAAACAAATTCAAATAAACCAAGTACAAACAGAATTGTCGGAGCACAGTAGCGTATTTGGTTGAGGCACAATGCTAAGAGCCGGAGTGTCGCTGGTTCGGTTCCCGATAGGGTCTTTGGATTTTTCAATTGACTTAATCCTTCCAGCCGCATTATGGCCCTGAGGTCGACTCAGCCTCTAACAGAAATGAGTACCAGGAATCTTCCTGGGGGTAAAAGGCGGCCGGCGTGTAACGCAGACAATTTCACCGCCTTCTGTGAGCCGATTGTCTATAAAATGTGTTAGCCTCGGCGTCTCACTACACTATGGGCTTTCATGGCCTGTTCCAGGGATAATTTTACTTTTCTTACCTTTTACAAGCAGGAGTTTCACTTCTGACCATCAGAGATCCACACTGCAGTCGCACCTGAAAGAAAATTCGTATATTATGTGAAAATATTCAACGTATTACGTTCCATTTCTCTCTTCAAAATTTTATTATAAAACAGTATAAGCCACTTCTAGGCAAGTGTTTAACGGTAACTTAAGTGCTTTGCGTTCAGAGCTTGGCTGTGGGGCAGACGGCTTATAACTGCGCCTGGTACGAGCGATCTACACATTTCAGGCGTCTCCTGCTAACGGTCCTCACTCGAGCCCAGAAGCCGTCATATATCACACTAGGAAAGCTAATACCTCTAGCTATTCCGCTATTCACCCTGGTAAGTACATCTATTTGTGAGATTAATAATTCTTTGTATGTACGAGTATATATGACGGCTGTTCGGAAAGTGACAGTCTCGACGTCAAAAAACTCTATAGGCTTCCAAAGCTTTATTTTTTCTATATAAATTTTATAGAAAAAAAGGTTTATTAATTTCTGTGTCAATAATAGAATTTGTAATTTTCCTTTATAGATTTTGAATACGGCGTACAAGTTCTACACAATCCTGCTTAAACTACACGAATCTTAATGGAAACGAGTATCACTGTGCGTTGTATGCCCTGAAGCGAGCGACACGTCTCTGCGTTTCTGGGAATGGTCTGGAATTCTGTTCAGAGATAGAACTTTGAAAAATATATACCTTCTGTTGAGATATATTTTAAGGAAAACAGAAACAGCAACTGGTAACAGCGTGAAATACTGGGAACTGAATTGTTATAATTTTAAATAGGTATTTAATAATAATAGCAATTAAATTACAGGCTGATATTACGAGTGGAATTTATACCTACATTTATATTCATTCAAAACACCAAAGAAAATTTCATAAATGTTTCGAATATCCATACTGTAGTGTTATGGGTTATGACATTAGACCTATGTGTTCTGGTACACGGGTACGAATATTTCGGAGGAACGTACTGCTACTAGCTTCATGGTATACTGGTTATGATGATGATATTTGGTACAACGATGGGGAAAATATTGTCACGTGTTGGGTGTATGTCACGCGACAAATAACTTCACGCCGTCTTGGATCTAGCGAGTTTATTGCACATTCGCTCTTGCACTTATCACAATATTTGGAGGTATACCTCCAGGCAATTTTGAAATTTTTGAAGGGAAAGTTCATCAGGATAGAGGTTGAGCTCCACCGCCGCTCTAGACACAGTGGTCAGGGATAAGAAACACTGCTCTCACTAGAAATCGAACCCAGATTCTTCGATCTTTCAGCCTGTAGCCTAGTTTCTACACTGTATCACATCGACACTTCCTGCTTGACTAACTATATGAAATAAGACATATCTTGACTTCCGGTTACACAGATGTTAATAAAGTAACTTCAGAGAAACTGTCTTATCATCTTTGGTTTAATCAGCTATACGCCCATACACGTTTTGAAAACGTACTTCTGTCAAATTAATCAGTTGGAAATTCTGATTAGTCAAAGCCCATTGTTCTGAGCCATAAAAATGACAACACAGTGCTCATAAAATTTCACGAGCGTCTGTTTTTGTGGTCTGGGAATCAAAGCGAATGATTAAATTTCTGTAGCTTAATTTCTACGATTCTGTTCCCAGCGTTGATTGATTTTCTCTCGGGAAAATTAAATATATTTTTTTTTTCGTGTTAAATATAATTGACATTTTTATTTGTTCTACGTAATTGAATATTAACTTCAGTTCACATTCCGCCAGAATTGTTATGTCCTCTTTGTACAAGCAATTCTGCTCTTGTACTCCAAATAAATAAAAAGAAAATAATTGGAAATCAACATGTTACATTCTGCGACATTTAATTGTTTTCAACCATCTTTCCTGTAACAGGACAACAGAATATAAGTACTTTTACTCTATTTAATGCCCGTAATTTGTAAATCAGTGTAACAGAATTTCCGAAATCTTAACTTTTTCGGAACCTGAACTCACAGCTCTTACACGACCCAAGAAGATATACCATGTTTCTTACCACAAGATTCGCCTTAGTATCCCGTGTTGCAGTGCAATGTAGTCAGCGCTTCCAAAGAGCACAGTTCTCCTTAAGAAAGTAACAGTCACTCAAGCAGCCTGGAAATTCCTCCTCCTTTATGAAGCCCTAAGGCTCATTATCATCTCCACAAGAGACCGCCACTGGCACAGTTCGCCTTAGGAAACTAACTGTCACTCAAGCAGCCAAGAAATTCCTCCTCCTTTATGAAGCCCTAAGGCTCATTATCATCTCCACAAGAGACCGCCACTGGCACAGTTCGCCTTAGGAAACTAACTGTCACTCAAGCAGCCAAGAAATTCCTCCTCTTTTAAGAAGCCCTAAGGATCATTATCTTCTCCACAAGAGACCACCATTTGCACAGTTCGCCTTAAGAAACTAACAGCCACTCAAGCAGCCAAGAAATTCCTCCTCTTTTAAGAAGCCCTAAGGATCATTATCTTCTCCACAAGAGACCACCATTTGCACAGTTCGCCTTAAGAAACTAACAGCCACTCAAGCAGCCAAGAAATTCCTTCTCCTTTATGAATCCCTAAGGCTCATTATTATGTTCACAAGGGACCGCCACTGGCTCTCTGTCTGAATTATCTCCTTTCAATGTTGCTAATATTAACGAAATCATTATACTTGAAGTTACTTTTTCTGATAATTTGCATTTAAAAGGGCAATGCTACTGCAGCTATTAATAATCTTAAATTTTCATACTGCTAAGCAAAAAAATTCGTCGTTATAAGAACTATGAGAATTACAAAGCGAAGGATAAATAAATCCCTACATTGTTACTTTAAAGTTATCCGCCATAAGCTCTCTGCAACATCAACATTCTCTCACATATGAGCCAGTTCCTAGCTGTACATTATTTTTGACAGGGCAAAGATGGATCCACTACTATGAGATATAATTTACCAGTTTCAAAAAATAAATTTTTATTGTCATGTGAACTACTGTTTATAGACAGGGTGTGGATTTGTGAATAGATTTATTGACCACTTGTGAGTCGTAACAACAAATGAATATAATACTACTGTCGATTTCCACACTACAAATCACTCCACACTCTCTTCTTAGTCTTCACTTTTCATGTCTTGGTAACGGATTTTGTAACAGTCTCACTGTAAATACAACATATATCAAGTCAAGTCACATTGCGACTGACGGTCAGTCAATCAGTAAGCCTTGGTGTCGAGCCCCATTTAGGGCTCATGAGCAGATATTTATTATTATTTGACAGTTACGGTCTTGTTTTTGTGTGGCGCCCTCTCTGACGAGTGGACGGGTCTGTCTTTTGTATATGCTGTTGACCTTTGCCAACGCAGTCTTTCTCAGGTCCGAGTCCCTTGGGACTCGTGACCATATTTTACTGTCTCAGATTTGAGACTTCCATGTTTGTCGCCTCCTACGACTCGCATACACAGTACATATAAAATCTTCAACTGAACTCGTTGCATCTGGGCGGATCCAACAGAAAACACAACTTCTATCATTATAGCTCAAAATACCTCGATTGTTACTGGCTTATTCTTTTCCATGGGAATCTGTTTACCGAGTCGTTGTCTAGCAATGAACGTCTACTCTGGCTCCGGTATTCCGGCTTTCAGGCGTCAATTCACAGTATACTCGTAATTGCGTGGAAACATAGCGTTAAGCAATCATATTGCAACAAATTTGAAATTCATCACATCGTAATTTTGGAAACATGCTAGAACCAAATTAATCTACTGCTGAGCGACAGAAAATGTGAATATTATTTGTCTGTAACTTACCGTAACATGATTAGTAAAATGTTAATTGGGAATGACATGGCTATAAGTAGTCGTGACCTAATTTATGATAATATTCAGAAATTTTGCCTGGAGGTATTGGGGCAAATTACGGGATTTTTCGAACTGGATAAAGATTAAAACCCAGGAACTCCGAAATATGAAGTAAAGTGCTACATATTCGGCCGTGAAGCACGTATTTTCATGAATGATTGTGTGTATTAGCCGTAAAATTCTGCTCATCTCAGTTATGTATCAATACTACTCTACAAGAAAGTCGCAGCTATAGCATGTTCATGTAAAATTTATATCAGAACCATAATTTAACTTATTCAGAAATAGATAAATTTATTAGCGATTAACATCTCCTTTCTTTCATTGCCATTCGTTTAATTCTAAAGAACTGATTAAAAGTGATAACATATGAATTAAAGAAATGATCGACATCTTCTAGAAAAAGTAATATATAAAAATTTATTTTCGAGCGTTGGATATACGCCTATATAGTATTTTCCAAAAAATTAGAACATAATTACAATTCAGAAAACTACTACATTTTTAAAACTCTTTAAATTTATAGAATATCATGTGATTATAAATTACTAATTTATAAATTTGATCATAGGCCAGGCAGTTAAAAAAATTTTACTGATGTTATAAATTTAAATACTTCATGAAATACTTCGAACGTAATTTCCCATATATAGGGAAATTAAAGCCGTCCATGTAGCACATCTGTCACGAAATCCATATTAACGATGAATTATATCTAACTGGTTTATTTATGTATCACATGGTTCTCTATGAAGGCTGAAAGTAATATCACAACGAGATATTCGTGCATGGAATCAACTTGTCTTATTAGATTTATGCGGATACTGACTCGTATTCATCATATTGGCATGCGATATGACTGTGAACAACTTTGAACTTTTTTTGTGCTCGACATACGGTTACGAAATTCAACCGAAATTAATCATTTTCAGAAGAACATTCGAGTGGCATAGTTATCAAGTTAATTTAATTTTTTCTGAGTTTCTAATTGGATATAGAGAACTAATTTCAGACTACAAGTGAGATAAATTTCAATTTTCTGGGAGGAAACATTCTTTTAAAAAATCCTAAACATTTGAACATGGAGTGTATGACATTACCATCAAAGACAAAATATGACAGCCTGGATTTAATGGCTCACAATATCAAATTATTAAGGAACGTCGGAATATTTCCAAATGAGGGAACAGATCCAAATTCATGGAAATGGAAACTGAACCGATTTTATCACTCTTTGTTATTTATGATATATATTCCTGCCTTAATTTTACAAGCGGTGTCTTTCTATTCCTACTGGGGTAATGTCAGACTCATCGTTGAGAGCTTTGGAACTATGAGTGGTCTGTCGGCCTGCTACTTTCCTGCTCTATATATGATATTCAAATGGGAGGAATTTCATACTATGATTTACGAATTAGAAAGAAATTCAATTTTCAATGCGGAAATGGTGAGACAAAACGACAAGCAAATGAAAATAATCCAGACATCCAAGAAGTCAGCAACAATCCTCACATGGATCACTATTGCCTCTATAACAGCTATAGGCTTCTCCTTCGATGCTATACCTCTGATGAAGATTATCTACTCTCACACTGGATCCGAAAGTTCGCAAAATATTGAGCGTACAAGTGAAACATTCAAATATCTTGTATTTGTGATGTGGTTACCTGGAGATCTTACTGAAGATACTTGGTACTGGTATCTTTACACGATTCAGGCTGTTATAATTCTGGTGGCCTGTGCGTATCTTACTGCAATATTACCTTTCTTACTCACAATAATCATCTACACTGAAACGCAGTTCAGGCTTGTAACTTCATCGCTAAATGAGATTGATGAGAGGTATGAGGTAGGAGACGCTGGTTCCGAGTTCCTCACGACAGGAACGCACCCTGAACACGCACTAGGCAATAAAGACGTCCATTCGTTGCGCCTTCTCGATGTGCATGCATCTGTTTCAACAAAGGTGTCACAGGGGCCCAATTCTTTTCTCTTCTCTGACGGATCCAACGATCCTACAGCAAGTGACGTGACTTCAAAGGAACCTGATGTTGCTAGCGGCTACTTAGTGGAATGCATCAAGCTTCACCAGGCAGTTATTGAGTGAGTTGTGCTTCACTTCTTTGTCTTGTACCTTAGTTTATGCTCAGTTCTTTAGCATCATAACATAAATTTAACCGATGAAATGAACAATACTTAAATGAACCAATATTATTTATTGTTAATAAAATTCTCAGCCGTTCACAGTGGCCGCACAGTCTAAAGCATGAACCTCCTCGCCGGCTCGAACACTGGAATCGTGGGTACGATTTCCACAAAGGCATGGATGTCTGTGTGCTTTTATTTTGTGATTTTATTGTTCTGTGTTTAGATACCGGCCTTGCGACTGGCTGATCCCCGGTCCAAGAAGTGCTACCGACTCTGTATATATTAAGAAACCGAGAAAGCGCCCAATGTTCACAAGAGCTCTAGAGCCACATAGATGGAAGTACAATTCTCTTTCTCTTTGATGTTGCCCCCACTTTGGAGCATAGGGCATCCGTGAAACGGTTTGTTTCACTTCAGTTTCTTTATCCAAATACAGTCGTTAGGATTCCTTTGACGGGGAATCAGCCCGTCGCAAGACGGCTAATATACAAAAACAGATTAAACACACACAAACATTCATGCTTTTAGTGGGATTGGAAGTGACGATCCTACTTTTCGAAGGGATGAAGACAGTTCATGCCTTAGACGGCGCGGCTATTGTGAACAGCAACTAATTCTACAGACAAAAATATTTCTTTTCGGGCTGATTTTCGCACAGCTAGTCAAGAGATTCTCGTCTTTAATGACGCCTGAAGAGATCGCCACTGGACCATATCATGGGCTAGACAACCCCAGTCCAAATACTCACCCGTACTTATTTTTAATATCCTATAGAATAGCATCCATCCTTCTGCAACTAGATCACGAAAGTGAACTTTTCCCTCCAGATTTACGGTCTTAAACATATTGTTAATTTTTCTCCCCTGCATGTTACATTTCATACTCATATCGTCTTATTTATTTTAATCATCCTAATGCTATCCGCTGAAGAGTACAAATTATGAAGCTTTTCATTACGTATTTTTTTCACGCTCTCCTGTTACGTTCTCTCTTTCGTTCACGTATTCTCCACAGAGTCCATCCTTCAAGAGAGTGAAATTTTCAAACCTATTTGAAAATACGGGGGTACTTCAGTAGTGGAAAATTGCATTATATTGGGATTCACGTAATATGTACATATCCAAATTAGAAATTTTCCCACTTTGTCACCGTCCTTTGCAATGCAGTCTTCGCGCCTTTCGACAAGCTTCTGTATTCCAGCAGAGAAAACGATTTCGTTGCTGTCGAAGCAAGAAATGCACTGTCTCTTAACACGTGATAGTTGGACGGAGCGAGGGCTGGATGTCGGTAACTGTTCCAGCAGCAGTGTGTGGTCGCGCATTGCCATGGGGAAGGAGGCTACCCTAGGACAGAAGTCCACGACAACGACTGTGAATTACAGGCTTTAGTTTCTCTTCCAGCATGATTCTGTACCTTACACTGTTGACTGTGTCTCCTTTCTCCTGATAGTGTTCGAGAACTGGTCCATTCACATCCCAGAACAGTGTCAGCTAAGTTTTCCGGCAGATGATGCCGACTTGAACTTTTCTTGACAGAGCATGATGTGTGTCGCCATTCCATGGATTGTCTTTTGGATTCCGGTGTATAATAATGAACTAAAGTTTCATCCCGAGTGACAATGTGTACAAGAAACTCTTCACCCTCACCATGGTAACGTGACAAAGAGTGCTGCGCGACTCTTCAACTTATGTTCATCGGTCAACTGCCTCGGCACCCACTTGTCTGAGGGACTCATGCATGACGCCATGTGTAGATCCAACTCTAATGTTCAGCACAGTGGTAACAGTGCCCACAGAAATCCGCTTGTTCTCAACAATAAGTGCGTCCATGTGAGCAACTTTCGCATCACTGACGGCTGTGCACGGGAGACTTGAGCGAGGTTCATCAGCGGCTTTCTTGAAATCTTTCTACCCACTGATACACTTTCCTTTCCCTCATGCAGCTTCCAAAATGCTGCTGAATCATTCTTCTGTGAATCTCTCTCGGTTTCATCCTTTATAACCACAAAATTCATATTACAGAACGCTGCTTCTCTCTGGTACAATTTTCTAGCGGGGCGGCCACGATTCTCTTACTGTGGTTCGAGTCGCTCTTGTCCTGTCATCGGTTGCAGGCTGTCAGAACTTGCCCTGTAGATGTCTCTACATGCTGCAATAGTGTCATATGGTTGCATCCAATCTTAATAAATATCCAACCAATTCGCCTCTATTAAAGTCCATGCGTATATGTAAAAATATACTTAAATAATTCAATTCAATTCAATTCTTTATTATTAATGTGCCGAGTCAACAGCCGCAAGGCCAATTACAGACACAGCACAGTGCAGAAGAATGAATTACATTATAGACAAACTTATTAAAAGTCACATACAAATTACAGGTAAGCACTTGGAAGAAATAATAATGAATAAAAGTAAAAGTAAAAGTAAACAAATAAATAGCTGATATGGAATGAAACATAAATATTTAATAAAAATACTAACAGTTATACTATATTTAAAATTTGTTTGGGTAGAACATTCCTGGCTCCGAATACGTCAACATCCCTGCAGACAGCATTAGCAGCTGCTNAATAATAATAATAATAATAATAAACAAAGAGAACATCGGAATTAAAGCACAAACAAGGTAACCTTTATAGCATAGAAAATGGTAGTGGTTTGATCATTAAGGATGCTAGAAAACAAATTTATATAGAAACTGCATTCAATTTCGAAAATTAAAATTCTGTTCCAGATTTTCCAACTACACAAACAGCGTATCGAGTCCAATCTTATTCATCTACTTCGTCTCTGGAACTACGATGATAATCACATACGTGTTCCAGTTGTCACTGGTAAGAGGAAGGAACTTTTCCGTCAATCACAGATACTGTTACTTTCGAAAAGCTGTTGTGATGTGTTTATAGCAGTCTCTATGTATCGGACTAGAAGTGTGTTTCTAATGTCGCATTAGAATAGTCTTATAAACTGCACTAAATAACTGAAATTTTGTATTAATCTGTGTACATGCAAAGGTGTTTGTATGGAAAACAGGCATGAACTTTTTTATTTGTTATCGTTCTGTAAAATGCCCAGTGAAATGATAAAGGTAAAAGGTAAAGTTGTCCCTGTGCTTAACTAATTAAACATCACAAAATTAAGACGTATGGGAAAGTGGATGTATAGAGCCATACTTTCTTGATTTCGGTATTAGTTGGATGTGAGTGGTGAGCTTCACGCCACGGCCGCTTTACCCCCCGATGTCCAGTGAAAATGATTACAATTAAATGTTAAATCTATTATTTGCTAAGGAATTTTCTTTAATTTTATGCCTTAAAGCGGCTTACATTTTAAAATTTTATTTCAGGAAATTTCTTTAGAATTCTGCTGTTCTCTCTTCTTCTGCCTGACACAGATATTCATCTACTGTTATTTTGGTGAGATGGTGATAACAGAGGTAAGAGAGCTTAATGTGATATTATTAACTTTAACTAATCATAGTAAAAAGTGTATGTTTTAAACTAAGTCACTATAAATGGCTGACTGTGGCAGTGGAACTCGAGTTTCAACAGCGCTAGAACCAAAGCCCTCGACAGGACACGACCTTGAGCCAGTTCCACCCATATCCTATCCTCAGAACTTACTCTCCTTGTATCTTTTGATTCTCCTAAGCGGATATTTTCCAGGATATTTCGTCACCAAAAACGAAGCTGTCTGATTTAGCGGTAACCATCTAGAATCGTATTCAAGAGGCTGTCGATTCTATTCTCAAGGGAACACCTGCTATACCGATGGAGGTTATCCGCGTCTTCCTCAGTCCCCGGAGAAAAATGTCGTGATATTGCCTCGATTACACGACGACCACTTCCTTCCAAATGATTTCCAAGCCTTCATTCATACATCATCCTATCGAAACTACATAGTTTCGGTAAGGTATAGAACTTGAAACCCTTTATACGGCCCTTCGACTATAAAGTTCTCCCATCCTTTGTTCAGTCCATTGCAGACTCTTCATTGCGCAATAATAACAACGCTTCTTGACGTAATACACAGGTGATGATGAAGGGATAGCGTTGTTCTGGATTCATGCTAAGTGCTGTGCAAACAGACGTACATATAATGTCGTATAGACCCAATGCTAAGCAGTGAATCTGTAGACATCGGCCGTTGCTAGACAACGACAGCAACACACCAACATACACGAA